>NC_142632.1:9683927-9984083 GCF_059453375.1 Lepisosteus platostomus
GCATTTTCTAAAGGGGATTTAGTGCAAGCAAACAGATCCATGCTAAATATCTCACAGGATAAAGGCTGGCTAGCACTGACTGACTACTATTTAGGTGCCCACTTTCATTTCTTAAACTGCAGCTTGACTGTGGAAAAGTAAGGCAATTTGTGTTTCTGAACAAGGATTTACAGTACGTCACTCACACTGAGCAGGCTGCTGTAGTATGCAATTGGAGAATGAATCAGAGAGTCAAATAAGTTACATAGCTAAGTGTTGCATTTTGGGACACACATTCCAAAGATCTTTGTGATGGTAATACTAATAGCTACACTTAAGATTGCCTGAGAATAACGACTGAGTTTTGGACTGTTTAATCAGAACGTCTGCTGTTTTTGCCTTATTTGCACACTTCTGTATAATGTTAGACAGTGTCTAACATGTTAAACAGATTTCAAGCATGCACTTGAGTCACAGTTCAAGCTCCATGAGGAAAGAGACACTGTTGTTTGTCCAAGAAGCTCTGAGGTTTGGTTCTGCTTTTCTCCCACCGTTCCAATAAAACACTGCACATGGCTCAGAACCAAAGCGGTCAAAAGAGGCCTAAAAAGTACAAAGGATGTTTCTGATTATATAAAAAAGAGGCATAAAACAAGCATAGTATCAAATTAATAAAAGGTTGTTGCCAGTTTTGTGTTTTTTACACTTACAGCAGTTATTGGAGGAGTGTGTTGTGGTGTAGATAAGTATCAAGCGAATGAGATTTCCTTACAGAGAGCAGGAGTTAAGGAAAGAGGGACACCTGGGTCCGAGGCTCACGGGAAAGGATCGTTCTCATCCTCAGGGTCAGCCTGTGACTATGTTTTCACGCTTGGTAAGGTCCACACCAGGGACGCCGCAGTGTTGTCATACCTGAGAGACGAGCAGCTCTTCCTTTACAAACTGTCAAGGCTGGAGTGACCACTAGGGAGAGCATCCTCAAGTCCCAGTTCCTCAGCAAATCTCTAAGCCACTCTACCCTTGGTACTCCATGTAAACATATATTTCAAGGAAAAATCGATGAAGTTCAATAACATGCTGACCTGGCCTTGATCAACTTCTGTCTCAAGTAGAGGGGGGGTATCTTCAAGAGAGTGGCAACACAGGTTGCAAATTCTCAAAATATAAAACTTTCCTGGCTACTGCCTTTCTCTCTAAGGGTAAACAGCACTTGTGCACAGTGTCGCATCCGCAGGAGGTAGGAACAGGCTGGCCAATCAGTGCAAGGCGCAGGGAATGCTGGGTAAAGGGATGTACAGGCAGGGGGAGCGAGAGAAATGTCAGGGGTCACATTTGCGGCAGGGCCTCTCTTTGGCTCTGCGTCTTGCTCTGTGGGGAAAATCCCAATTTCCAGGTCACAAAATAACACCTCCCACCCCTTAACCTCTGGCTATCCGTGATGTGGCCCCGAATTCCCCTGGAGGCTCTCTGGAAAGCTGGACATATCTTGACTTGGGCGGCCTTTCAGGAAGCGCAGGATCTTCTCAATCGTGGCTTCTTGGTATTCGTGAGACCACCTACAGGGAGAAAGCGGTGGGGGTCGATGACATAAGTGTTAGGAGTGTTTGTAGGATGCTTCTTGGTACATGGGCTGAGTTTATTAAATAGGTAAGTCAGGTTACAGAGAAAACGGCTTATTCCAAGTATACAAACTACGACCATTTTTCTAAGACTCAGAGGATATATAGGAAGCTGTTGTTGAGAATACATTTATATAGGGCCCAGCAGAGAGATTTGAGCATAGAACAATTTTTTGTCCATACACTATATGTAAGAAAACATGTCTTATCCTTATCTGATCCTTCATGTGTCAACTTAGGTTCTAGTAATTATGCTGACGAGACCTTCAACAGAAAAGGCACAAATTTAGGGATTAGATCCTTAACACCGGCTCTCGAAAGCAGACCCCAGGTTATTTCTCCACGGACATCACACTGCGAACGGCTGTTCAGTGTAGCAGCTGACTCACTTGATTCCGTTGAAGTTCAGGATGGCGCTCATGTCGTCGGGCAGGGAGCTGGGCTCGGGCCACACGAACTGATCGGTGACGGGCACGATATTCTTCTTGCAGTTCAGGGCGGTGACGATCTCCTGCGAGGTTCAAGGGCCTGTTTAAACGGGCTTGCAGGAAACGCTGGAGAAAGCAACAGCGCTCAAAAAACCACACGTGAGAACAACTGCAGGGCTCTGCTCCCTTTCAAGCAATACTGGAGAAAAAGCAATGGTTTTGCCATTTTTCCCCCCCCATCTTCCTGGGGGTGGGGTGTCCCTGCCAGCTATTTTTGCATTCAAACAATTTACAAAACAATTACTCATACTTCTCCTTCTCCATTGACCTCTGATCTACAACCCTGACTCTGGGAGGCCAAAGGTCCTTGCTCATAACTAAATATGCATGACTTAAATTGTTTCATTTGGCTGACTATATGCGTATTCTGTGCAAGCTGGCATGCATTCTCTAGGCCTCTGATTGTTGGTTTCCCTCAAATGCTGCAGGACCCGTAGGCACAGAACCCAGGTACAGGTTTGCAGACTCTTGCTACAACGTAATGGAAATCCAGCTTGAAACTTTCGGATTCGAATGCTCCCTCTCCCCCCTCCATCTGTTTACCATCCTCCTTCCCTGGCGAGGGAAGACAGCTCGTCTCCGCCAGCCTTGCCCTCACCTTGTGCACCCAGTCCTTGGTGTCGTGGTCGCCCATGCACTTGTCCAGCGCGTTGGCCGACAGCACCAGGATGAAGTTGCGCGCCCGCTGCACGCTCTGGATCAGCTTCTCCTCGAACTTGCCGGCCTCCAGCTTCTCCACGTCGATGAACACGCTGAATCCCCGTACCTGCAGGTGGACCTTCAGCAGGCTGGAGAGAGGGGGGGGTGGCTAAGGGGGTCAAAGGCACTGGCCGAGCTGAATTTAGGTTGGGCTCATATATCCAACCTTAAGCCAGAACCTGACCACAGAACGTAGTCACTGCTTTCTCTGCAGCAGAGATGCTCCTCAGCAGGCTTACAGACACACACCAGAGTACTGGTCTGTGATCCCACTGAACAACAGAATCTTGTTTAACAGGTCCAATTAAGAATTTTCACAAGTCTTCCTAAGGTGCCTGAAAGAGACCTTCAGAACCCATTGAAGAGCCAAACTGGATTGGGTATTGGATGCTGCAGCTGCTATTTTGCTGAGCTCAAGTGTGGTGATACACTGAAGCTCGGGTGCAGGTCTCAGAGCACCTCTGAAGGTCCGTCTACAGAAGGTGTGAAAGGTGAGATAATGGGATTTAAAGAGGGTGATAAGATGCGGGTTGAGCTGCAAAAAAAAGTCTATGTGCTCACCTGGCCAGCTGGTTCCCTGTGCTCTCTCTACCTGTCTTTGTGCTCACCTAGCCAGCTGGGACCCAGTGGTGCGTCGGTAGCTAATGAAGACGTCGGGTCCATCGGGCTGGAAGTCGGGGGCGCTGCAGGGCTGGGCTGGTCTCAGAAGACCTGCAGGACAACACATGGTTGTGGCGACCCAGAAAGGCGAGCATAACAGCAAGTTCCAAGACATTAACACACCCACACATTAGATATGGGCCTGGGCAGTGCCAGCAATACAATGTCTGAATCATAACAACAACTTGAATTTTTGTGATGCATAGTGTGTGCAATCAGATGAACAGATTTACACTAGTAAACCTATTTAATTGGTGGTTTGGCGCATGCAATGGTCAGATTAATGAGCCAGAACTACTAAGCTTTGATGAGCGGGCTGTGCTCTTTTAGAGCAATCCATATAAGTATTTGCATCTATGTATGACCCACATGGTTCTACCCTCTCAAATCCTCTGCTTTCCCTCCCCCCAGTCCTGGTACCTTTGGCAGAAGCCAGGATCTTGGCGCGGTGGACACCATTCTCAATCTGGCAATCAGTCTGAAGCTGCTGGTCAGTAATTTGCAGCAGGCTGTTCCGGTCCACTCCGCACTGCGCCAGGCTGTAGGTGTACTGGCGGAACCGCGGGTCCACCTCCCCAAGCCAGTCCGCCAGGTTACTGGGGTCGCAGGTCGAGTAATTGGCGTAAGTCTTTAGCACACGAAGCTCTCTGAAGAACCTACAGGTCAGGCCAGAAATGAAGAGCAAAACGTGAAAAAACAAGGGGATGCCATCGGTTTCAGTGGTGTGACAGGTCATTCGTACAATTGTATTGTTCTAGTGCTCGGTACACAGTTCTTTCATCTCCTTCAACACTAAATTGTTTTAATGGACACAAGAAGGTGATAAAGGGATAATAGATCGCCATCCAAAAAGATTATTCCGAACAAAATACACGAGCTACTGCAGGTGAGAAAAAGATACATGCCTGCAGTCCGGATAATCATGTTTTTGAATAATCCGCAGAGCTTTAAATAGCAGTTTACAAGCAAACAACAATTCACAATCTTTGAGGTATGGGTGACCAACCACAAAGTCAGCGCGCTCTACCAGCAAGACGTTCTAACTGCGGACAAGCCTGTCTATCCAAAATGGCTACCGCTGGGGGTTCCAGCTGCAGAGCATGCTGGGTGTTCTTAAGAAGTACTGACATCTGCCTCACTGACCTCTTCCGAACGAGTCCTGCCGTCATGCCCAGATCGGCAAGCAGGTCCTGTTCAGTGATGTTGAGAAGAAGGTCCCCATCCACCTGCATCTCCTGAGACATAGAAAGATTGAATTTCGAACCCAATGAATTCAACGGCATTGCATTCAATTTGTATTCCATCAATCTCAGCCAAACTGCACGGATCTCAGCAATCTGGGCTCAATCCCAGCAGCACTTGGGTCCCGGCAGTGAAACACCTTGCGTGGCCAATGGCGCGGTGCAATGCAGGTGTGCGTGGAGACCATGGAGTAACACACACACCCTCCACTGAAGTGCAGAGGATGTACCCCACTGGTAACAGCCACGCTCTTGCTCACCTGGAAGGACTCGGCGTAGGCAGTGAAGCCGATCTGCTGGAGCCAGGTCTGAACCTCGGAGGTTTTCCAGTTGGGCACCGAGGAGAGGATGTGGCGAGGGATGTTCTCTCCCATCATCATCAGCGCCCGCTTAGCCAGAGAACAGGTGGTGCCATTGCTGGAGTACATGACGATCCTCTTCAGGCTCTGCACCGCGCCGATCTCCTGGAATATCTAAGAGACACAGGCCGCGGGTGAACCGGGCATCTCGAGACCAACGGCAGCATCCAGATTTCTATAAGAACGTAAGAAATCAAGTCTGGAAATGAGAGGAGGCTGTGTGACCCATCTAGCTCCTCTGGTGTACGAGTATAACTTCAGCTTTTAAAAAGACAACAGAGTAGCTAAACTGTGTGACCTGGAGCTCAGTGGCTTTCAAAAAGGTTGTACAAGCTGTAAGAGCAGCTGCCGGCCATTCAAAGGCTTGTTAGCATTAAAGGGGAACTGCAATGCTATTTTTATACTTCGGGATTAGAAAGAATCGGCATTGATGAGTGCATTTCAAACCACAATGAACGTAAAATGTACACTGTAACTTGTAAAACAAATACAATTTACATGACAAAACCGATAAAACTTCCAGGTCTGAGCCGCGCCATATTGCTGTGATTCTCTGCAAGTCAGAACGGAGCAACAAATCTTCCGGTGAGGTGAAACGGTTCTATGACATTGTAAACAAGCAGGCTTGTGTGAATACATCGCTTTTAATCCAATCGAAATTCTGCTCTCGACTTCCAGTCGCTGATAAATGGAACCTGTTAACACTGCCTGCAGATCACGTTGGACCTTTCTGCAGTGAAATGTCTGCTGCACAACCTGTACTCATTCTCTTGTACATCGCATTACATTCGTCATCACGGGGACTAGCGAGCAGGAAGGGCCGCACCCCGTCCCCATTCTCGTAAACCCTTGCTCGTGCTCGTCGCGGCGAGACCAGAGCTGTTTGTCGACAACATGGCAACCATACAGTACTTCCAGGAAGTTCCCGATTTTGTGAGTAATTCGGAATTCGCCCTTTGCGATAGGTACAATTTGTCAATACCGCCAATGAATGTATTCTGTTCCTGATGTTTAAGAACCGGTCTGGGAAACTGGGACCGCAGTCCAGTTTGGCGCGGGTCTGTCTGGCGGGCCTACCTTGGTGTTGCGGTGGCGGGACTTGATGCTTGACTCCACGCACATGTAGAAGGCAGCGATGCACTTCGCCTCCAGGCGGGAGCCGTCCAGCAGGGGCAGCAGGTGCTGCAGGTCGGCGGCGTTGCGGCCCTGCATGTTGTCCGAGCTGTCCAGCAGGCTGCGGGCGAACTCGTCCGGGTCCAGCGAGGCGATGAAGGGCTCCACCAGCTCCAGGGTGCCCGACTTCACCACCTCCTTCTCGATCTCCCTGTTGGTGGCCAGCACGGCCACAGCCAGGCAGGCGTAGAAGCGGATCAGCTCGTCCTCCTTGGAGAAGGCCAGGGGGAAGAGCCAGTCGGCGGCCTGCTTCTCGATCATCAGGCGCTGGCAGTTGTGGCCGCCGCACATGGCGCAGTTGGCCAGCGCGACGGCACAGTGCCGCAGCACGGTGGGATCCTTGCCCCGGCACCAGAAGAGCAGGGCGTCCAGGGCCCCGTTGCCAATGAGCTGGGCGCAGGTCTCCTCCGTGTGCTTGAACATGTGCTCCAAGATCCCCGAGACGCTGCGGGCCAGCTGGGTGTTCCCCTGCTCCCGGGTCAGGTTGAGGATCACGCCCAGCCCCATCCGGGCCACGTAGTCCCTGCGTGGGACAGAGAGCAGCTCAGCCCGGAGGACAAACCGGCAACGGGCCCCCCCCTTCCACCCACAAGCCTCCAGATCCCTTCCTTTCTGTGCAGACGGATTTCGGATCTCTGTTCATTTACTGCATGTTCCACCTCGGCTCTTAAAGAATGAATGGGAGAAGGCAGCCTCGCGCTCAAAACCACGAAACGCCGAGCGGTCATTCCTCTGGGGTCTAACGGGGCTGATTTTTAAAAATAAGTAAATTGGTGGCCTGCGTGTCTAGGGAAGGCCAGAGCTGCGATTTGAAAGACATATGCACGCAGCCAGTATTGCATGTCTATTACTCAAGTGCCAGAGAAAAATCAGCTGGTTTTAAGATCTTTCTTTGCACCTATAAATCCCTATAGAAGTATGGAAGTAGTGTTGCAGGTGACGCCTGGTGTTTCTATCTGCCTGTTTATTTGTCTTTGCGGTTTTATGAGATTAATGCAGTGCAGGTTCACTCAGCAGTCCCAGTGCTTTGCTTGTGTTTTAAGCAGAGACGGCCCTACACTTAAACCCGTGTAATAGTTACAAATCCTTCTCTCTCAGTGGACTGACAGCCCTGCTTCACTTCAACCTAACCAGCTGTTATGACAGAGACAAGGAAAGGCTCTTTCCAAGTAAGTGACTGAGATTTTCCTCTCGCCTGCCTGAGAACTGGGCATCGGCGTCTTACAGCACCAGATCACAAATGACTCAGGCCAGAATTTACCAAGACCTGCAAAGTTCACTGCAGGTCAGCTCTGCAGCAGTTGCCCTTGAAACAGCCCCTGAGCCCACAGGAATTAACTCAAAGCCAGCCCCAGAGACAGTGTGGAGTGAGGTGTCATCTTGCAGTGAAAGGCAGACCATTGCACATGGAAAGGGCGAGGACTGCAATCAGACTCCCATCACTCAGCAGTGTGAACTGTTTCAGATGTACAGGCCGGGGCTCTTGTGGGCACAACAGGTTTACACAATCAGAACTGTCCATTAGCTATTCAAAAGCTGAATCGTTCAGATAATTAAAAAAAAAACTCATTTACATCATTGGTATATCCTCCACAGGAGTCTGCAGCTTGGAAAATGTGATTGCAGTTCACATTGCTGTGCACCTGGAGCCTTATTTCCATCAATCAATACACGAATATAGCCTTACTTTGCTGCTACAGAATTGCTCACCTGATACTGCTGAACTGAGGAAAACAATACCCCAACTCAAAACGACACCTCTCCTAATCAAAGAGTTTACTGTTCCTTCAAAACGAGCCTCAAAGTAAGGTAGAATTAAGCTGGCTGTGTCTGTACCTTAACTTTTAGAATTCTGAAATGTCCGCACTTTAAAATAGTTAAGTCCTTATCGTTGTCACGCCATTATTTAACAGGCGAGAGAAAGCCGACTGCGAAGCTCCACCGAACTGTGGGTCAGAGCGAAGTGACCTCACGCCCGCTGTGTGTACGGGACCGTGGCCTCCGTTTTCACCTGTTCTCGGACACCAGGATCTGCTCCAGCAGCTGGGCGGACTCGTATCGGACCTCCACCTCGGGCGCCTGCAGCAGCTGCAGAATCAGCTCCAGCCCGCCCTCCAGCCGGACGCGGTTGCAGATCTGCTCGGCCACAAGTCGCCCGATGGTGGGCAGGACCCAGGCCTCCTCCACCAGCCGAAAGATCTCGGCGACAGCCCGTCGGGTCTCATCGGGGTCCGAGCGCTCGCTGGCCGCCTTCAGGGTCTGGATCGCCGCACTGAGCGCGGGCAGGGAGCTGTCCAAAGCCTGCTGGACGTCGGCGCTGAGACCCGGCGACACCGCCTTCGGGTCCGGGGCGGTCCCGCGGTTCTGGAACCGGGTCACGCGTTCTGGGACCGTTAGTCTGTCGGAGCTGGACATGGAGAACAATCTGCAGAGTTTGTAGAGAGAAAGGAGGAGGGATACGAGCATCTACGACTAATCCCCCGGGCAAGATGTCCTCACCGAAGCTCTTCGAGGCGTTGACAGCCCCTTATCATACCTTTTTAAACTCCCAGAAAGACATGTATGCAGGAGGAAAAAAATGCATGTAAATATTATGACTTTTACACGTCGTTTCATACACGCAGAGGCTATATTGCGGGAGGACGTTTCGTTATCTTTGCTTAAGCGCTAAACTGCTGTCTCGGACTTATCCTTATTCCTGATGAATCTCAGAGGCGGTGCTGATATCAGAGCAACGCTTTCTCCTGCATATATCCCCACGCTGCATCATCCGCCTGCAGTCAAAATACGGAATCAGTCGTCAGGAGGAAGAGGAGGAGGAAAAAAAAACTTACTCTGCTTGCATCTTTTATGTCTCAAAAGATGTCTCCCTCGCATGCAGCAACGACCTTCAGATTCAATTCAAATTGTGACAAAACAATGTTGGCTCCGACAACAGCGTGCGTGCTTGTTATTTTAACACGACCGTGATGTCATACGAGCGACACAACGGGGAACCCCGCAACGGGAAACGAAACAGCCACACAGAAGCGACGTTATGCAGAGGCGCTGACTTGTGTTATTTAGCTACAATTTAAACCAGAGCGTTGACTCCATTTTCCTGCTTTGTCATGAATCCGCGTTCATCGCTGTATCGCAGCAAAACGAAAGCTTTTTTCCTCCCCTGCCTTTTCGGTTATCAGGGTTCACCCCAAAGACACGGTACAGCTTCCTGCTTCCGAAATAAGAGGCCTCCTCTTTGTCTGCCCCCCCGCTGAGAGCTGAGCATCTTATGAGAAGACGTTTCTAGCCTTACTCGGACTGGTTGACTGAGTCGCTCTCGCACTCCCCCTAGTGGAGAAAGAGATCACGGCAGCATCAGAACCGTGGTCAGCACCGGTAACCGTACAACACAGAAGTATAGGGATGCTCTGGGGTTTTGCCTACTAGGAATTAGTTTAAACAGCTACGCTGCGACGCTATAAGGGCAGTAAAGTGACCGACTGTCTCTGTGCAAGACGTCTTTCTGTATATTTTTCTCCTCGCCCCTGTAGCGCCCGGCGCTTGTCACGAAGTGACAAAGTGATAAACCCAGAAAACAGATAAACACGTACCAAAATGCAGCCTTAATCCGCACAATATGGAATATGGAAGTCTGATATGTATATCAAAATGTTTTTTTCAGCGGCTTTGCAATGAGAAGCAAACATGTTCTGCTAAAAGAATATATGAACGGCCAACCTCACAGAATAAAGTCACTAAATAATTTTGCTTGACAAAGTATACTCCCGAGCACAGTGGCTCATCAGGCCTGAGATCATCCCTGTTGGTTACTGTAGCTTTAAATTGGTTGAGAACATATGACACCCCACCCCCCACCCCCACAACACCTCAGCAGCATTGCTCTCCCACATACAGCTGGGTGGACTGGAGCTACTGGGGCAAACAGCCTGACTCAAGGTATACCAGCTGTGTCTGCAGAGGGAACTAGGCTTATCTACTGCTCTGTGGTGGTACTCAGTCCCAATGTTGCCTGTGGGGTATTTCATTGATTCAATCTGACTTAACAGTTACCACTCAAACGTTTTTAACTTTAAACCTATTTAAAGCTAGATGCATACACATGCGCACATTCTTCTTACTGTTAATGCAGAGTTAGACGTAATACGTATGTAAAACATTTTACAGCAATGAAACGCTGTCAATCGTAAGATCCAGGACATCAATAAATAAGAGTAAAGGCGGCTCACCATCTGGATTGCTAAAGAATTCAGGAGAAGTTCACATAGTTTATGTCACCCAAACAGAGGTACCACTTTGGTTTGATTTTAATAGACTGACCTTGATTATAGGACCGATTACCATTGTGTACTTAGAAAGTACAAGGGTACAGTAGCTAGATGGTCAACACACACCAAGGTTTAATAATTAACAGGATTTCCTAAAATTCTACCTTCAACCACAGAAAAAAATTATATATGAAAAGAAAATGATTGCACTGTCCTCTCAAGACACATAGCCTTCCATCAATCAGTCATGACTAGAGCTGAGGCTATCAATCAAGTGTTTTATCAGAGATGTATTATTCTATGTATTATAGCTGCTATTAAGGATTGGTGATCTCATGACCAGCTGCATCAATATTCCTAAGACAGCACATAAATAGGAACTGCAGAGCTGGAAACAGCTGAGAGAGATGTTGTCAGAACATTAGTACTTTTCTCTTTACATGAAAGGATTCCATTACAGCCTCCCTACCTCCAGTGTAACAGCCTCTGCGCTGTGGATTATCAATTGATTCTACATATTGATATTTTCTCATGTATTGCCACCTAATAAGTTTCCAAAACAGGAGTTTTGCTGTTATGAGCTACCCAGGCACATCACATAACCTCTGCCGCTGGCTGCATAATTCCATGTTTTTCTAAAAATAGCACTTCCTAAATGGATACCATTACTTGGTATTCTAAGGAAATGTACTTACGGGCAAGTCAATTAAGCCGAGACACAGCAAAGGTAAATAAGTTTTTAAACCTGACGCTGGGACACACCAAGTGCGCGTCCCGGGGGGCTCTCTCTCTGGTGAATGATTAATTCTCCGAAATGTTCAAAAACAGGGCAGAGCAAACAGATGGAGGTGAAGGACTTTGGAGCCCCGTGGTCTCGGTCTGCAGAAGACAGCGCTGAGCCCCGCTCCTGCCTTCAGACTCGCAGGCCGACGGCATGCAGCTCGGGACGGTCCTGCTGGCGGCTGTACTGGCCACTGCCCTGGCGGTGGAAGGTAGGGCGGCGGTGAGCAGATGTCGTCTCCAGACCGGCTCCGCTGCTTTAACGTGGGGCGCTCGCTAACGCGGAGACGTGTAAAGAACAAGCAGCAAGATGGCTCTTTTCTCTTTCCTACTACTTTCGCCTCTTCTTCTTCTTTTTTTTCCCCGCTCTCAGATTTAAGATAAGACATCATTACCGTGGCTCTCCTTTCCCTGCTCTGGAAAGCCCTCTCCAATCTGCAGGTTAACTCCGTGAGTCGGAGCGCTGCTGCACTATGGGCTAGAGAGTGTTGCTCCCTGTGCTTTGATAGCTGATTGCAGTGTGGCAGTAGTTGACTTGGCTTGGCAGTGAGGCAGGGACCCGCTGTGTTTTAAGTAAGTCGATTTGGTAAGTTGTTGGGGTTTTTTTTTTCCTTTTCAAAACACAGCATTAGCTTTAAAACAGACCTGTTTGTGACATGGCTGTGTATGAAAGTTGTTGGCATGGCTCCAGTTCTGAGGGTTTTCATTTTTCTCCAGCTTTTGGAGATCTAAATGATGGAATTATTGTCTCCAGTTCTTCACCTGTAGCAGATATACAGAGACTTGTGGGGCTGCAGTTGTGCACCCCTGTGCAGATTTGCAGACATTGCTTTACCATGCTTTTACTCCATTTGGGTGTCCCTTCCCATGATCTGCCTTTTCTCCCTGTGCTTTACCACGCTTTTAATACGATTGCACTGTGCCACACTGTGCCACTTCCATCAGGAGTGGGCTTCTGCTGTAGGGGACACCACAGTAGTGTTTTCATCAGGAGTAACAGAGTTAAAGAGAAACAGGCCTGTGTGTCTGACTGCTCTTCATTCTCCTGTCTGGTCTCTCCCTCCAGAGACCTGCGTGGGGCGCTGTGATGGTGGTTTTGATGCCAAGAAGAAATGCCAGTGTGACTCCATGTGCAAGTACTACCAGAGCTGTTGCATCGATTATGACACTGTCTGCCGCCCAAAAGGTGATCCAATAAGACTTCTTCGATGCTACGATTGTTATACACTATTAAAAACAACACCAACATTCTTACACTACAACCTCACTAAACCTGTGTAGATTAAGGTAACCTACACAGAGCACATGGGTGAAAACATCACAGACAAATAACCAGAATTCTGGACAAAATCCTCACCAGAGTAGGGAAATTACATCCAGGCCCTGATCTTTGAGCACAAAAGGAGAACTTCAAATCCCACTAACAGCAGGGCTGGGGAAGACTGGGGTTGAAACGCTAACTGGGAATGTCCTTCTGTCTTCGGGCCAGTGGTCCGCGGAGACGTGTTTCAAGTCCCGGAAGACGAATATGACGACTACAGCAACGACACGGTTTCCGCCAAGCCGGAGGAGTCTGGGGGCCTCCTGAACCCCAACACCATCAAGCCTGCACCCACAGCGACGCACACGGAGAGCAAGCCGGAAACAAAGCCCCCCCCCACCGATCCCAGCCCGCCGGGCCCCGGATCCGAGACCTGCAGCGGGAAGCCATTCGACGCCTTCATGCAGCTCAAGAATGGCTCCATCTTTGCTTTCCGAGGTGAGAGAGAGGGGGCATGGGGGTGGGGGGGGTCAGCTTCACTGGCACCCTGCCCTGTGCCTCTTTACATCGAGACAGAAGCAGCGTAGCCAGTGGCAGATCCCCAAGGAGTGTGGCAGGACCAAAGGTGGATCTTGTAGTCAAATCTTGCTCAAGATCGCCTTGAGATTATCCTTTTAAAGGTTAGCAGAGTGAATGCCCCTGTACAAAATACAAATTCAGTCAAAACCAGTAGATGTGAACCCATTGGCAAGACCAAAGGGTGCTTTAATCAGTCAATACCAAGAGAGTGCCAATAACAGAGACCCTGAACTGCGCCCTCAGTGTGGTTTGCACCTTCTACAGTAAAAGCCGAGTCCCTTGTAGAACTTTGGTGTTGTTTTCCTACTTCTGGCTCTGCCACCTCTAGAGTTCCTGAATGTCTAGAGATGATCCACGTACAGGTTGGTGCCCGGCACCCCTCACGATGAGCCCGTGGGTGTGACGGGTGTGGGTGTGTCTGCTCTGCCAGGGGAGCATTTCTACGAGCTGGATGAGAAGGAGGTGAGGCCGGGGTACCCCAAGCTCATCAAGGACGTGTGGGGCATCGAGGGGCCCATCGATGCCGCCTTCACCCGCATCAACTGCCAGGGCAAGAGCTACATCTTCAAGGTTCGCTCCATCCGTTCTCTAACCAGATAGTGCAGTTTAAATTGACGTTGGATGGCAGTTTCCTTACACCACTGGTGTCCAGTCCTGATCCTGGAGGGACACTGTGTGTCTCTGGGGCTTCTAGGTCTCTTTCAAGCACCTGCGTCCCAAGTGCCAGGAGAAGCTGTTAAACGGGCCCGATTAAGCCAGAAGCCGGCTGGTTTATCTCGTTAACGAGTCCAGCTGGGATGAAAGCCCGCGGACATACCAGCCCTCCAGAACCAGGACTGCCTTAGAGTGCAAGAACAGACACTCCTGCCCCAGGGCGTGGGTCACACTTGGAGGAGTCAGTGCTCGGCTGTTCTCTAAATCAGGGCAGCAAGTACTGGCGGTTTGACGACGGCTTCCTGGACCCAGACTACCCGCGGGAGATCTCCGTGGGGTTCGCCAACATTCCCGAGGACGTGGACGGCGCCTTCGCCCTCCCCGCTGCCAACTACTACAGCAGAGAGAAGGTCTACTTCTTCAAAGGTACCTCCTCCCCCTGCTCCTACACCGGCTCCCTGGGCCGCCCTGCCCTGCCCTCTGGGCGTCGGCACAGGCCGAGCTCCCTGCGGGTCACCTCATCCGACTAGATCAGGCAACGGAGCAGCACCGCTTCTCTCTGGGCCTCAGAGCACCTGACGGGCCCAGGAATCAAGTGGGCCTTTCACATCGTCCAACATTTGACTATACAATTACATCCAGTTCCCCTACAAAAGTGAGACCTTTAGTCTACTTGACCAGCAAGCACTCTTGTTATTTAATAAATGTATGACATCTGTTTATGTGCTTTGTCAAACTATCAAAATTGAAGGAGTGATGGACATTTGGCAAGTCCCAATTATCCTGGGGGCAGAGATTCGAACACAGTGGTGTACAACTCTGGCCCTGTGAGAATCACAGTCCTGAGCATTTTTTATGTAGCGTCTGATTGTCAAAAGCAAGAGTAATTTAGAAGACTCTGTGAATTGAGTTCCTCACCGGCCCAGCTGGCTCATTCAGGGTTCTGCAGGATTAGGCCGTATTCCAACTGGTTGTGCACAGGCAGCTGCTACCTTCCCCATCCCCTCTCCCCACTCAGGCGACCAGTACTACCAGTACGAGTTCAGACAACAGCCGTCCCAGGAGGAGTGCTCCAGGATGGCCCAGTCCACACTCTTCACCCGCTACACTGCGCTGAAGATCGACAGCTTCGAGGACCTCTTCAGCTTCCTCTTCCACAACAGTAAGACAGGCGGACCCTACGAGTGTGCGTGCGAGTGTGCGCGTGTGTGTGAGTTTAAGGGGGGCAGTGGGGGCGGGGGGGGTCTGGGGGACACTGAGTCCGGGAGGAAGGGGAGGCAGGAGGGGGAGACATGGCAGAGCCCTGTGCACCACAGCTCCGCCAGCTCAACCACCCGCCAGCTCGCGTATCCAGCCCGTGCTCCCCTGTCCTTCCAGGCCCCCGCCCAGGGCAGAGCAGCAGTTCTGGCCCGCGGTCCCTCGAGAAGGACTGGGGGGGGATCCCAGGCCCCATAGACGCCGTGATGGCCGGCCGGCTGTACGTCACCCCCAGGGGCCCGGAGGCCCAGTCCAAGACGCTATCCAAGTGGAGAAGCAATGGCAACCACAAACGGGGCAGGCAGAGGCAGAGGCAGAAGCAGAGGCAGAGGCAGAGGCAGAAGCAGAGGGGCCGATTCAGCCGCTCTCCCTTCTGGGACATAGTGGATCAGTTCTGGCTCCCAGACTACGGCCAGAACGAGGAAACCGGGCAGGACCAAACGAGGCAGAGAGGCAGGGGGCAGCAAGAGCCCGACAACTATAACTACGACTTAGACCCCCTGGACTTCACCTACGACTCGCTAAGCAAGTGCCAGCCCGTTCAGAGCATCTACTTCTTCATTAAAGGTAGGGGAAAGAGCAGCTTCCTTTGTCAGCCCCTTCATTCCTGACTGCGTCAGTGCTACAGCAGACACTGACCGACCCCTTCGGCAAAACGCACTGTAGGGTGCTCCGAAACAAGCACAAGCAATACCACTCCTGTTCACAGCCACTTAACAAACCACAGCTGTCCCCTTAAAACAAACAATCTGCAACATTGAAAGTAGCTATAAATGTATGTGTGCGCTCACCATGGGGAAAGTATAGCAAAGAGTCGCTTGTGTGGGTGTCCTAGGGTCCATACAGCACACATTGTGGAAGAATCAAGAACAGGACACACGTGCCGTTGTTAATCGTCTGCTATGAGACATTGACGCGAAATTGAGACTCGGTCTGCCTACCTTTCTTACCTGTTTCATCAAAAGATTTGGTTAAGTTAGTCATATTCTAGTAATTTGTAAATCACATAAGCACGTTTTATATGAGTATACATGGGTTCTAGTCCTGTATGTTTGTAAAAAGTTAAGGTTGCAAAGCTTTGTCAACTTATATTTGAAAAGAAGTCTCGGAATAGAGTTCATTCCAAGTGGAAGAAAACTCCAGTTCTTTTGGATCTGATTTACATGGTTCACAATAGACCTACTCTGTCTCTGATTTTTTCTCTCGCTCGTTTTTAGATCAATATTACCGCGTGAACCTACAGACCAAGAGAATCGACTCTGTGACGCCACCGTACCCAAGATCCATCGCCAAATACTGGCTGGGCTGCCCAGAAACAGACCTGGCAGAGAAGAAATGAAAGACAAAACTATCCCTGTCTCAGTAATTCTAAAAAATAATAAGCCATGTGTTTTGGAAAATACAGAAGGACTGAAATTGCAAATAATGGAAATAATAGGTAATCTTTGTAATCTAAAGAGGTACAAAGTGAATAATGGGAGATGCTGCAATATAATTGGCTCGTTACATTTATTTTACAGATTGGCCTCTGGTTAAATAAACAATTTCAGTGAAATAAAACCCCCTTCTGCAGCTCAAGTCTGTTACCTGTACTTGCACTTGAGTCTCAGTGATTAATGAAATGGGCGAATTTGCCAACAGGTTACTGTCTTTTTCTCCAAAGAAATACAGTATAATTGAACAGAGTTATGCAAACAGAACAGATTTCTGACGGGTATACAGTGTGTGATGACCAAATGGAAATGCTGGACTCTCCTCCCCCAACAACCTCATCTTTGTCTCAAATTAGTATATTACAAGTCAATATTGGTTGAATTAACAATATTCTTTACTTTCCATTAGCTAGAACTCCTAGATAAAATCCCGGAAGGAAATGCCAAAAGCATTGCTTTGAGTGGTCAGTGTCGCACTGAGGCAGCACAGACCAGCTGTGTATTTGGAACCTCTGTCGTCACTGAGCTGCCTGCATCAGGCGTTGCCATGGTGTCCGATCTCCCGGGTCATGTGACGAGGGTGTGGTGTACCCAGTGGTCTGAGCCCCTCTGTCTGCTCCACTGCAAAGGAAAAGTCAGGGATCTCAGAAGGGGCAGCCACTGACTTGACCTTCAGCAGCCTCCTGTGGAGAGGAGTGTTGTCAAGACCCACAGCCACGTATTGTCAAACAACAGAGCACTCATGCCAAGATCAACCTGCACACTAGGTGCCATCGTTTTCAAAGTAGGTTGGGCATTGTTCCTTGTAAACATCAAATGCAAGAAACTGTGCTGCATGGTAAGCACCTATTTTTGTAATAGCACTGACATAACTTTGGATTGCCATTGTGCAGGGAACTCATAGGAACATCAGCTGTATCCATTTCCAGCCATGAACAAAGCACAGTCATCAGTTCTGACATGCAGGCAAGATGATTACCTCTCCTCACGGCCCCTGGAGGAGGTGCTGGGGTATCCATGTCCTGGACAGGGGGTGTTGGGAGGGGCGGAGCGGTTGGGACAACTTTACCCTTTGACTTCTGGGGCGGGGGACCCCCTTGTTGTGCCCTGGCATCCCTCATGACCTGAAAGCGGTCAGCATAGCCGTCGGTCTCCGCCTGGCTCCTGCACAGAAGGGAAACTCGTGTCACTGTTCATCCCTGCTTCCTTACACTTCCTCGTGCACCGGACTTCATTGTGCAGGGCCCCTTCACCGTCTCGATCAGCAGCAGCATTGCTGCGTTAAAGTTTCTGTGACACCAAACATTCCAGACACCATTTTTTTATCAAGGCTAGTGACTCTTTGTCACCTATGAATGAAAATGGCTGGTGTCATAGGAGAGTTTGGCATTTCTCTTGCAGACTTGCAGAGGAGGGATTTGCATCACAAAGCAGGTTTTCAGCACAAAACATAAGTGTATCAATGCAAACAGAGCTATGAAATCAATTTCTAACACAGGGGGGGCACTAACTTTTTTCTGCGGACCAGGCTCAAGCTGGGGCCTGGCTGGTGGGCTGGGTGGTCCTGCAGGGCACTTTGACAGTCTGGAGACGTTTTGGCTGCTTTGTGCTGGTACGAGCAGACCAGCAGGGGCAGCTGCCCAATCTGGAAGGACAAAGAGAGAGACGGGCCTGTGGGAGGGTTATGAAGGAGTGACAGAGGTTAATCGGACCACAGAGATGGAGTCCTTACAACATCAAACTATTTGCAGCTCTTGTGTTTGTGGTTCCACTCATACGGATTAATTGATATGGTGTTTCCATCCATCAAACCATCCATTTTATAAACCCTCCTGCCAACTCAGGGTCACAGTGGAGCAGGACACACCCTGGATGGGACACCAGTCCGTTACAGGGCAGACACACGCAGGATATGGTATACCCTTTATTCTCAAAATCGTCTGCCCAGTTAATGTTCATTTCTCCAAATATCTAAAGCGTCAAGCTCTTTAAAGAGGCATCAACATTGCAAAAACATAATAATGCGTTGTATCATCAGGCTATTCTACAGTTAAGTCCATTTAAATTTCCCTGTGGATACTTCCCTAGGAATTCCCTGTCGACTGTAGAGGAGGTCAGGCACAGGTGAGAGAGCACAAACCTGCCTGTGTTGATCTATATGGGAAGCCCCTCCTCTTAAGAAGAGGGGATGCAGAGGGGCGGGGTCTTCCTGTGCCATAAATGGGCAGGGCCTGGTGTTCCACTGTGGCTGCGGTCGACACTGTGCCCAAAAAGAAAACAGGAATAAATGACCGATACATTAGTCAAGGACTTGTCACAGAACTTCCTGCATTCTCACCTCAGCCTTTGACAAAAGAACATACCAAGACAAAAGAAAAGGCCATGACTTTGTCAAGCTAAAGAAGTGCTCCTGATCAGCACTTTACCATGAAGAGAAAAAACATACGGAAAACATTCCTAAGCAATGTGAGACCTGTAAGGCGCTGTCAGGGGGACATCTGCAGCAGTGAAGGCAGGGATACCAGGGACAGGCAACACGTCGATCCTGTGGAAGGCAAACACCAGGGTGGGGTCTGAGTCATTCCCAAGCAGTCTGAACAGGCGTAGAGAAAGAAGAAGGTCCACATCCCCCTAGGTTAATTCCTGAGAAAATACGGCAAAGTCAAAGCCACCTAGAAGGAGATTTTGAATTGCTCCGAGATGCGTTTTGAGACTGCCTGGAATCACTGCAGATTGATTTGATTCAACAATCGACAGCTCAGTTGGCCTGGCCTCAGATCCAGGGGACGACTTCAGAGTGGCGTCTTCTCCAGCCGGTTCGTACATCTGGAGACGTGTCAGGCCTGTGTCGCGCGGAGCCCCAGATGGGCCAGGGATGGGGTGGGGGGACTCACGGTGTGGCAGGAGTGCCCGTGGGCGGGCGGCGGGGGGGCAGCGGGTGAGTGCTGGCGGTGGTGGGGGTTGGCACTGCTGCAACTGCTGGCGCTGCTCAGGGAGTGACCGGAGTGGCTACTGCTGACCACTGGGGAGGCGGCCATCACCCTGGAGAGAACACAGAGGGTCAGCATGAGCCTGCAGGGAGGAGCTGTTGTAGATCCAGGTAACTGGAAACCTGTGAGTTTAGCTTGTTAAGATCCGAGTTGGATGGAAACCCACCGGCACACCAGGCCTCCAAGTATGGACTAGATTGGATAGCCCTGCTGCAAACTGTTTATGTATGCTCTTCTTTTGTCTACGATTTAGATCAATCTAGCACAGCACCCAAGATCCACTGCCTGTTGTGGGAGTGTAATAGAGTTCTGTACAAAGTTTTTTGCCTCCTCTGTCAGCGAAATGGTCCTCTGCCGTGTGGCCCACTCAGCAAAGGTGTGGCATGACGTACCTTTCCAGGTCTTCCAGTTTGCGCAGTAGCCGGGTGTTCTCCTGCACCAAGAGCGCCCTCTGCTGCTTGGAGGCCTCCTGACTGCACAGCAGTGTCGTCTTCTCCTGCCTGAACAGGAACATAGCAGACCTTCCAACATCAGCCCAAGTGGCACGTCTGCCGTGCAGAGCAGTGCCAATTGCATTACATTAGCAGCACTGACAACATGGCATTACAATCACAATGGCCTCCATTACTAATTTGACAGCAGTGTGGAACAGTGGTTAGGCCTGTGGAAGTAAAACTGGAAGGTTTAGAGCTCAAATACTAGACAGAGCATTGCACCCATGAGGCAGGTACTTCATTCATTTTTCTCTAATAAGATGTCCAGCTGTATAAGTGGGAAATCTCCAAATTGTCATTGAAAATAAGAATTTGTTCTCAACTGATTAAATTACATTATTATTAGCATCACCAGGTAATGGAATATCCAATAAACAATCTAAGAGTATAATAACACCAACAGCAACAAGAAAAGAATGTTACATAATTAAGATCAGTCATGAGTAAATGCTAGGGCAGAACTCACTGTAGCTTCTTGTTTTCCTCTATGATCTGCCTCAACAGGTTGGGCAGACTGTGATCAGGCCCATGGCTTTCTCTCTTGGTCTCTGCTACCCCAACCATCCCCGGCTCACTACTGCTCCCTACAGGGAGAGAGGGGTAGAACAATGGCAGTAGCAGAGCCAGAAAGCAGAGAACCTGTCGAGATGTTGGACTGGCCTGCAATCTAAGGCCTGAACAACAGATGCCTTCTTTATTCTAGCACAAATTAGGTCAATTTGAGAAGATGGGGAAGAGACACAAGCAATGCAAATACAATAAAAACAAATGTGTAAACATATGTCTTCCAAGGCAGGCTCCTCTTTAACTACTGACCTGTCCGGAGACCTCACAGAAAAAGCTGACACCCTTATAAGAGATTGAAAAGGACTCATACTCCCAGCACCCTGTCTGCCCACTCCAGGATTCCTCTCCCCCTCAAGAAACTGCAGTTCCTGTCTCAGCAGCACATTTTCACTGCGCAGTAGCCTGACCTCCCTCTCCAGGCTGATCACCAGCTTCTCTCGCAGGTCCTGCACAGGGGCACAGCAGCACAGAACTCTGGGATACTGGATTGCCAGGACGACGCCCTCTGACCTTTGCCCCTGAACTTGTTTCACTGGGAGGCAAGATTCTGTTCTGTCAAAAGTCTAGCTCCAGCTATGTTGCTCTTTTAAAAAAAAGAAAGATTATAAGTTTGTTTTGCTTAGTGGAATCAGTTTATAAAGATGCAACAGGCCTCTAAATTTAAAGAAAATTACAAATGACTCTGCATGGCTCAAGGAGAAAATAATATCTTGTGTAACTTAAACCATTTAAATACTTCAGCCTTTTTTTGAGAGTAACACTGCAGACCCTGTTTTAATTTGGATGCCCCATCTGCAAAAAGTTCTTACCCGCTTAGCCATGGGTCTGTTTTTGATCTTTCTGGCTCTGCTGGCATAGTGCAGTGTGTTCATGGTCTCTTGCAGGTTAGTGACAGAGGGGGACACACATGCAATCTGGACACAAGAGGGCAGCAGTCACTTCACAGCTACAGTGCATTTACAGTATATCAGAACAAATATCATCCATAACATAACATCACTTTATTAACCCTGTACAATTTCTTGCATTAGGAATTCGTCTTTTTCGCAGACCCCAGCTTGCTCTCCATGAGACACACAGACAGGGAGAGAGAAGCTTGGGGTCAGAGCGCAGGGTCAGCCATTGTACAGCGCCCCTGGAGCAGGATGGGTTAAGGGCCTTGCTCAGGGGCCCAACAGAGTAGGAATTCTCTGCCGGCTGCGGGATTTGAACTGGCAACCTTCCAGCCACAGGCGCAGATCCTGAGCCACAGAGCCACCGCTCCACCCAGAAGTACACTGCACACTGCACAGAAGGTGCGTCTGACCTGACCATGCTTGCTTCATTAAATTTAAAGTCTGTAAAAAATGTTCATCATCTTATTCTTGCCTTCTTATTCAAACAGTGATTGAGAATTTTGTACATTTCTTAGAAGATACTGTTAATTCTACCTTTACTGTTATTTCTACATTTTAACCTTTTGTACGTCATTGATATTAACAATCAGGTGTTGTAATCTGTGCAACTGGCAGTGGTATAAGACAGTGAGGTTGCTCACCATGAGTGTGACCCCTGAGCCTCCCAGCGAATCAGAAAGCAGCTTTGTGAGCTTGCTGTCTCGGTATGGGATGTGTCCCTCCCTCTTTTTGGGATCCACCAGAGCAGAGATACACTTCCCTGTGCAGAAATGAATACAAGCAATAGCAGTGTAATGTCTAAGGCTGAGATTACACTTGGGAATCATTAACATCAGACCAACACAAAAGGTCAGAGATGACAGTGCATCACCAAACTCATTTTGTTCACTTTCTCTATAGAAGGAAACTCCAACCCTGCTCCTGGAGAGCCCCAGTCCAGCAGGTTTTATAGGTTTATAGCCAGCTGTTAAACTATCAAGAAGTTGGAGTAGGGAGCTGTGTCATCATGCATAGGCTGCAAAGGAACAGGTAGAGGTTCATTACTTGCTGAAAAGAAAAGAGACAAGGTTTCGGCTGTGGTGCCTTCTTCAGGTCAGACTATTCAAGGTTAAATCATCAATTTCTAAAGGCCTGGAAGAACTGAACTACTTAAACATTGAATCAATTAAACAGGTGGTGCATTCAATCAAAATCTTTTGAGATCAGTTGGAACAAAACTTGGATTATCCTCAGGGACATGTTTTCCCTCAATAGAAACATTACTTAGGAATTGCTTAAACAAGTGATGCTAATCCTCAAATAACATCGCTAATCCTCAAATAACATTCCTATAACATTATAGGTCACCTGTAGGGTGACTGGGGCTGGGGCTCTCCTCGTCTGGCCTGGTAAAACTAGGAACAATGTCCCTCCAGGTACTGGAGCACAGTAATAAACTAGTTCTTTTCATGATAGCCACCGTTAGCCATGTGTCCACTGTGCCCAAAATGAGGCTAAAATATGTTGAGTTTCAGACAGCAAGCTCATATCTCTTCAGAGGGCCTCCTGAGGTGGCAGAATTCAAATGTGCTCCCAACAGGCATACAGGCCAAGAGACTGCTTAAAAAAACATTTTAAAACATTATTGCTCAATATTCACTTTTGAGCTCCTTGATGGATATGCCTAAACTGTTGTATTATGAAACTACGTCCCCCCTGTGGCATCACTTTTGACATTCATAATAACCGGCTGTAAAAGTAACGTTGTATAGTTTTCTTTTCAGTTTGAAGTGGGATTCTGGAGGACTGCAGCTGGGCACACCCACCCAGGGTGAGCAGACTGCGGTTGATGTTGCTGGTCTCCTCCAGGAGCTCCCCCGTGGAGTCCGTGCCCTTTGCCCTCTCGCTGCCCGCCAGGTCCACGATGCACAGTTTGCCATGCCTGGCCAGACACCCAGCGCACCCTTCCTCCTCAGCCTGGTGCTCATGGGGAAAAGGGGCCGAAACACGTTAACAGGCGGCCACACAAGACACTCCAAGTAAAATTCCCTTGTATTGTTAAAGCATGTGGCAAAAAGCTATTTGATACATGTGAGTCAACCTTGTAATTAAGGGAGCCTTCTCAAAATGAAAAGGCTAAGTTATTCATTTAGGTATTCTATACCATTTCCTTCATGGAGAACATCAGTCCCTTATGTTTTATAGACTTAGTCACTAAAGCTTATATTTATCTAGACTAACTAGACCAGGTCCAACATTGTGTCTGAGAGCTGGGCTGGAATGAAAACCAAGAGATTCTGGATTCTGGGTTAGAGATTCTCGATCTGCTTCTAGAGCAGCAGATCTACACCTCCCCAGCAAATCAGCAGTTCCAAAATTGCTGGTCCAGTTTCTGTCATCAGTTTGGCAAATGATTTATTATAACTTATGTCATCTTGAACTAATAACTTAATATCCTTAAGCTCACAAGGAGCAGAGACCTCTACGTTGAACAAATTATTTGATTGATTGATCAATATTTAAAAGTGTTCTTAATCATCACAAAGTAATCAAGGGTGACCTATAAGACTAACTGCATTGGAAAGAAACATCTGTTGCTCCTTCGGGCATTCAGACGTGAACATCTCTTGCCCTGCGTTTCGAAGCGATTGAGAGTGCGTGAGAAGGTACGAGTGCAGAAGAAGAGGAAGAGGAAGGGATCGTCACCGATTCGCTCTCGATGTAGACGGTGAACATGCAGTGACTGCGGCTGGAGTGCTTGTTCAGGGAGTGAGACGACATCTGTCTGTTCCGCATTCCTGCACAGAAGACAGAGAACAAGAGGGGCAGGTAGGTAGGCAAAGAGCCCAAGAAACAGGGCCTCAAGGTCACTCCATCTGTCCATTTTATCCAATACAGTGACGCAGAGGAGCTGAACTATACTCACAAGTCAGGTTACACCCTGTATGGGATGCCAGCCCATTGTGGGGTAGACACACAAACACAGACACGCACAGATCCACACCAGGGCCCGTTATCCCAGAAGCCAGTCTTTGGACTGTGGGAGGAAACTGGAGTCATCTCAAGGCCTAATGTGGTCAAATACTACCTTGCAGCATCAGCATAAACTGAGTCATTAAGGGTTGTAACGAAGTGGGAGTGGGAGGGGTCATGGCGAACACTGGTCAAAGTCGACGCCCCATCTGAGGGGGCGGGGGCACCAGTATGAGGTTAGCGAAAACCCCCAAAACAAAAAGGAAAAAGTACACGGCTTTGCAAAGTGCCATCCAGACTGGACAATCCCTATCTAACGGGGCCCAGTCTGGGGAAAAAGAAACCGCTTGGAACAGCGGCAGCTAGACTAGACTGTCCCTGTTTATCACGGCCCAGACTGGAAGAAAAAGGAGAGTGAGGCCAAAAACAAAAGAAACTCCACCTGCATCGGCGAATCCTCACAACGGGACAGGAGAGGAAAGAAAAAGAAGCAAAAATACATCCCCAATGCTCTCTCCACAACCCCCTCCGGGACTGTTGCTGGAAGGTTCTCCCCTTGCGGGGGTCTGCTTTTCCCTCCGGGGAGGGGCTCAGTCTGTTCTTACAGGGGCCCCCACAGCTGCAGCACATTCTTAATCAGCCAGGACAGCTGCGGTTGTTAAGGCAACGCGTCGCCCTTAAACCAGGGCTCCGCCTCCACACTGGACACGCCCCTCGAAATGCCACAGAGTCAAAAAAATATTTGATCAAAAACTGGAAGAATTTTTATCTACTCTCAGTCCAAAACAGTATATAAAAAAATACAAATACATTTTTCTCAACACAAAGGAAAATGGGTTAACCTTTCAGGCCCGGCTCTCCATACCTTCCTCCAGGAGCTTCAGGGCCGCGTCCAGACTGTGAAACTCCACGCTGGACAGGTTCTCCACGTAGAAGCCACAGGCCCTACTCCCGCGGACGCTCAGTGAGTCAGGCAGGTAGGGGTTGAGGAGGTCGTGGACCTGCAGGGACAGAAGGGCCACACAGAGGTGGAGAAACCAGCAGCAAAGACAGCCACCATCTCACAGCCCAGGCACAAAATAAATGCTGAACAGCATGCAAAAATATTAGAACACCTGTCAGAAATAAGACAGGATCCAGCCACACAAACCTCTGAGGTGATCTGAAGACCATCTCTTTTGGTCCATTCTGGATTCTTATTCTAATATAACATGATATTTCTTTATCAGTAAAACTGCTTCCTTTGGATGTGCTCCATGCTGCTTTATGATTGCAAACAGATCTATTCTTGGTTGTATCAACTTGAGCTCAAGCTGGAGCTCTCAGTTAGGGGGACACTGGTTGGTATGTTAGTTCCTCGCCAGCTCTTCCACAGAACAATGAAAATGAATGAAAATGCCAGAATACATAGTTGATCACTCTCAGGTTAAGGTTAACTTTGATCTGCCTTTTCCCTGTATTTACAGAGTACTCTGAGCAGTTCATTCATTACCTGCTCGTTGTAGATCTCCAGGTAGGAAGCACTGAGGGCCAAAGTCTCTTTCTTGGACTGCACCTGGTCCAGCAGGTAGGACAATGACCTCTGCATCAAGGCAAACTCGCTGAGCCCCATCAGGCCGTCACTGAACTGTGGTGAGCAAGATGGAAATGGACAACGGATTGCACCAAAAAGAGGGTGATGTTTTGCTGAGCTTGAAGTGCTGTGTGTTCAATAGTTCACATGGCACAGCTGCCGAGCAGAGAGAAGCCGGGAGGTTCCTACTTGGGAGTGAGGTCCTGTGATGGTGTAGGTCTTGCCCGAGCCCGTCTGCCCAAACGCAAACACCGTGCAAGAGAATCTGCAATGGCAATCAGAATTTACAACAGTGAGCCTGAGGAGGAGGAGGAAGGCGAAGAAGGTTCGTCTTTCGCCGATGGTGCACCTGCTCATACTAAACAGCAATAGTGGGCACGGACACTACACAGCCATATACCGGATCATTAAGCAAAGCCCTGGGCTTCCTATTCCTGCCTTTCTTCAGCGCTGGCCTCAAGGCCAGATGGAAGCTAGGAGGCCAAGCAAGTGTCCACGACAGTCTCTGCAGCCCTGTGATCCCCGGTCTCCCCCCTCACCCCTCGAGCGCCATGTCCACGAGCCGCTTCACCCCACATTCCTCAAAGACCTCGTGCTGCCCGCTGCCAGGCTCCAGCACCACGTCGAAGGTGAAGGCTCTGTCCTGCCCTCCGTGACTCACCTACGGGAAACAATCAGAGCTGCTTGAACAAGAGCAACCCCCCACACCAAGCCTTCTGAGGTCAAAACCTACTACAGCTCTTAAAAGTAGTTAAGATCTTGCTAAGATACTTCTTAAACAGAATTCTCTGTGGCCTAGAATAAAGTTTGTAAGGGTTTAGGACCTTAACTAACTGGTAAACGTCAGATGAGCACCTTTAACTCAAACCTAAACCCTGTCTAAATCACATGTGGCCCTGAACTGAAAGATACCTATTCCTCTTACGGAATTTCAGAGCAGGGCACAAGGCAGGACCGCACTCTGGATGTGATGTACACACATACACAAATTAAATTATATCAAAGTTTTGAAGGTGGACAGAAACACACAGCAAAAAAACAATAACACTTGAACATGCAAACTCCACACGGAAAAAACTGTTTGTCCCCTATAAGAGAGAGAACAAAGCATGAACAGAGGTGTGATTAGGAGCTCTCACCAGCAGTGTGCGCCGGTCAGGACAATACAGTGCCGCCTGATGTCCATGACTGTGCTCCTCATCACTCAGAGGTCTCACCCTGATCGCAGACAGACACAAAGAGACACCGCAGAGAACTGAAAGGCAGCCTGCATGTAACATAGCACTGGGCCTTGTTTGCTCATAGGCATTTGTTTCTAAAAGGTTTTTGTGTAAAGGTTCAGAAATTATTATTACAAGTTTGAGTTTCCTCACAAAGCACCAGTTTGTGTGCTCGAAGTCGGAGAAACATCAGGTATACCTGACTGCTACAATAATGTTGGACTCATCCTCTCCTGTAGTGCCTTTGAGCCCTCCGGTCTCTGGAGACTGCCTGGAAAACAGAGGAGAGAGAAAGAAAGAAGGAGAGACTGAGTGGGAGCACAGAGGTTGTCTTCTTAGGTTTCGTTTCTGCCTCTGATTCACATCCTGCTGAACACCATAATGTCTGGAAAAGCACTTCTGGTGACTTTTTTGTCGCCATTCTCTCCTTTAGCGAGTACAAAATTACAGTAAGAGGAAGTTTATCTCCCTCCGCAGAAAGAAACAGGACTGGAAGGAAACTCAAAGCCAAAATCTGAGAAAGACAATGAGATGAAAAAGTGCTTTAGCCTTGGTCAAACACCGAGGCCTGAGCACAATTAAACAGAAAAATGCCCCAGTGAGAGAACTCCTGGAGTCACAAATATGATCTGACTCCAGTAAGCCAGGATCCTGGTTCAGGCTAACTTTACTACTAGGTTTTATTGGTTTCTTTTTAAAGGATGCTCCTTGAAAAAAAAACAGAAAACACATTCTTGGTTAAAGCATGAATAAAAAAAACCTCTTGGAAAAATCCTGACACAAAACAACTTGGACTAATCAATCAGTAGAGCTTTCCACTGCTGAAATTTGTCCTTTTCATTTACAACACAAAAACTGAACTAAAACAAATCCATCAACACAGTAGTAAAGGTCTTTACTTCTCTTCTACAGATGAGCAAGACCCTTGCTGTCATTTTTGAGCACCCGTTGCTCACAGTGAAAAGGTACAGGGAATAATTTAGGGGATAAAGAGCAAATGCCCAGTTCACCATCCTTACCCAAAGGAGCTGGAGTGGAACATCAGAAGCGCCAGCAAAGACTTAAGGTGCTGCCTTTGGTCCTGTCCAGTTTAGATGCTCATCTCCATCAGTCCCACTCCCAGTTCACTCTAACCTGTGCCTCTTGCAATGGGCTCCCTCCTCCTGCCTGCAGAACAGTACCTCCATGACATCACAATGTATTAGAATACCCAGGGGATTTGGGACAGCTCCTATTCACGCTTAACCCTTCATGAGCCAGCCAAGGTCCCACCTGGGTCTGCCTAGGTTAGAGTATTAAATTCCTTGAAGCAGATTAGACTATGTCTGACATTCCCAGTTAGACTGCTATGATCATTACCAACGTGAAATTTTTAAACAATATTGTTTTCCATTGTTAACACCTGCAGGTGTATTCCTAGGTTTAAATGTACTTAAAAGGTGTTATCTAACAATTTTAATTAAATTAAGAATGACTGAATGTTTGATTCACTGATTTCAGCTGCAGTTTATGCTTTTGCTGCTGATCAAAAACTACTCATCCTGCCAAGTTATATTGCTTCCAAATTACTGTAACAAACAATTTTGTTCATTTGCAAGGTTTAAACAGCATAAAACAAAACCGCAGTGTGTACTGGAAGGGTTAACTGGCCAAATACCTTTGTGGCGACCTCCTCTTTCCTGCCAGTTCCAGCCAGAAATCTAACCTTGGTTTTTCTCTTAATTTGTCACCCATTAACTAAACTTAATAAATGTTGTATTGGAATGCCTTGGAACAGGGGCAATGGCACTTCTTTTTAGTGCATGTAGGTGGTGCAGAGAGGTTTCAATTTTGTGTTCATGTCATGGGAAGCAGCTCTACAGGAATAAAACGACAAAGGGAATTCAGGGACAATTTTCAGATGAGCTCATTTTTAAATATTTAAAATAACTTTTTTTACCAGTTTATTTAAAAGCCCCTTTCATGAAATCTACACATCACTTGCTGACTCTGAAGGCAAGCATGTTGCCTAAGTGTTGTCAGCCTAAGTGCATCCCTGCACTGTATCTGCAACCAAAATGGAGAATCCCACGTCTAACAACCAATAATATGTCTCAATGAGTAAGCAGTTCCAGGCAAAGAACTGACTCCCCCTCACTGCCCCCAAAGGTGAACTCTTTTCACCAAAAGTTCTCGAGTGGCCTACAGTCCCATTCACAAGGTGGCCTACACGTTAAAAATGTGATTTGTTTCCTTGAAAACAAAGAAAACAAAGTGATTGTGTAAGAGCTTTTAGCAGAGTTTTGCGAATAAATATTCACTTCCTCTATCTTAAATTACTTAATTTCTCTACAAATCATGTTGTGCTAAGATTATATGGGCATAGTTAACTCTAAAAACATGTTACTGTCAAGAACTCATTTTCTCACTCTATAGATCATTGCATGTTCTACCCAAAGGCACTGCTTATTTCCTGTTAGTTTTAAAAGGTCTTTAGAAAAATTAAAATAGCACAGTGGCATAAAAACAAAGTTTACAAAGGCGATGGAACTATGCAAAAATCCTTTTCAAGATGGAAACAAAGCAAGGATTTATTGATAAAGCAAGGAAACTAAAGCTGTCCATTTCAGGGCAGGAAACGTTCGGGATTCTGCTTAAGTCAAGCTGAATTGCTCAATAAGATTAAAACTCCTCGGGGCTCGTCTCTCAGATCCATACTCACTTAGCCCTTTCCAAAGGACTTTCTGCTGAACACTGAATCAGCCTGTGGGCGTTACTGGGTGTGGTTAAAGATTTAGTGTCCCTAAAGTCTGTAGTATGATCAGAAAGCAGGGATAAAGGAGAAAACGTAGACAATACAAAACAGAAATGTGCAGCCATTCATGGTGATCACTGCCCCGAGCACAGATGGATTAAGGGACATAATTGAAAACCTCATAACACTGGAGTTTAAAAAGGAAATTTATAACACAAATAAAAACTACAACATTATAAACACAAAAGGCTTTACAAGATCCTTGATACTGGTACCACGGTGTGTCAGTTCATCTTGGCTTTCAGATACACAGAAAAAACATTAATCTGACTTGTGATGAAGCTGAATCGGTCTCAGTTCATGAGCGCACTCTTGCGGGTTGGACTGGTGACAGCTCAGATCAGCTTTGACCTGAGAAGGATGTAGTGAAGTTCATCTGAAGTCCAGGAGAATTTCCCAGCTAGAGCCTCTTGCCAGCATGGCACTTTCGTTGTTTGTCCTTAAGCTGCTACAGCCTCTGAGTCTACGGTTGTATTATTGAGACATTCTCATATTGAGGCCCCTCATCCTCAGTGGGTTCTGCTGTGTCGCTGCCCAGACTAACGGGGTCCACTGATTGGCCAACAGTGCTATATCTGCCTTCCGATTGGTCCGCTGTGTCACCAGCTGCTCCCACCTTTGCAGAGACCTCCGGCTCTGCTGCTGTGCTCTCGGGCACGCTTTTCAGAACGGAGGAGGCTGGCCTGCCCAGGGATGTATTCTCTGTCAGAGCCTCTGCAGAGCCCAGGTGCTGCTGCTCTCCGGTCGGCTCCTTCCCTCTCGCCGCCGCTTGCTCCCAGATGCCAGCCCTGGCCCCGAGTTTTCTCCTCGGGGGCTTCGAGATACTTTCACCCCTGCCCCTGGGACGGCCGGTAGCCTCATCCCTCTGTCTCTGGAGGCTGCCTAGTCTCCGCAGCATGGCCTGGACAGGTCCTTCCGGGCCGGGCTCCGGCTTCGCAGGCTGGGCGGCTCTCCCCACGGTCACGTACACGGTGGTGATCCGGTCCGAGCCCGCCGCCGGAGCCTGGACGCCTCTCTTGGCGTTGGACATCGTCCGTCGCCTCCCCCCCGGGTCCCCCCCCCTGCTGCAGCCGGGGGGGGAGCTCCGCTGGCCTGGATCGGGATCGCCCCCCGCAGGGTGGCTCCCTCCGTCCTCCGGGGGGGTGCTCTCCCCGGGCCTCTCCTCCTCGTCCTCCTGCCCCCCCCCACCGTCCCCGGGAGGGGTCTGCGACTGGATGGTCGAGAGCTTGAGGGCGCCCCAGGGGGATTTGGGCTTCCGGCAAGCGCCGGGAATCTCGGCGGCGGAGCCCCGGCGCTCCTCCGGAGCGAACTTGGTGCCCTCGGCGAAGGAGACCGAGGGTCTCTTGGATTTGGCGATGCTGGAGGTGCGGGGGATGGCGAAGGGCAGGGCCACGTCCTCGCTGTTGAACGCCGAAGCGTCGGGGAAGATGTTGCACTTGGAGCTCATTTCCTGAAACCCTCCTCCAGCGGCGTCTGCTGCATCTACCAAGGAAACCGAGGAACTCAAGTCCATTAATCAGCCTGACTGGGGAATAAAGGAACAGGAAGCGAGCGATTTTGATACAGCTGGGGAGATTGTCTCGCTGTTAGTTGAAGCTGAGATAAACGGCACGTTGATGGGGCCCGTGATTAAAGATGAGGAAACGCGAAGCCGCCGCGCTGGGTGGAGGCCGGAAACCGGTGTGCTGCCATTAAAATTCCCGAGAAAATCAAAAGCCATACGAACCGGTACAACATAACCCAAGGCTGGGAGTCTCGCCAACCGTGCAAAGAGGCTAAAATAAGCAACTGAGAGCACAGCAGATAAAAACACACAAAGGAGACCCCAGGACGAGGGGATTTCGTGCAAGGTGCTCAGAGTATTCGGGCAGCGAAAGAGCTGCTGTCTCGGGACCCGCTACCTTCTCGGGGAGGGAGGCAGTAGAGCGACTCCCCCTCGTCGGTTTCGAAGGACGAGAAGGAGTTCTCCGACACCCATCCCGCCGACGGCGGCTCGATGAAACTGTGGTTAAAGGTCACCTCGGGGTCGTGGTGAGACACTGCAGAGAAACGACACGGCGGCAGCGTTTAAGGCAGGTGAGACAGCAGAGCAGATTCCCTGTGCTGGCCGTTCCATCGAGCTCAGCTGGACGAAGGCGGGAAGCAGGAAACTAAATCAGGTCTTGACCAAGAGAGATGCACAGTTATCATGTAACCTTGTTTTCTTTACTTGGGGGAAAATGCACAATAATTCCCACAGCTAGAGACCTCTTTAGTATAAAACAGTGCAAAGGTATCCCATGTGATGGGAGGGCAGGTCCAGGCAAGATGGCAGCTCCTGCGATCCTGTCACACCGACTAAAGGCATGAACACATTCAACCATGTGTGATTTCAAGCTATTGTCTCTACTGCCACTAGAGGGCTCTTCATGCCCAGAAAACCACAGGCTGCTGGGGACAGCTGTGTTCTGCTTTGTGTGGGCTGAAAGGAGGGGTAAGAGGAAGCTCTTCAAGCGCCTGACCTGTGACACGGGGTAGGGAGGAGGAGCCCAGGGTGAGGCAGGGCACCGCGGAGCTCAGGTTGGCCAGCACGTTGATGACATGGTGCTTCATCCGCGCCGCTGGGGTCCCGTCCCCTGCGGCCAGCCTGCACGGCGAAAGGCACAGTGTTTACACCACGCAGATGCTCACGGGTCAGTAAGGGCACAATACACTGGCAGAGGCTTTCTACGGCACACAAAGACAGGCCTGAGGCGGCATAAGCCCGCACAAGCCCGCACCCTTGTCCACACCCACCCTACACACACAGCTACACTTCCATGCCCATACCTACATCCACACCCACTCATACCCTCTCTCTCACACACACATTGGTGCACACTCGTGCACACTCGTGCACACTCGTGCACACTCGTGCACACTCATGCACACTCATGCACACACAGCAGGTCACCTGTCCTTGGCATCAGTCTGGCTTCCTCCTCTTCCTCCTCCTCTCCCTGCTCCTCCTCCACAGCAGCAGCAGCAGCAGGCCAGCCCCAGCAGCAGCAGGAGGAGGGGGATAAGCAGGCCGGCAATCAGGGCCCTTCGACTGCCCGGCTCTTGAAACATTAAAAATCTGGGATCACTCACTACCCATCCTCCAAACCCGTTACTGCATCCTCTCACCCTGAGCACGCGCATAGCCAGCCGAACCAGCGTGTCAGCGCTGATAATTACACCTGCAAACGCCTGGCGTCCAGCTAGGGGAATGCATTAATACGTGAATACAGGCGAGGCGAAAATGAAAACATGAATACGGGCGAGGCGGGCGAGGACTCACCGTATTGGCATTCTCCAGTGACTGGGTGGCAGCGGCCATCAGCACAGGTGCAGGGGGTTGAGCAGTTTGTCCCGTAGAAGGGTCCTGTGCAGGTACTGTTGCAGCTGCAGGAGTTTAAAAAGTCTTTAAAAATAATGGCCTTAAACCCACCGGCGCTACAGCAGCACTGCTGGAGTTAAGACTGCAGGGCACTGCACTGGCCACTGGTTCGCTGAGGCAATTCCAGATCTCGCCAGTGAATTGTGCTAAACGTGTCGAGGGTTTAAGTGTCACCTGTCTTACTCAGTGGCCCGAGTTTGGGCCTTCTTGCTTTTTCAGCTATTTGGTACCTCCGTCAGTTCTCTACCACATGAGGAGGAAAAATGCAGGGCTGCAATGAAGGGGTCTTTCACCTGCATGGTCAGCTAACACCACAGGTTCTCAACAAGTGGACCATCCCCATCTTCAGAACATCAACCTGCAAATCGAGCAAGGCTGACCCACTCGAAATATTCCATTGCCTGGAGTCGGACTTCCAGGGAATCAATGCGCGAGATCCTTACCTCTCACCCAGGTATCCTGGGTCACACGTACAGGCTCCTGTCACGTGGTCACAGCGTCCGTGGTAACAAGGCGCACAGTGATGTCGGCACCGGTCCCCGTAGGTTCCGTTCGGGCAGCGCGAGTCACACCTGCAGAGCCCACAGCCCGACAGTCCACCATCACTCCAAGATCAGCAGGTGAATAAACCTGTGCACCTCAACATCAGAGCCCTGAGCAGTGGCTTTTGGTCACAGAGTGGTGCATTTTCAGTGCGACACTTCTCATTAACAGCTATTGAGCATTGACAGTGGATAAGCGTTCAAAGGGTGCTCTCTGTTTCTCTCTACAGAGGGAGGAGTGTCAAAGGGGCAGCTGCACAGGGGAGATGGGATGGAGGGATGCATTAAATTATTACAAGGCGGGGAAGGTTTGCGTATGGTATGTAGAGTTTTTTTAATTCAGGAAATGCTGTCAGGATGAGTTATGAGTTAGGGCAGCTGAGGGCGAACTGAACTACTGCCATCCCTCGCAGATTTTCATTGTAAACTCCTTTAAATCTGGCTTCTGCTTCACCCAACTGCGGGGCTAACATTGCAGCAGATTACTGATCAAGGGGCACCACTCCTCCTCGTCACAGAACTGTCGATCACCCAGCATGGCTCTGGGAGCTGGGAGGAAACCCAGAGGAGAGCACCCAGACAAAAGCCTCCATGCGCTTCAGAACATGCAGACGCCACACAGAAGGCACCCCGGTTAAGATCTGAACCAGGAGGCAGCAGCGCCGCGTCACCGGGCCACCAGAACGAATTTGTGATTGTTCCCCACCTCGGTCCGGTCCAGCCGGCGTCGCAGTGTGGGCATTCCCCTGTCTGCGGGCGGCAGGGCTCCCCGTCCCGACAGCGAGGGCACACGCCCTGGCAGAGCTCCCCGTGGGAGCCGGGAGGGCAGGGCCGGTCACAGCGCGTCCCGTTCCAGCCCGGATCGCAGGCCGCGCAGAACCCGTCGACAGGCGAGCAGGGCTGGCCTTCTTTGCAGTGGCCACACCTGGACACAGAGCGGAGAGGCAGCGGGGCTGGGGATCAGACCTGGACACCTCCCGAGATCCCAAAGTCCCACGGCTTTCACGGGTGCATAAACAACTGCATGAGCACATGCGCACACAGGACAGTAACAGATAGTGATTACGGTCACTCTGGTTTGTCAAGAGTCAGGGACCTGATTGTTTGGCAGCCAAATGCAGTAAAACCTGGTTCATTTTTCTTTTTGATTGCAAATGTGTGCTCTTGCAAATGCAAGAAAGTTTAATGTCAAGAATTGTAGCACACAGAGCAGGCCTACAGCTACGGCAGACCTGCAATCAAGGATAGAATCAGTGCGCACCGCTCCAATGCAGATTTAACCCCTATAAAACGGATTAGCTCCCCCCTCCCCAAAAAAAGGGCAACCATACTATCGCACTAGAAAAAGAGGAAGCTGCCAACTGCATGAACTAAAAATCACTTCCCTTCACCTTCCACCACACAACTACAACTTACTGCACAAATGACCTTTTCTGCAATATAATAGGCTTTGGGTAAAACAGAGAAAGAACAGGCACCCAGGAAAGCTGCTAGGCCACCTCAGCAGTGTGAGCCTGGTCAGTACCTGGATGGGAGACTCCTGGGAAAGCTAAGAAGGGCCAGTAGGGGGCGCTCACCCTGCGGTCTGTGTGGTCCTAATGCCCCAGTATAGTGATGGGGACACTATACTGTAAAAAGGCACCATCCTTTGGGTGAGAATTAAAATCAAGGTCCTGACTCTCTGTGGTCATTACAAAACCCAGGGTGTGTCTTGAAAAGAGTGGGGATGTTACCCTGGCCTTTACCAGTCATGGCCTCCTAATAATCCCCCTCTCTGAACTGGCTTCATCACTCTGCTCTCCTCCCCACTGAGAGCTGGTGTGTGGGGAGAGTAGTGGTGTAGGTGGGGCTGTACACTGGTGGTGGTGGAGGGGAGTCCCCATTACCTGTAAAGCGCTTTGAGTGGCGTGTCCAGAAAAGCGCTATATGAGCGTCAGCAATTATTTATTATTATTAAAAGCCAAAACAATGGCAAAATCAAAGCACAGACCAGCGGCTCTTACCAGGCGGCCACGCGAGCTCTCAGCGGCGATGCGCCTACCTGCTCTGGCACCCGGAGCCATAGTAGCCCGCGGGGCAGGGCTCGTTGCAGAAGGGGGCCCGGTACCCGGGGTGGCACAGGCACTCCCCGCTGGCCGGCTGGCACTCCGCGTGGCTCAGGTTGCAGTTGCAGCGGCGGTCGCAGGCCGGGCCCCACCAGCCCGGCAGGCACTGGCAGGCCCCCGTGCGCTGCAGGCAGGGCGAGACGTAGCAGTTGCACGCCAGGCTGCACTTCTGCCCCCAGAAGCCCCGCTCGCACGAGCACTTGCCCGTGGCCGGCTGGCAGCTGGCGCTGGCCCGGTGGCACTGGCACGGCTTGGAGCAGCTGGGCGACCACCAGCCGGGCTCGCAGGTGCAGTTGCCGTGGAGGGGGTCGCAGCGGCCGTGGCGGCCGCACTTGCAGGTGTGCTGGCACTGCGCCCCCCAGTGGCTGGGCAAGCAGGTGCACTGGCCTGTCACAGGGTCGCATCGCCCGTTGGGGTGGCAGGGGCACAACTCCCGGCAGTCCGGACCCCAGAACTGCTCGGGGCAACCTGACCAGGGGTAGGAGAGAACAGTCAGAGACACAGGCATCCTTGCATATACAAGAGCACACAATTGTAATCATATTTCTTTAGATTTGGCCCTTGTTTATTTGGATTATTATTATCTTATTATTAGAAGGGCCGCACTGAATGTGTTTGAGGTTTGCTTCTATTTCATGCAATTATTATTATGTGTGTAACGTACTGTCTGCATTGTGTGGTGTCATCTGCTGTACTGGATACGTCCCGAGAGACCAGCACAAATAAGAATTCCAATGTAGATATGGCAATAAACTCCTCTACTCTACAGCTACTCCAACAGAGATCATCCAGACACTCGAACTCTCAATCCGCGACCTTGGGGTCAATGAGGAGCACTAGGGTTGTGAAACAATGAATCGCACCATCACGTGGTCACATGACCCCCACACTGGTGACATGATCATTGCACAACATCACAGGCATGGCTGCTATTTCTGCATCCTCGTAATCTCAATTCGCCAAGGTAATAATAATTAGCAGAGCAAGCTGAAAATTTCCACTTTCAAGTCGGGGGCTTTTTTTCCCCGTTGTGTGGTGACGGAATTTCTGCCAGACACTTGCTCTCGCTCGTATGATATTGCCTCTTGTTTCGGTCAACGTTATTTACGTTGTGTTGATTGATTTTCTTTTTGTGTGCTTTCTGTGCTGGCGGGAGCCTCTTGAAAAGGAAACCTTTTCAGATGAGTGTTCGTTTTACGTTTATCCGGTACAATAAAGTCATTTAAATCACACAGAGTTAGAGCAGTGACGCTACTTACTCATCTTGCACTCGTACCCAAAGAAGCCAGGCTTGCAGCCACAGAAACCGGGGTACACGCACACCTCGTTTTGCCGACAGCTCCTCTTGCCCTCACACAGCGCTGGAAAACAGCCCCCCGAAAGTGTGAGTGGGGAATCCTGCTCAGACAGACACAAACACAGACCAGCACACACACTCACACCCACACTAACACAGGGTGGAACATGCAAACTCCACACAGACAGCACCCCAGGTCCAGAATTGGTTTTACGCCACCATGATCCCCCTCCACTGTTTCATGCCACATACAAAAATATTACATTCCAGAGCACATATAACAAAGGCTCAGACAACTCACAACCCCCACCAACTCTGACGGAATAAAGAAAGAGGGCATTACTCACGGATTGGACAGTCACTTCCCTGCTGTTTCCACCCAGGACAGCACACCAGCAATGTGGAATCCCTGTTCAAAGGAAAAGCCCCTTCACTGTCCACTGTGTTCACAGACACACAGCAGCTAACTCTCACACTGCAGGGCTGAAGGCTTGCCTTTGGAATTTTACCTACACACATATCTGTAATAAAAGCATTATCTCTGAAAATAACAGCCAATATAAATCCAAGATATCATAATCTGAATCACAATCACATTTAATGTAGTTGGTGAGAGAGTCATTTTTTATCTTTGCACCTTGTAAAACAGTACATAAAGTGTTTAATTATTAAAGCTTTTTTGATGGCAGAAATATTGACCTTGTGTCACTTAATAATTAAATAAAATAAATCTAAAGCCTTTTCTCACAACGCTATACAAGAACAGTAAAACAACAAAGCTAAAACAAACTAAAACAGTAAAAAGATAGGAGATAACACCAGCACAAATAAACACAAGGGATTAGAAATGGAGTAGGAGTTTCAAGGAGCAGACAGCAACACCAGCTTGAGTCTGGATTTGGTCAGGGAAGATGACTCTGATATTCTTGGGGATAGAATTCCTGAAATGTGGGGAGCAGCAGAAGGCCCTGTCACCCATAGAGTGGAAGTGAGCTTGGAGGAGAAACAGGAGACAAGAACCAGACAAATGAAGATCATTTAATGTAATTCAATTAATTCTGAATCATGCATAGCACTACAGAACTTTGGGAAGCTTTTCTGAAGCGAAAAGGCTTTCCAGAAACAGGTGAGGATGTCAGAAATTGTTTTCCACACCATACAACTGCTGTTACCTTTTGGCATTAACTAAGAACAGCTGTTAACATAGCAGAAAGATGGCAGGACAAACAAGCCCAAGTGAAAATGAGACAGAAATATGGAAGAAGGTGTTCACCTCTGGTCAGGACAGACATTCCTCCCGGTCGGATCCAGTTTCTGGCCATAGGAGAGCAGCAAGCCGTGGAAAAGTCCGAGGCAGGCAACAAGAAGGAGGACCATTCTGACTCGGGTCAGACCTGCACCCCAAGAACCCCAGCTAGTGTCGCCCCAGTACAAGGCTTGTTGTAGAAGCGGCCACGAGCCCAACTCTCTCTCCCCTTTAGCCTCACTCTCCTGCCCCAGCCCGTCCGTGAGTCTGTCTGTCGGACACTCGGGACGCTGTTGTCTCAGGCTGTCCAACACCCTCCTTTTCCTCCGGGAGCTTCCTGGGGAAGTTAGGGTCACTTCCTCCCATTCAAGCTGGAACAGAGCTGAGCGAAGACAACCACAATGCTTCTTTCTGGGAAGAGCTGAGCTGGTTTGGGAGCTATTTAAACTTTAGTAGGACTTTCCCCCTCCTCCATCCCGTCTTGTGTGTTTATGTGCGTGCAAGGGCTTCCTGTTGTGTCAGTCGTGATACAGATGTCCAGGCAGCGTGGGGAATTACCAAAGGGAGCCTCGAAAAGCTGGACAGATCAGCCAACAATGGGAAAGTGAAAATCATTTGAAAACAATATATCCAAGAAAAAGCTTGTGTTTTATATAGAATCTGAATTATTCTTTACTGTACATATACTTTTTGCAAACTAAAAAAGGCTTTTATTGTTTGGGGGGTGTCAGTTTTGATGTCCACTAAGTGGTGCGATTGCCTGAACATACTGCACATACTACACTTTGTTTCTATCAGTTAAAATCTATTTGAGTGTATAAATATGTATTGGTCTGCAATTTTAGCAGCTACTGAAATCAATTGTGCCAAAAAACCTGCATTTGTTCATGTTTATGGAAGCAGAAAGACATCTGATCTTTTGTACAGCACATCTAAAGCTTGATTACAAAACATCTTTTATTTAACATGTAATGAGGTCAGAAAAAAGCAGTACTGCATATTGTATGTAAACACAAGTAGTATGTTTGCTAATGTGGTGGGACAAAGTTGCGTCCCAGTCAGTGTACTTTGATGTTGTAAGACTGCGTACAGCAATACCAGAAAAATGACATTAATAAACCAGAAAATGACATTAATGAACTGAATTAATAAACACCAAGTGCTTGGATTGCAGTGTCTATACTGCACTATGAATGCCCGTGGTGTCTCTGCAAAATTGCTAAAACAAGAAAAAGTGATGTTTTGAATTTGCCGTCCATTCAGCTAATTCAGAACAGCGTGAGAAAATGAATACAGCCGATAAACTTTTTAGAAAAAAGCTGCCCACCTTCATGAAATGAAAGAAACATGCATCAACAAGAGTTTCACAATCATCTCCAACTTTCACTTGGGCAAGATTGCTAGATATAATTCTTGGTGTTAATATTTGTATTCATTTCACACTCATATTGCAGGGCGCATTCAATACGTAATGCTCTTCTGCACAGCAATTCCAGATGGGGAAGGTTAAAAAAAAAACTCGCAATCCTAAATTTAAAAATAACAGCCACCCTCCAGGGATTCTTGGGAATACAGAGACCCAACTGAAGTAACTGCTGTCTTATTAAAACCCGCCGAGCAACCCTCAGGAAAAACACTTGCTTTTATGGACTTTTATCAGTCCCCTGATCATCTGCACACATATCAGGTGTGAAAAGGTATGCAAGTTTTTTTTAAATAGTTTTGGGACAGGTCAAATCTGTGAGGTCCTACAGAGGCATTGAAATGGGTCAGCTTGCCTAAACTAAAAAATCGCACCTGGCACATCCTTTCTTCCACAGATGCTTAGTGTATAATGCAACGGACTAGAAATGGTGCCAGGAAATATTTTATTTTTACCTCATTGTCTTCCCAATCTGGAATAGCAATTAGGTATGAAACAAGACACGGTCTTTAGTCATAGTACTGTCAGTTAAAATTTTTATTTGCACACAACAATAAGCATGACTCTTTAATTAATCAAGGATAGTTTAAACATGTAGAAAAATATACTGTAAATACAAAATTGCACAAGGATAGACTATTGTCTCATCTCGGTTTCATAAATCCTTTAAAGCCATTTTTGTCAAAAGGGAGAGGCTAACCTTTCTATATCTTCTTAAGACAAAGGAACAATTGTTTTTTAGCTTTGGAAGGTGAGGGGGGAAGTTTCTAAATTTTTGACAGCCTGTTCTCTTCAAGATATTGGAGTAGGAGAATGATAGCTCAGGAAGTTGTAGAGTAAGCAGCTTGATTTCCTTTGTGCGATTTCCCACTGTCCTCAAGGGAAGCAAAAGCGACAGAATTAGACTGCATAGTGAAAAGAAAGAGGCCATTCGTGTGTGCGTGCACGCGCACGGACGTGTGGGGGTGAGGCCGTTTCTCTCCGAACAGTCCCCCGCGCTGCACCCAGCCCTGCAGTCAGCTCTGACAGTGCCCGAAACAGGAGGACAGGACGACACCTGTAGCAGAAGGGGCTGGTTTTGTCTGGGACATCGATCGTGCTCCAGGAGAGAAGACGCACTAAGATGCCAAAACCCGAGCAGCTTGCGGAGGTAGTGAACGAGGCTCACGAGGGCCACACGATTAAAATAGTCTGTTTCACATTTCTTGCCAGATAAAAATTGATTGCATCATTCAGTTCAACAGCTTAAGTTTCTACGTTACGCGCAGTGACCAGTATGATCACTTTTAAACTCTTCTACATGCATAAACATTCCCCTGCCACCTCTCACTTCCCTGCCTCCTTCTATTCCCAGTTTCTCTCTTTCCAGATCCCATTCCTTCCATCCCTCATTCCCTGTTTTCCTTAGTCTCTTCTCCGGTCTTCGCTAACGCTCATTCCTGACACACCTCCCTCCCCCACACTGTCCATTCTCTCACCTTTCAGTTCGTGTATGAAAAATATATACATCAAAAATAAAACATCTTCTTTTAGTCTTAAAATATAGGCTTTTCAATACAAGACGCCTCTGAATTAAAACAATAACAAACATGAACTAAGGTACCGGTCATTAATACTATTTTTTTTTTCAGTGCAGATAGATCCTCTCTGGGCATCTGCACAGCAAATGCAAAATATTACAACAATACATTTGGTTTTAGAAGAAAATAATAATAAACGCTGTTTCAGCTTAGGTTTTACAAAAGCTAATTTTGCTTTGGTTCAAAAGTGGAAAGCAGAAGTGTACAGTAATAACTGGAGGAAAGGCCCAGCAGAAGCAAAACATCTCATCTTCTGGACTAAAGCTTCAAAACCCACTGGAGCAAACCGTATGTAAACGAGTTACAGATAAGAAAAAGACGCCACCTAGTGGTGCAAACTTTACCACCACTTTGACATTGAACATCAAGACGATAAAATTATTTTGCACGTTTTTTTTCCCCTGCTGCAATTAACTAAAAATACATAAATCAGACTAACTCTCCTGTCTTGCACAAGGGAACATCTTTGTTGACCTGTAAACAAACCCCATCTGGCCAACTGGATTTGCACAAGTGGGGGGAAAAAAAAACTTCTGCCTTTCCTTTGTGCCTCAGTGATAAAAATGCAGAGCTCGATGTACAGTGCCAGCTACTCCTTTTCAGGATATACTGTACGCCAAGTGGCAGATCCAGTTAAAGGATATTTCCTAGAGGTAACTGGGCGTGTCCAGTTGAATTCTGTCCCACTGTGCTTAAGAGCAGGGGATCCTCACTCACGTGTAGAATCAGGTGTTGTCACCCTTCGGCTGATCACGAGACAAAGACAACAGCATGCAAACAGAGACCTCCATGTGCCCCTACAGGCCTGTTTGTTAAGGCCAGTAATGGAGAGATGGGACGCACCACACCCTGTGAATTATATCACGCGCAGCAATTCATGTAACATAGCAAAGCCATTTAAAGATGGCTTAATGAGCAACGCCCTGTGCAAGTCTCTGATTTACCCTCAGGAAAGAGCTGTTTATCTGCTGTTCGCAATATGTCACATACAGCTACTACTTCAAACGGTTTTAGGATTAGTGGCGGACTCTCCACAGCTGAAGACAAAATCTAGAGGCCTGAAGCCGAGATGATATTTTCGAAGCCCTATTTACAATCCTGGACGCCCAGGCCGGAGTTCCCTCAGTGCGAGCCGGAATCTCGGGACGGATCGGGAGGCCCGGGCTCCTCCGAGGACTCCGTCTCCTCCGGGACGAGGATCTCCCACGACGTGCTGGTGCTCGGCTGGGAAGGGCTCTTCGCACTGCTGGACCGCGACAGGAAGCCGAACCTGTGTGGGGGGGAAACCGATACAAACCGCAAAGCTGAACCCACCCAATTGTCACTCTCCCTCTTCCAGTCTTTCTGTTCGAAGACAACTGTGGGACGCTCAATGGCCTCATTGCCCAATCCAGGGAAAAGCTGCCGGGGTGCGTAAGGAGTAGGTTGGAACTTACACATTCCTGATCCGGGACTCCGGGGCTCCACTGTCGGTGCAGTCTGTCCCAGCACTCCCGCCCCCATACAGCGACTCCCTCCCCTCCTCGTCACTGTGGGAAGAAACCAACAGCCCCGCCATCAGACCCGGGGCTACCAGGAACAACCCAAAATGCGCTTCCTACCAGCTCTGTCAGAACGCTGCCTTTTCAGGATGAAGCACAGGTCATCTTTCCAGGCCTGGGTGGGAACTCCCCTCCAAATCCTGAGTTATCTACAGGGACGTAGCCCTAGACCCCAGTGATGGTATATAATCCCATCCACCCAACACTGCTTTCAGCACGTTATCACCTCGTAGTCTGATCTCAGAAGCTAACAAAGCCTGGATCTGTTCAGCTGGAAAGAAAATTAGGTTGAAATCGATGTCGGTGGTGCTGTTCCTTCTACAGCGCAATTTCCTAACCAGCGTGGCGACAGAGGACACTGCTGTAAGAGATACCGGGATGATAAAACCAAGGTCCTGACAGTTCAGTCATTAAACATTTAATGGAGCTGTAAGAACTGGAGTGTGAAGCTCCGCTTTGGGTCCGAACAATCTGGCCTCCCTAAACGCCTCCCTTAATTTCACCAGTGAAGTGATTTCAGCGGAGATACAGGAACATGAAAGCTGCCACATAGAACCCAGGTGAGGCCGCGTTTCAGTGGAGGATGAAGCGATTCACTCTGGGATCCTTTGAGATATAACGCCCTACATACATGAGAGCAATTATGAATATATTGTCTTCTGGGAAAACTGGCCGAGGTGCCAGTGTGTGCGCGTCTCTCCGCCCTGTGGACAGGCGCCCCGTCCAGGGTGAAGCCTGGATTGCACCCTTGCTTGACGGGATAGACCCTGAACTGGAAGAAGGGGTTTTAAAATGGATAGTTGGATGGGAGTGGAACCTCCATCTCCGCGGTGTGATCTGAGCTCAATAATATTATTCATTATTATTATTAGATACCATCCCAGGAAGCACCACCTTCCAGTTCCCAATCCTTCTTACCTGCTGCAGTCTTCCTCGGGGATTCCCAGCATTTTGGCCTTGATGACTTTCCTTTGTTTCTTAATGGCCGATTTCACCGCATCCAACAGGAACCCTGGGCACCGCTCCTCGTTCAGGATCTCCCTGCAATCACACAGCACAGACGGCTCAACTCAGGTTTCCCAGCAGGCCAGCCCACCATCTGCTCGGTGGAAAAGCACACGCATGCTTAGCGTGTGATCTCATGTTAAACCACAGAGTGACAGCCCAGCCAGGCGGGGGCAGCACCGTACTGCAAATGCCCTCTCCAATCAGCAGGGGTCGCTGGGTGCACCGCCTCTGTATCACAAGCAGTCCCTGCTGCTGTCCCTGGAGGCCGCACTCACCTCTGGTAGTATGTCAGCTCTTCCTGAACCAGGAAGAGGTTGGCCTTGAGCTCATTCCTCTCGAACAGCATTTCCCTCACTTCCTGTTTGGTGAAGAATGGGCGGTTGGGGTCCTTCAGGTCGATGATCATCTTATCGGTGAGGTCAATCTGCGTCTGCACAGTGCCTGGCTGTTGGGGGCAGACAGACAGACATTGGTGTTCTGCCAGTGTAGAGAATACTCCCCTCATATGAGCTTTTGCACACATCTCTGACCTGTTTTCCGCTTGTGTCCCTGGTCACATTTCACGAGAGAGTCTGGATGCTTCAGTATCACAACGCAAAGTAAAAGGCTGTCCTAGCATGCGACAGTGATCAGCACTGATACCTCATGCTAGGCCGATCAAAGCAGCCTTCACAGCCTCCAGTAATGTTAAAAGACTTCAATATTACCTTTTTACTTTTATAAAGCTCCTTTTCAGGGATTTCTACTTTAAAGTTCTTATTCTGTATGGTAAATATGATTCCCAATTTGAAGAATTCCAGTAGGCGAACCTTTAAAATGGCCTTAGTGGCTCTAACAGATATCAGAATCTGTATTTATCAAACAAATATGAATTCGAAGCAGAATGGCTGTTGCTTCACATGTAAGTCCACAACGCATGCGCTGGGAGCCAGGGTGTGGATGGGGATGTCCAGAGTGTGTCCAGTGGGTGGAAATCCCCAGCGACAAGTGTAAGAGTGCTCCAATTTATGACCCCATGATAAACCTGAGTACTGTACAGACGAGACCCTGGGAGAACAGGCAGAGTGAAACCTGGTTCCCAGCATGCAAAACACATAAATTGCCCTGAGTAGCTCAGTGACTCATGTAAGCAAATAAAACACACTGCATTCTGACCTCGACAATAAGGATCACGGTGTGTAAACTGCTGCAGCTCACGCCAGTGAAGTACAATATTAACTGGCGTTCAGAGACAACAGCACATGACGCGCAAGATGGGAGGATAATACTGTTCGAAACTAAGCTCCCTATACTCAAAGACATTGTGAGTGTTTATCCGAGAGCCCGACTCCCTCTGGTTCAGAAATAAGAGAGAAATGCGCAGGTTGTGAGACACTCTCCCCCACACCAAGGCAGGCAGGTTACCGGGCTCTCCCCGGCGCTCCGGGCCGTCTCCTCCAGCTGGGCCCGGAGGCGCTCGATCTCCTTCTGCTTCTCGTGCAGGTCCGTCTCCAGGTCGGTCCTCCTCTCCATGGTGCTCTTCAGCTGGGCCTGGGCCATGCTCTGCTTGTGCCGCAGCTCCCCGTTCATCTTCATGAAGCGCTCCAGCTGCTCCTGCAGCTGCAAGACAGGGCGGGGAGGGGAGGGGACGCCGGTCAGCCCCCGTCACGGCGACCCGAGGGCCGAACCGCAGCTGGGCGCCTGCAGGGCTCTGTCTTCCCGGCTACTCTCTTCTCCACCAGCAGGTTTTCTACACCTCTGCTGGCACTGCATTACAGAGGTCAGACTGACCAGACTGGGTGAAACAAAGGCGTACACAGAACCTAACGTCCTGGCCCTACAAAGAAGTAAGATTGTTCCTTTAATCCCATCCATAAGAAGGCTCACAGCTGGGAAGCTCTTGTTTTGTAAGCTCTTATATCACTCCATATATCCTTTCATCCCCCACAGCTGTGCCCGATTTGTGAATCAGGCATGCATGGGACTTCAGGCAGGAGTTTTATGTTAAATGACACAGAGCGAAACGGTTTTGTTTTTCACTAGCTAACAAACCCCACACAGGGGAGTTTTCTGGAAGGAATTCAGACTTCGCTCAGACTTGTCTTCTCGTCTTTCACCCCTTCCCTCTTCCTGAGGCGTGGCGATGCAAGTTTCCGTTTGTGACCTGCGGCTGAGAGCAGCAAGGATCAGCCAGGAACGGCTCCTCTCCGGCTCGGCGCTGCCCCGGGCCTAGCAAGCCTCCGAGAGACCTGGGCCGAGAGCGCCCAACCCTCTGCGGAGGCCCCGTGCTCTGGACAGCGAGGACACCACGAGCGGCGGGCGCACACTTACCGCCTCCACCTCCTTGGACACGCTGGCGATCTCCTGCGCTTTGGCGCGGATCTCATCCCTCTGCCTGTCCACCACCTCCTTCAGCCTCAGCATCACCTCGCGCTCCTCCCGCTGGGCTCGGTCTGGAAGGCACAGTGCAGCGCGGGTCAGAACACCCAGATAACTGCCCCCTGGACACCTGAACACCCTGCCCCCCGTCCCCTGAACACCCTGCTCCCCCCTCCCCTGAGCACTGGGCTCCCAGCCCCCCTGGTCACCTGAACACCCTGCTCCCCGTCCCCTGGACACCTGAACACCCTGCTCCCCGTCCCCTGAACACCTGAACACCCAGCTCCACCCCTGCCCTGGACACCTGAACACCCTGCCCCCCCGTCCCCTGAACACCCTGCCCCCCGTCCCCTGGACACCCTGCTCCCCGTCCCCCGGACACCCTGCTCCCCGTCACCTGAACACCCAGTTCCCCTCCCCCTGAGCACTGGGCTCCCAGCCCCCCTGGTCACCTGAACACCCTGCTCCCCGTCCCCTGAACACCTTGCTCCCCCCTCCCCTGAACACCCTGCTCCCCTCCCCCTGAGCACTGGGCTCCCAGCCCCCCTGGTCACCTGAACACCCAGCTCCCTTCCCCTGAACACCTGGCTCCCCATCCCCTGAACACCTGAACACCCAGCTCCCCCCTGCCCTGGTCACCTGAACACCCAGTTCCCTTCCCCCTGAGCACTGGGCTCCGAGCCCCCCTGGTCACCTGAACACCCAGTTCCCTTCCCCCTGAGCACTGGGCTCCGAGCCCCCCTGGTCACCTGAACACCCAGTTCCCCTCCCCCTGAGCACTGGGCTCCCAGCCCCCCTGGTCACCTGAACACCCAGTTCCCCTCCCCCTGAACACTCCCCGTCTATCTGACTGAAGTTACGAGAGCCTATCCCGCAACCTGAAGCACAACCAACACGGCGGCACTTCGTGAAGCTCAGCGTGGGGATCTCAGAGCCGGCAGTCTAGCACATCTGCACGCACTCCTCACGTTAACCCAGTCCAAGTCCGGTGGTGGGGCTGGATTAGTGTCTATGTCTATGCAGACGGTGGGAGAAAACCCATCTTCCCCAGCAGACAGAGCGCAGGGGAGACCAGTGCCACGCTGCTGCTGCTGCACAGTGTCGGGGCCCGGTGCTCGATTCCAGACCTGGGGTGCTGTCTGTGTGGAGTTTGCATGTTCTCTCCAGTTGCGCATGGGTTTCCTCCCACAGTCCAGTGTCTGTCTGCTCTGTGTCTTGCCAGTACTGGATAAAACTGTTAGAAGATACATGGCTGGGTAGACAGGCCCTGTCAGCTTCTGCAGCCGAGCTGTAATTCACCTTCACGTGTTGCCAGAGCGGTCACGAATGTGGGAACTCGGGGCCGTAAGGAGAAATGGAACCAAAACATTATCAGACGGCTTCCCCTTCATCAAGTACCAGCCCAGGCCCAGCTCTACAAGTCCGACGATGTTGCGCGTGACCGATTTCCTCCGCCTCATTCACACGAGTTCCTCTGCAGTGAAATATTGGCTTGTTTATCTTTCCTCTGAGGACTGAATGTGGAAAACGCCTCGGTGTTCTGTCTGCCAGCACGCGAGCAAGCAGCAGCTGAGGCAACCCAACAGGCACAAACATGGGTTCTGGAGTAAAACCTATAATTGCATTTAGCCCTGACGTCAATACCAGTCGGGTCGCAACGCCTCACACGCGTTGCTCTCATTTTGTAGATTAACTGCTGCAGGCAAGAGGACAAGCAGCTTTCAGATTTGTTCCACGGTGAACTATGCGGGGTCACTCCAAATTAATTAAGTCATTCGGTTAATTTCGGTTTTTTGCAGCAACTGGAAAGTGGCATATTGTGGGAAATGCACATACAAGCATTGGTAGGCTTCAATTTTTACAACATCAATAACTTTTCGCCCCCAAATTATCAAATTCAGCCCACTTTTTGCTGGACGTCCGACAGTGTTCCTGGAGTTAATTTACAGAGGCGCAGGAGAGTGCAGATTCACATTGAATCACTCAAGATAACGCCGGAGACCTCTCCAGTATCAGCAGCAGGCCGGGCCTCCTCCCCTGTGCCCTTTTCCGAAAACCACAGGAGCTGGAAACACACTCACCTTCCTGGGAGAGGCTGCTTCTCAGCTGGGTCAGCAGCTGCTGGTTGTCCTCGCTGAGCTGGGAGACCTGGGCCTGCAGCTCCTCCGCCTTGCTGCGCCACTTCTGTTCCTTCAGCTGCAGCTCCTGCGCAGACAGGCGCAGCTGTCACCTCACCTGCCTCACTCACACACAAAGCTCCTGCGCAGACGGGCGCAGCTGTCACCTCACCTGCCTCACTCACACACACAGCTCCTGCGCAGACGGGCGCAGCTGTCACCTCACCTGCCTCACTCACACACACAGCTCCTGCGCAGACGGGCGCAGCTGTCACCTCACCTGCCTCACTCACACACACACAGCTCCTGCGCAGACGGGCGCAGCTGTCACCTCACCTGCCTCACTCACACACGCACACCCTCCACTGCCAGACACACACACACACTCCACTGCCAGACACACACACACACACACACACACACACTCCACTGCCAGACACACACACACACACAACACACACACACACCCTCCACTGCCTGCCAGACACACACACATGGGCACACCCTCCACTGCCAGACACATAGCTCCTGCACACACACACCAACAATGTTCTGCAGGGAAGGTACTGACACAGTGGGCTCTGTGAGGGTCACACAGGCCAGGGGACAGACCTAAGCCCAGCGCAGTCCACCTGAACCATTTTGGAAACGAACCCTGCGGGGAATGTTTGTCAAGGGTCGCCCCCGGAGATACACCTCCGCCACGGGCAGGGCAGTCCACACCGGACGTGTCCAGCTCCAGCCTTGCCGACTGTTGTCAAACACCCGCAACGTGCTGACGGCGCACCCAACCACAGGGGGCCTCTTCCTCCCTGTGTGTCGGGGTGCAAAACACCAAACCCCTCTCACCTGCGCAGGTGGGCAAAGCGCGGACAGCAAACCGCCTGTGACCGGGGCGCCGTCCAGCGCCTCGGCGGACCCGCCCCCCTCCGCGACACAGGCGGCCTCGGCGCCACTTTCTCAATCAGAATCATGCTGCCAAAATATGCAGCCCGACCGGCTCGCTGGCATCGCCGGGAGCTCATCGACAGCAGGCAGGAGCGTGCTTATAGGACACGGCTCAACCTTCTACAGAGAAGAGCATCTGGACGGAAAGAGATGCTCTGCAGGGATATATTATTGATATTATTATTATTCGTTCTGCATCCCGCTCTTAAATATACCTCGCTACCTCGCTGTGTTAAGTTGAAAGGTGCACTTTTCCCTCTCAACACGGTGCCACGGGCGAAGCTGGGTTTTCAGACTTGTTGCTCCACGCCGCGCGCCGTGGAGAGCGCTGGTGACGGACGGGTCGCGCAGGTTCGGGTCGGCGGCCCGGGGGGTGGACGTGGGGGGGGGGGCGGCGCTTCGCCTTACCTTGATCTCCCCCCGGCTGTCGGGGTCGCGCTGCTTCCTCTGCTGGCGCTGGACCTGCAGCGTCTCCACGGCCCGCAGGAGCTCCTCCTCGGGGCAGCTGTTGAGCCGGTTCCGCGCCGCGAAGCGCTCCAGCAGCTCCAGGACCTTGACGATCTTCGGCACCAGCCCCCCGGCGCTCTCGCTGCCGAACGCGTCGATCAGCCTCTCCACCTCGGAGCCGATCAGCTTGGCGATGTCGTAGACGTCGTCCACGGTCAGCGCCGTGTAGGGCTTCTCCAGGCAGGCGGCCGGCCGGCCGGCGCTCAGGGGCCTCGGCGGCGGGTAGCCCTCGCAGGCGACGGACATGGCCGGAGTAGAATGACCGCGCCGCGGGTCTTCACTTCTTACTTAAGAGCGACACACAAAACCGGCGATATCCAGCTGCCCCAGCGCCTTGCTCGTCGGCAGTCAAACGTCAGTCACGTCTTCCATCCGAAACGCAGCTCAAGAGTTTTTAATTTTGGTTTCGAAACAAAAGCGTTTTGCGCCTTCCTTGGCGGATCCGGGCATTTAATCGCCCCCCTCCTCCTCCACTCCTAAAACGCGGAGGCCGTCACGGTAAACCGGCCAGGCTGGAGTACCGTCGCTACAGGAATATCATACCTGCTGCTCCGCGTACTCCTCTCTTGGCTGCGACTCAGCGCGCGCGTCACGTGCACTCCGGGGACTCTCGAGCTGCGCTTGGCTGGCAGCCCTGGCTCGAGGCGCCGCCGCCGCGCGGGGGTCGCCGGATTTATTGGGCTCGTGGTCTTCTCGCACCCAGAACACCCTCCCCTGCTTTCGGACCAATGAGAGACGGCGACGCTTTTACTCGGGGAGAAATAAAAACAGGGGAGAGTTAAAACAACAAAAACTCGGTTAAAAACAAAAGTAAAAGCTTGCTCGCTCAAGCGTGAAGTATGTGTCCCAACAAGCCTAGGCTTAAAAAAAAACAGGTTTACTTATAAGTATTTTTTTAACAGAATAGGCTTTTTACAATTTTTACTTGAGGAATTAGCCACATTAGGTGATCTTTACGGCTTAGGAAAGTCCGGCAGACATCTGTTTAGCTGGGGAAGTTCGAAGGTGTTTTGTTTTCCTTTTCGCTTGCTGTGAGAAAGTCCCAGTTAGAAGCGAAACTCAGTGGTACTGCTACAACACACTGTACATGCGCGCAGTAAAATATCGAAATCCACAACAGTCCCAGATCAGCGCCATACACCCATGACTAAAGTATTTAGTGTAAATTAAATGTACTAATCGCGCTCGCTCTGTACCGGGGATTATAATATACAGAGGGCACTGCTTAAGGAGAAGACGCTCACGAAAAACTAGAAAGTAGTCGGTTGAGCTACATTCCTTTGCTTTTAAAACTTTAAAGTATTTATCAACCGGCCATATAATGAAACATTTATTTCTTATGAAATGTAAAAGGCACCGCTGGGATTCGAACCCAGGATCTCCTGTTTACTAGACAGGCGCTTTAACCAACTAAGCCACGGCGCCGGACGGGAAACCAGGGCGGCTGAAGTCAGTATGTTTCCTGATTAGACATTTTCGAAACGTTTTACATAAGCTGGGCGGTTTACTGCAGTTGACGTTGTGGCGTTTATTTATAGACGTTGCAACCGCATCCTTCAGCGGCTCTCGGACTCCGTGAAACGCGACGGCTTTGCAGAATTAAACTCACTGCTGACGAGCCGCTCGGCTACTTCCGGTCGCATATGACTTCGATTTCGACGAACACGCGCCGGAGGCATTTGCGCGTATGAATTGGGCAAAGGAAGAAAAAAAAAAGGATTTCGACCATTGCAATAACCAAAATGTACTGATGTCGTATATTTATCCCCCCCCCCCCCACACACACACACATAAACCGAAACGAAGTTTACTCGGCAAATTTATCCTACCGCTTTATATTATAAACAAGGCAACTCGAGGCGACGAACTGCCAGAAAAGCATTACAAAACATCATGTAATAACATCAGCAAAGCAACATCTGAAAAATTACTTCCTATTGCCTGAAGCACAGATGTCGTTATCTGCTCCATTTACAGCTCTCAAACTACAGAACAAGGAGTACCAGTGGTACGCTGGTCTGACCTGGAGCGTTTACGTGGGTGTTGCGATTATATTAGCGTTAGGTCTAATAAGAACACACAGCAATAGACGTATATACGTTTCAAAAACCAGTCTGATCTCCACAGTCTCTTAATTTAAGCATTTAAAGCATCTGTAACACTAGTTTCACAGGTTTTTTTTTTTAAGTCTCAAAATTAAATTCCTACGCTACTCTTAATGTCGTCTCAACACTAGGTCTGAGTTCAACACGGAACCGTATCTAAAAGGAGAAGAATAAAGGACGTTACTATATAAATCTGCCCATCTGTGCTGGAATGACATTTCAGCTTTCGGTGATAACGTTGTGGTAAAGGGGACTCTGTACAGTAAACCAGGGAAGCTGAAGACTCAGACAATGTTTGGGCCTGGTCTTACAGTCTAGCAAGGGGAGTGTAACAAAGCTGGAGTCCAGAGTTAAAGTACTATTAAATGATCCATCTTCAGTGTTGTTTCAGACCCGCCCTTGAAATGACTTTTGAGGGCCCGCATTCAGAAGAGTTCATTACACCCGTCGGATGCCAGAAACCTAAAATAGGCACCTTGCCCAACGTTCATGCCAGATCAAACTGGGCCTCGCTCTCTTAAAATGCAACTGTATGACAGTAGTTTTACACAACTGTACAGTTTTAACCCTTGTTAAGCCCACACCCCAGCAGTAACCTCAATGCTCTCTCAACACAACCTTTAATAATTTAAGACCAAAATTCACTTACAGTTTATAGAACAGAAATACCTTCCAGACAATCCAGATTTAGTCTGTACATCGTCAAACTGACTTTTGAGCCCCTGGACAATGACACTGAAAGAATTGGCAGTACTGAAATCTAGTGCAGTTAAGGGTTCATTTGGACCTGGGGAACCTGTAGGCTTTTGCGTAGGTTGTTACTCTATGATACTCTATCAAGGTAAATTCAGTGGACCGACCCCCCATATGGAAAACCATAATCAAGCAGGTCTTTTCAGTCACCCTTAAGCGACCAATCCGTGAAAAAAAGCTGCAGTAAATCGGTGAATTTAGTAAGTTAAGAGTTCAATTAAGTCAGGGATTCTTAACTGTAGCCCTTGAGTTATATAGGGTGTCCGTTGGTATTTTCATTCATCCTTTCACTAATCACTTCCTCCAATTCAGGGTCAAACAAGCCACCAATCCATTGCAGAGCTGGCATACACCAGCCAGTTTACCCAGAAACCAGTTAACCTACCAGCATGTCTCCGGAAATCGGAGCACCCAAAAGAAACCCACACGAGCATGGGGAGAACTTATACACTCCACACAGACAGAACCCAAGGTCTAGAGTTGGACCCAGAACCCAGGACAGTGAGGCTTTTAAGAAATGCTGACCACTGCAGCATCATACCTTGGTGTTTTCGGATGATCTCTAATCTACGTAATGGAACACACTGACTTTGAGTGGCCAAAGCAAAAATTGCTCTTAGTGTTTAGAGATCAACGATTTCGGTGGTGTCCCCCCTAACTGGCTGGACTATGACTCTCCCGGACCACGGCTGGACAACCCTGGAGTAAATAATTGATTTATACCAACATAGTCAAGGAAATATTATGTCCAATATATCAATCATCAGTAAATATCACTATTTAGTTTTACATTTCAACACGATCTTTGCATTAATACATGCTGAAATTGGTAAATAGTTTAACGGAAAATCCAAGATAATGCTATTTTGAGTCATGCAACAGCCTCCCAGTGGCTGAGAATAGCTCTTGGAATCCCGCAGTATCACTTGGTTTTTAATAACCATTATCACTTGGGCAGAAACAGCCCTTGTTTGCCTGAGAATGAAGTATAATAAGTGCGCAAGATTCTCCATTGCAATTAAAAACTAGACAAAAATTGAGGGGGCGGATTAACTACCAACATAATTGAAGTCTACTATTGCAGCTTCTGCAGGTCTCCTTCCTCCAAGGTGCTAATTGGATCATATGAATGTCTTGCCCTCCAGCCTCGATCACTCAGAGCTTACACACGCACTTCAAACAGAGCTGCTGTAGTTTTGATCAGTTAATGTCCGATGCAGTAGCAGCAAATAAAGGAAAAGAACAATTTATGGAACCCACCTGGTCTGCTTTCTGATCATTTGTCCTGGTGAGGGTCACAGTTCTCAGCTTTTACTCATTAAAAAAAAAAACATTAGGACTGTTAAGCAGAAACCAATCTTCATATAGTTAAAAATCCTGGGGTTGTGCTGCTGAATTAAAAAAAAAAGCCCTCATCCCTAATCAGAACGTCACACGTTCCTGGTTAAGGTCATGGCCATGGGATACCTTATACCATGGGATACCAATCACAGGACAGCCAGGCCAAGCAAACCGACTGGATTTGGAGACACCAATGAGTCTAGCTAATGCCTGGAAGGAAAATGGAGCACCAAGTGAAAAGACCAAGCCAGGGGAACATGCAACCTCCATACAGAAAATACACCCGGCCACTCAACAGTGGTGAGGCAGCTGCACCAATTGTCCCTCCACCATCCCGTCCGCAAGTGCTCACACCGGTGAAATTAATTCTCAAGTTAAACTAAAAAAAAATCAAAACAGTCGAAAGCCTGTAACTTTCAAACCCTTATTAAAACCCACGATGGAATTACTTACTGCCACTTCCTGGGTGGAACCGTTCCTCCCAGTACACTCGGCAGAGACAAGCTGGAAGGTCAGCAAGCGGTTTTCATGACAATAGTCAAATATGCACATTCACACCCACTTGCAACTGAAAGGAGCCGTTTGTCAGACGCCCGAGGCCTAATGCAAATCAGGCCCTTCTTTGTGACTCTTGTGGAATTTTCAGACTACAAGCAGGTCAGGTTAGTCTTGTTCTTATTTCACCGATATCGGAGAAATCCCCCCCCCCCAACAAAACATACCAACATGAGTACTTATAAAAAAGAAAGTTGCTTTATTTATGACCCCAATTAAAAAGTGCACACACCAATGCACGAGAAAACAAAATGCTTCAGTAGAAATAAGTGGGAAAAAAAAAATCTTTAGAGACAGCTGCTTAACTAGGAGTACGCCAACACTCAATTCACAATGAGGAGAGCATCTAAATGATGCCTTCAACTAAACCATTTACAATAAATCACTGAAAGCACAGAAGTAAAGCCACATACGCAAATCTATCATTACAGAATTCGCTATGCTTTACCCATGCACGTAAAAATAAAAACTGGAATATACTTTTTTTTTCCTTCTTCTGGTAAAAGATTCAAAATTGGAGATGTGGCTGCATCCTCAGGCCAGGTGCAGCAGAGCCCATGCACTGAGACGGCAATGTCAAAGCCACACGGTCTCCCTGCACGAGCACAGGAGTCTGCTCCAGCGGGACCCCAGATTGTGGCTTTCGCTACGCCCTGGCCCCCGCCCGGCTCTGTGCATCGTCCCTTGTTGAATATCAACAGTAGCAGGGCCAGCTGTGCGGGCAGCGGCTCTATGCGTACATGTCCTCTCGGTCTGCGTTGTAGATCTCGCCCTCCTGCAGGGAGGCGAAGTTCAGGAAGTGAGACGGGCGATGCACCTCGTGGTAGAACTCCTTGGGGTTGGCCAGCTGCAGGTCATACTTCATGTTGGGGTCGTGGCGAACACCTGGGTGGGAGAAGCAATCCAGACAGGACACCGGTCACACAGGCGGCCATTGACAACAGATGACCACAACAAGCCTGGCATCTGAACATAAAGCACTTCGAGGCTGCATTCCCAGCACAAAGCACCTCCTTACACACGCAACACTGCAGATGCAAGGATTATTATAATAATAATAATAATAATAATTGCTTACACTTATATAGCGCTTTTCTGGACAGTCCACTCAAAGCGCTTTACAGGTAATGGGGACTCTCCTCCACCACCACCAATGTGCAGCATCCACCTGGATGATGCGACGGCAGCCATAGTGCGCCAGAACGCTCACCACACATCAGCTATCAGTGGAGTAATGAAGCCAATTCATAGATGGGGATTATTAGGAAGCCATGATTGGTAAGGGCCAATGGGAAATTTGGCCAGGACACCAGGGTTACACCCCTACTCTTTTCGATAAATGCCCTGGGATTTTTAATGACCACAGAGAGACAGGACCTCAGTTTTACGTCTCATCCGAAGGACGGCGCCTGTTTTACAGTATAGTGTCCCCGCCACTATACTGAGGTATTAGGACCCACATGGACCACAGGGTGAGCGCCCCCTGCTGGCCCCACTAACACCTCTTCCAGCAGCAACCTTAGGTTTTCCCAGGAGGTCTCCCATCCAGGTACTGACCAGGCTCACAACTGCTTAGCTTCAGTGGGTTGCCAGTTGTGAGTTGCAGAGTGATATGGCTGCTGGCAACTTAGCTCATGATTTGGGATTCAGCAGCTGACATTAAAAATAACGGCAATGACCATGTCTTGAAAGTGTAAGTGGAGGAATGTACAATGCATGAATTAACCCAACAGGCCGTGTCGGATCACAGCATCTTACCCATGAAGTTGTAGTTCCAGGAGACCTGGCCGGGGACCATGAAGAATCCCAGGAAGCGGTCAGACAGCAGCATCTGCACCCTCTCGTAGTGCGAGGGCAGGTAGCCTTTAGGGTTGTTGCCCTTGTCCGTGTTCTGTCGGCCCCACTCATACCCGCTGGGGGTCAGCTTGTAGGCGGTCAGGGTGCAGGAACCAGGGGTGAAACTGGAAGAGAAAAGGCATTCTCCCACCTTAGTGATGGTAATCACACGTGATCTCCCACCACCTCAGTTTGGACATATTGTAGAGCTGCAGATCCATGATGCCTTAATCACAATAGACAATGTCTGGAGTGGAAAGGAGTGAAGTGATTAAAAATTCTTGACAAGTGGCAGATGGAGCAGAAAAACAAAACTGTTATTGAGCTTTCCACTAACAGAATACTGCATATTAAGCAAGAAACATAGGTCTGTTTTTTGTGATGGGACAAGGCAGCACAGCGACTAACGCAGCAGCTGCACTGAAGCAAACAGCAGAGCTGCCCCAAGGCAGCAGGGAGGCGCACCTGCAGGTGATGATGATGGTCTTCTCTCCATCCCAGGACGGGTTGTCGGCCATGACCTTGGCGTGCGTGGTGACGTCCTGCGGGGACAGCTGGGGCGACTCGTTCGGCTGTGTGTGGATCCAACCCAGGGGCTCCATTTCCTGAGACAAAGTGAGTGGGAACGGTTAAGTAAACATTGCGCTGCAAGAGCCCCGTGCAGCCCTAGCACTTGATCCTTCACACATCAGGTGCCTCCCATACAATGCAAGTATATCCTGAAACCCACCCACTAGCCAGCCAGGTGTAAAAGGTGTAAGAGGAAGAGCAGGAGATTACCTTAAGGTACTCATGCTGGGGGAGCTGGTTGGGCAGGTGCACGGTCTGGTGTGTCCCCCACTGGGGCACCATCACTATGCAGCGGATCTCCTTCACCTGCGGGTTGTCCGGGGGGCTGGTCCCGTACAGGTACCCTGCAATCTGCAAAGGTAGGGGGGCAGACACACATCAGAGGAAGGCCAGGTGTCATACAAGCACGTCCTCCCAGGGAAAGGAGAATCCAGGACACTAACAAATCGCCATTGACGGGCCTGTGCCTTGAGTTTATTATAACTTAAGTCGATATACAGTAAGAAAAACAGCAAAATGTGACTGATTTAAACAGCTGGCCTGGAGTCCCAACAGAACTGCACATTCACCTGAGCGCGGAGGTCAGAGATGCAGATGAACTTCTTCAGCACGTTCTTGGGCAGGATGTAGGTGTATCCCGTCTCCTTAATGTCATCCGAGGACACGTAGATGTGGTTGGTCCGCAGGTGCAGGTTGGCAGCGGAGATGGCTCTGTGATGGAGAGGGAAGATCGCTCATGTAATGCGAGGTGGGGAGAAAACCCACCACAGCCTGAACACCAACATTTAAACTTCCAGAATCGTTTACAAGAGCTACAGTCCCAAAGGCGCTTTAGCTGGCGTGGCAGAAGCTGACAATACTACACTCGAAAAAAGCAGGTGGAGAGAGATTTAAAAAAACCACAGCACGCAAGTGAAAATCATGACTGCATGTTCAGAATGTAGGGGAATGCAACACTGCAAAGTGATCCGCACACTGAGGATCGCTTGGGTGTTGTGAGCGACAGGAAACGATGCACGAAAGGGATACAAATGCTCATGCAGATTCTCCTTTGTCCTCATGAAGACAATGGAGGGAAGCAATAAATAAAACATTGGGCAAAAAGAATTTAAATCAAGGGAAATTGTGGTCAAGCTTTACACTGACTCTAATATCTAAATCATTCCAGTCTAGAACTAAGGACATGGAGATCAGATTTGTTCCAGTATTTCAAGTCCTAAGATGTATAAGACAATTCCTAAGGGACTATTTCACACCAAGTAGTGTGATCCTGTGAAACAAGAACTGGAAACAAAGGGAACTCATTTAGGACTCAGAACAGGAAACACTTATTTGCAGAGTTTCTGGAAATTGTGTCTGGAATAGGCCAGGAGGTGAAATAAGCCCAAAACTCCCAAGACCCGTCAAGAAACAGCCGGGAGGCATTTTAAATATATATTTCCAAATGAACACTGAGCCACCTGGCCCCACCAATCATCCTGAAGCAGCTTACCGGACTCGCCACTCCGTCTTGGAGGAGAAGGTCTGCGTCTCGTAGTTGCTGGTGGTGGAGGTGATGATCTCGTCGCCGTGCTTGTTGACCGTGCGAGTCTGCGTGGCGGTCAGCTGGGACTGCTCCTTCGTCTGCTTCTCGATCTCGGCGATCTGCTGCCGCTGCTGCGAGGGGGCCGAGATCTCCATCCCCAGAATGATGTCCCTGATCTCCGACTGGGTCAGGGAAGCCACGTTCACGCTGGAAGACAAGACCGCAGGTTCAGCTCAATCCCAGAACATTTCTCAAACAGTGGGGGCATCCTGGCAAAATTTCCCATTGGCCTTTTTCCCCCCAATAAAGGCCTCCTAGTCATCCCTAGCTCTGAACTGGCTTTATCACTCTGCTCTCCTCCCCACTGGTGTTTGGGGAGTGTACTGGCTACAGTTGTATCATCCAGGTGGGGCTGCACACTGGTGGTGTTGGAGGGGATCCCCATTACCTGTAAAGTTCTTTGAGTGGAGTGTCCAGAAAAGCTCTATATAAGTGTAAGGAATTACTGCAACAAACCTATTGCATTTAACTCACCTCGCAATGCCAACTTTACACACTCGACATCTGCCTACACACAAGCACCATGGGAGTGTTTTCACACTAGTTTCGCTGCTCTGATCACCAGGTCCACCCACGGCTAGCTAGATTCCAAGCCCCTGCACTGATCCCATGGGATCCCTTTCCGATTCCCAGACACTCACTTGTTCTTTTTCCCGTAGTCAGCCAGGATGAGATCTTTGAGCTGCACTTCCACCTTGATCCACTCCTCGTCGGTCAGCGTGGGCCATATGTGGTGCGGCTCGGTTATGGTGGTCTTGTCCGGCTTCAGGATGACCTTGGCGCGGTCGTTGTTGACATGGAGCGCCCTCAGGATTAAGATCAGACGGGAGAAGGCCTGGTGCGGGGAGAGAAAAATTAAAAGGCATAAACGACCAATTATAAACTATAAACATTATAAACATAAAAAACTATAAACTATAAACATATCTGTACACAGCCACTGTGACAAAAAATGCAAGACTTTTGTCCTTCAGCTACTTTACAACTTCCACAAAGTGCCAATAAGTCAAAAAGAGCTATAGGTATAGAGTATAAAAATAAATATATATATATAGACATGTATAGCAGCCTTACAGTGTAGGATGAGATGGTCTTCAGCCAGTCATCATACAAGTTGAACAGCACCATCTGCGGCTCTGTGGCCTTCAGAATGAGATCCCCAAATTTCTCCACCTTCAGACAGGCCTGGAAGGGCAGCTGCAGCTCAGAGCCCTTGATCACAATGTTGGGGAAATCCAGCAAATGGACCTGAAACCAAACAAGAAGGCAAAATCTTCCTTAACGCACATTTCCAAGTGAACAATATGGTCAGGCCCCACAGAGGTTAAATGCACTGCCAGACTGAAGAAAACATTATTAAAAAGAAATTAGAGCCCAGAGAGAATCAGTGCAGTGATACGCAGAAAAATCTATAGGTTTAAATAAGCAAAAATGAATAAAAATGGTGAAAGAGCAAAAAACAGTTTGAACGTTGAACGCTAAAAAAAAATGTCAGGTAAATCTCTCACCTCCAAGGGGTCCAGCATGCCCTTCCTGGTGACAATGATCTGCTTGGGCTGCTCTTCCACGGGCAGTGAGCGGATCAGGGCAGCCACCTCCTCGGCCGTCTTCCATTTGGCCAGCTGCAGAGAGAGGAACAGTGAGGAAGCGGGCAGGAGAGGGGAAGAGGCAAACTGTGGCGCTGGATTGGCAATCGATAAAGATCAAAGACTCCAAGAAGACACGTGTGTCAAGACAAAGACCAATTAAACTCTTTTAACAAGACTGCAACAATTAGTGAAACCAATGGTATGTCTTGGGACATCTCTGTATCACATAAGTTACTAGATCAAGGAAACAATTTAAATCTCAGTTCAAGACCTCCATTGCTACTGATGCACAGGACATCACTGGAGTAAGGACAGCTCAAGGACTCCGTACCTGTCCCAGACGTTTCTGTCCAGCCCACACAGAGGTGTGAATGATCTTCAGGAAGAGCTGGCCAGTTCGGGGGTTGAAAATAAATATAGCTCCATTGATGGGCTTCGTGGTCAAGTTGCCTTCAAAGGTCTACAGGAAGAAATTCAGCTCGTTAAGCGTTATGGAGACATGGTGGGAGGGCACAGCAAATTCTTCTGTGCAGGGCCATCCATAGTAAGTGCACATGTGGAGGTGTAAAGCAATAAAGGAATGCACACAGACTGAAGCACATAGATGCCTCTGAAAGGGAGAGCAGTTATATATATACATAATTCTTGCTGATATTTCATCCAGTTGTCCACGATATTAAATGTAAAACCCATAAAATCTGTTAAGCTTAGATTGTCCTAAAAACACCAGCCAATGCATTTTTAAAAAAGAGTTTGACAAAAAAGGGAAAACGGGAGCAGAAATGAGGGGACAAGGGAGGTCGGGGTTCACCTTGTGGATGGTGACTCGGTACACGTTGGTGTCATCCACAAACCAGATGATCTGGTTGGAGAAGAGCTCGCCGTAGTTCTGCGAGGACAGGTAGGGCTCCGTGGGCTCGGAGGAGTAGAGCTGCAGGCCCTTGCGGATGCGCTCCCTCAGCACGTACAGGGCAGGGTTGGCCTTCATGATCTTCGCCATCGCCTGCTGGATCAAGGGCTTCCCTCCCGGGAACCAGTTGCCGTAGCCGCTGGAGAGAAGGAGACCAAGCGTGGATACTGCCTCAGAGATCTGCACAAACCCCCTCAACCCAGAGCAGCCATTCCCCAAGCACACCATAGGCAAAGCATGCACCAAAAGGCTCAAGCCAGGTGCTCTTTCATAATGGCACACAGAAGTAATACACAAAACCCATGCCCATGTAACTAAGGATAACAGCAAGAGAAAAATGGGTGAAACTGTTTCCCCATTTGCAATTGCTCAGCTCTTAAACTGCCCCCCCAGGGATGAGTAAAACCTTTTGAATTGAAAACTGAATTGAAATCATCCAGACTGGGTTATGTGGGCAGTTTTTTGTTGACTACTTAGCAGAGCTGGTCCGATTACGATGAGAAGGTGCAGTTACCTGTGCAGGTTGTAGGCCAGGTCTATGGCGATGAGGACTCCAGTGGGGGAGGGGTAGATGCTCATGTTGTCCGTGGTGTAGTCCAGGAACTTGGCCCTGGCGTACCTCTCGATATCATGAGAGTCATAGTCCCCCCATCGCAGCTGGATATCGATCCAGTACTTCTGGGTTGTGGTGCTGTCCATAACGTCTCTGGCGCAAAAAATACAAGTGACATTACAGAGGAGACAACATCCAGTGGGAAAGCAAATATAATGGAAAAAACCCTTAGGTAAAACCCAAGGAAAATCAGGGAGGTTTTCACTGGGGAATTTCCCCCATGGCTTACTTTGAGTCCGCCAGCAGAGAGGGACGGGACACATTCCACTTGTAAGATGCAAACAGCAGGATGTCGGCACAGGAGGAGTTCATCTTATAGGACTTCCTGGGATGGATAGTTTCCTTCTGCACAGTCTCTATTTCCAGAGCATCCAGCTCCTGGTCAAACACCTGCAAGTGACACAGAGCAGCTAAGACACCGTACTTGCTTAGCAACAATTACACCAACTCATGGAATCTCACTGCACAAAGGAGTGCCAGCAATGTGTTGCCTCGTCAATGTTTAAACAATTAACCTGCATACTGTGATATGAAGATCATACAACTTTAACCTGCAAGTCCAAATTCTAAACTTTAAAGCAGGTCTATCAGATTTACCCCAAAATAAAGGGTTAAGGAACAAAGACATCTGTCACTACAGTTTACAAAAAGAGGATGTAATCAGAACACTGTCTATTGTGGTTTACACAGGAGGAAGTCGAACCACGACAAGGGCAGGAACGAATATGAACAACCCTCTACCTGACACAGATCCATGACAATGCTCTCATGGATCTTCTGCCACAAGTGGGCTCTGAAGATCTGGATCAGGGAGATCTTGAGGGTGGGAATCTTGCCGTGCATAAAGATCCCAGTCAGATCCAACTGCACCTGGAAACCTACATACACCTGGAGGAGACAAAGTAGTTACGGTAACCACAGTGCCACTGCAGATCTGCATGTTATTTTGTCTGATTGTAACGTATGATGCACTTAGCGACGTACATTGGCCCTGTTGATTGTGGGGGACCACCAGAGAGTGAATCTTCTGTTGGGAATCTGGTTCAGACCAGATCTCTGAGCGTTGGTCAGCTTCTTCCACTTCATGGATTCCTCAAACCCACTGGCCTTCTCCCTGCAGAACACACAGGTTAAAGCAGCCAAGCTTACAAAAGCCCCATGCAGTTAAGCTAAGGGCAGAATAACACCACATTCTCAAACACCAAAGGGAGATAACCCACTATATATTTCCAGGCACTAAAAATAAATTTTAAGACAGGCTGACATTCACATAAAGGGAACTAGAGGAAGGGAAACCGAAACCTTACGGCAGAGAGCAGACCAACCTTATCAGGAGAGGCCAGAGCAGAGGTTGAAAAAAAGTCCCCTAACTGCAACAGTGGGGTGGTCACGTTGCACTCTCGGGTTCAAATCCCACGCACAGAAACCTCTGATGAGTGCTACAGATTTCTGGGCTTGCTTAAACATGCGAGGGAGGTGTCACTAAGGCCAATTACACCAACTTCCTCCTCTGTAAGCAAATGACTTTCACTCTGGCCATATGGATCATAAGGGCCTAACTACATCACGCAGCTTCCTGATGACAATGCTGCCCCTTGACGCCTCCTGGATAACCGTGCAGGGGGAGAGAAGGCCAGAGGAGCCCATCTTACCAGAAGAGACCCTCCCAGGTAGGGAAGTAGGTGCCCTTGAAGAGAGTGTGCTCCAGGATGCCCTCCACACCTCCCAGAGCCTGGATCATGTCCGTCCGGTAGTTGTTCAAGTTCCACAGTTTCCCGTCGTGTCTCTGGTGGGTCCACCAGAAGGGGTTTTGCTTCAAAACCTAAAAAAAAAAAATGAAACCAGGGTACATCGGTGAAGCACCAATATACTGCAGTCAGCATTTGGTGTTTTGGAATATTAAAGGGGAACTGCAGTCCAAATTTCTCAGACTGAATTTTTGTTACCGAGATGTAATAACCAAAACGAGAAATTTTACAAATTTCAAGTTAAGTACAAAATTGTGAACTTTGTGAAAGTACTTTAAGTCATTATGTTGTTGCAAACTCACATACGAGTTCCCACGAATTGCAATGCGACGCGTCCCTTCTTGCTCACTAGTTGCTACAATGACTATGTTCAGGTCGTGCAGCAGGTATTTCAGAGCAGAAATGTTCCAAAGGGATCAGCATGCAGAGTTAACAAGTAGTACTTGTCTGCAAAACCACCTCAAAGTCAAGAGCAATAATTCCATTGGATTAAATGGATGTATGTATGTATACACAAGCCCAGCTCAAGCCCATATTGCTGCATGTCACAGGGCCACTTCCCCTGAAATGCAGAAAACAGCGCAGCGCATACCAGGAAATTTAATCTATTTCATTATGTAAATTGGAGGTTTTACAAGTTACTGTGTATATTTTACTTCCACCATGGTTTGAAACTTACTCAATGCTGGTTCTTTCTAACCACAAAATATAAAGATAGTCACAATTCCCCTTTAATTCACTAACTCTATTGGATTACTTTTGGTAATTTAATGTGAATCTGAGCCAGCGCCCCAAATCCCACTTGAAAAAGAAAAGAGCAGATGATCAAACACCGAAGCATAAACCGCTGACTTTAGACGCTGGCAGTCTTTCCAAGTTCCTTCCCGAGGCCATGATCTCATCACTTCCTACCTGGTACTGCTTGAAGTCGGTCCTGACCCGCCAGCCCTTGTCGTAGGCCAGCGTGTGCCTGTCCTTCTGGAACAGCGTGTTGATACGGGGGATGCCCCTGTCCCAGGAGTCCTCCAGGTCTTCAAGGGTTAAGCGCCTGCACGGAAAAGCAAGCTCCTTAAGCAATATAAGCACTGGCATCATGATCCAACAGTGAAACTTTAAAAGCAAATGCATGGTAACGGGCATTTCACTCCTCTTTAAACCACACTAGTTACAATTCCCCATACTGGAGTGTAGCCTCCAGCAGTGAACGGGTTGACGGGTTTAGGGATTCTGTTCTAGGAGCAAACCTGTTCTGAGCGATGGCTTCCTGTCTCTTCAGTGCGTACTCTGCCCACACCCTCTGAGAGTCGATGAACTCGCTCTCCCACGGCTGGATGTAGCGGTACAGATTGGGGATCAGCTGGTCCTCCTCGTGGCTCATTCCTGACCGGAAATGAGTGATGCCCACATCAGTCTGCTTGGACCACCTGCGCAGGAGGACAGACAGGGGAGGGCATTAAAACTCGCAGGGACAAGACTACGCACTTCCAATCAGCATCGACACATACTTCTATCATTCTAGGTTTCTCCAACTCAAGCTAAGCCAACCATGGTAAATGTATGGTTTGCTCCTGGGTGTTCAAGGTTGGCAATTGGACTATCATCACATTCATGACCATCAATCTAACCACTTCTTCCAATTCAGGGCTGCAGGGAGCCAGAGCCTTTCCATTGGACACAAGGGACAGGACGCCAGTTCATTGCACAGCAGACATGTACACACTTGCACCAGGCCCAATTATCCCAGAGGCACGTTAAGCTCTCAGTGCGTTTTCTGAATGTGGGAGCCCTCCAGAATCTAACCCAGGGCACAAGCGCTACAAGGCAAACCACTGCGCCGCCATGCCACCCTTGTTTAGGGCCAGAGATCAAAATTAAAATCAGAATTCAACTTCGCGGAAACGTATGCCAACTCAAAACCGCTGACTAAGGGACCCCTTGCAACGGAAGAATGGAAACCGCTGTCGTACCGGAGGTCCGACTGGGGGATGAGCACGTGGCCCATGGACAGCATGCCGAGCCCTCCCAGCTCTTTGGGGGTGTAGAAGACGACGGGTGGGAAACGGCTCGGCATCTTGGAATTGAGTCCGATCTTGATTCGGGTCTGGATCTTGTTCTCGCACTTCACCAGCAGGTCCAGGAGCTCCTGGGTGTTCACCACAGCCTCGCGGAAATAGGTCATCAAGCCGATCAGAGCCGTGTTCCACTTGTTCACAATCTGTGGGGGGGAGAGGATAAAAGTGATCAAAGCCTTTATAATGCAAATAAGGAGAACAGAAACTTTTTTTGATTAAGTAAAAGATTTTCAAAAGAGCCTCCGAAACAAAATCAAGGAACCCAAAGCATTTTAAACCAAACGCTGCAGAACTAGTGACCTGATCAAATGCTATACTTTCAGAACAGAAAAATGCCAGCTGTCTGATCGCCGCCTGCGCGACTGGAAAACAGCTTCCAGCTTGTTAACTCCGAAAGAGGCACCATGCCACTGCTCCCACCTTAGTGAAGGTGGTGGATCCAGAAGCCATGAGGATCTGCCGGACGCGGTTGTGGAATCTCTGCATGGATTCATCGTCCACACGCAGGAAGCACTGAGCAGTGCGCTCCTTTGTCACCTAGAAGGAGAGGGAGAATAAGTAATTCTACAATGCTGTAGTAACACCCCCAACCCAATCTTCAAAATCCTAGCCACGGGCTTATGTCTGCAGCCTAACTTCAATGCCCTGTGTTTTATTAAACGCAGTCAAGGACTCGTCACCTCGTTCTGCAGATTCCAGACGCCGTCCTTGTGCGTGAACTCCTCGTAGCTGGTCCGGCACTTGGGCAGGATGCGGCACTCGAAGCCGCACATGTTGAAGAGCAGGTTGGGGTTGTCCTTGCTGTAGACCGACACGAAGCTGTTCTCCCACTGCACCGTGGTCACGGACCGCGGCAGGCGGTTCTTGATGTCCCAGAACACAGCCCGGCCCCTAGACGGACACAGAGCAAAGACATCCCCGTCATCCTGGGTGGCCATGCTCACCTTCAACACAACCCAGTGCTTGAATTCCTGTTCGGCACACACATTACCCCAGTAATTGCGGACTCCTAGAATGCGCCCCTATTTCAAGGCACAGTTAAACAGGCACTCACAGATTAACATCGTGCTTCATCAGCCTCATCCTGGCATCCCTGGGCCAGCACTTCTTGTTGTTGTACCCCACAATGTTCTCGTTATTGGGGTCCGGATGCTCGGTCAGGTACCTCTGGATAAGATCCCTCGCCTCATCGGCACTAAACCTGTATGACAAGAACAATAAATGCCATGTTAAGATCTGGTTTGCTGTAACACAAAATAAGCCAACTGCTCCTTCCAGAATGCGATTTCATACAGAAATCACTCCATGTAAAATCTTTGAAAATGTTTTAAGGTCAACGTTTTATTGCAGGCGACACAGGGGGTATGAAGACCAATGGATTTAACTGCAGTTCTCAGGCCAGGGCGGCTGAATGAAATCCACTGGTCCCGGCACCCACCTGAAGAAGATGTGGATGCGGTCGATGTAGCGGCAGTAGAGCCGGATGGGGTGAGCCGACTCTGTGGCAATGTCCTGGAAGCTCAGGAAGTCGTTGGGCATCTGCGGGGGTCCTGCCATCTCGCTGGCCCGGTGCAGGCCCAGCACCAGCAGGTCCATCACCAGCCCGTAGTACTGGACGATGAAAGAGGCGAACTGCAGCCCTCGGATGATCCCGTACGAGTTCGTGTGGTTCATGTCCTGGGCAGGGAGGAGGAGGGCGACACTTGAATAATAAACCCGTGCAGTTTGACTTGGCACTTTCACAACCCGTAAAGCCACTACTATACTCCCGAAAAAACATGATCATCATCCATACACTTGAATAGCACTTTTTTCTGGAGACTGCACTCAAAAGCACTTTACAGGTAAGGGGGACTCCCCTCCACCACCACTAATATGTAGCCCCCACCTGGATGAAGGCAGAACAGCCATAGTGGAACCAGTACACTCTCCACACATCAGCTCTCAGGAGAGCAGAGCGATGAAGCCAGTTCAGAGATGGGGATTAAGAGGCCATGACTGTTAAAGGCCACAGGGAAATCTGGCCAGGCCACTGGGGTTATAATTGCAAAACGTTTCTAAGAAACTAACAAAAATACTTAAAGCCCTGCTTGTCTTGCAAGGTCTTGTGTAGGCCTAGTAACAGCAATGTTTTTGTGGTGGGAAAATCTATGGAGAATGTCCCAAATACAGTTTCAGATTCAAATAGCCTCCACTGAAAAGGAACAGAAGTATGCCATGGTGAGGCCATGTCAGGCGCAGGAGCTCTTCGGCAGAGCTGGGAGGGGCCTCTGGGCGCCGCCCACCTTGTAGTTGATGACCACGTTGTTCTTGGCCGTCATGTAGTCGGCGATGTTGTGGTCCACGATGAGGCGCAGCAGCCTGTTGAGCAGCGTCAGGTCGATCTTCTCGTACATCTTCTCGTAGCGCGACTCCAGCATGACGTTGCACTCGCCCTCCGTCGTCTCCCACACGTCCTGCAAGTTGTTGATCCCTGGGGGGGGGGGGGGGCACACAGGCCGTGAGCTTTCAGGCCGGCCAAGGCGGCGGGCACAGGGCGTCACGCAACGAAAGCCGCGGGGCAAAATGAAGAACGTGCACTGCGCCATGACCGTAAAAAAAAAAAAAACACGAATCGAATTGCGTTTTTAACATCTTGCCTGAGCTATCAAGCAAGAACCGCAATAAAAAAAAACAACATGCCAGTTTACGACCATATTAACTGAACAAACCTTCACGATTCATGAAACGCCGACAGCTCACGGAAACTTAGGAGGCAGAGGTGGACTTTTCGGCAGCTAAAACGCCCCCCCAGACCCCAGAGCGCCAAGGGAAGACTCACCCTGGCACCACTTGTAAACCAGCAGCGGGGGAGGCTCGGTGTCGGCTGGTTTGATCCAAGGAGGGAAGAGCCTGCGTTTGTCCGCCTCGTACCACAGGTACTGGTCCAAGTAGGCGTCCGTGATCTTCTCCAGAGGCTCCACATCGTAGACCGGCACCAGGTGACTGTACAGGTCCATAAACTCGATGCCAACCTGAGCGGGGAAACGGGGCTTAGCGAGACTGGGTGCGCTGGGGACAACCGGTGCTCGCCTGTACCGGGCACCCTCATGTCAATGAGCCAGAGGGGCTGCTGGGAGTTACCCTCCTCCTCGTACCTCTTTGAAGGCTCTCTGGGTGAGCAGGTGACGCTTGATCCTGGACAGCGCCTCGTGGGGGTTGTCGTACGCTTGCTCTATCAAGCCCAGCTCCTCGCGCTGCGACTGGTTCAGCCTCGATTTCACGCTGCCGAGCAAACACAGGCCAGCGTTAGAAAATTTGAGCAACAGCACCTAAAGAGGCAAAAGCCTCCTCCGATTGATCTATTTTCCCCCCTTCTTATTAAACCAACACCTCCCCGCCACCTTGTTAGAACTCCCTCCCATATAACAGCCCAGCAAGTCATAAAGAAAGTGAATGTTGCTTCTGCGATTCCTGCGTATCAAGTCGGAATATAACACTGGAAAACCTGACCAATAGAAGACTAAACAGCAGGGCGGGTGGTCACTTAGGCTCATGCACTCAACGTGCCCTGCTAGAGCAGATCTCACCTGTACGCCTCCTTCAGCCTCTCCAGGGCCAGGATCAGCAGCTTGGTGTCGTGCTTGTAGGACAGGGGAGGGAAGGGGATTGGGGAGAAGCGCCTGCTCTCCAGCCAGTGCACCGTGGTGGTGTAGATGGCTACAGCCTCCTCCGCTGTGATGTAGGGGCCATCCTGGAAAACAGATACTCCATCAGTCACTCCCCAGGACAACAATTTCCTCTTTTTCTCATACTGCCAAGTCTCCCCTCCGCCCCAACAAGACTCACTTCAAGAAGAATATAATGACTTTTGAAGTTGAACTAAAAGCCAAATTTAAAATTGCAGTAAGTCACTTGAAGCAGGAGCATTCTGCAGAGTTCTTAAGGAGCTTTTTCTTTCTGATGCTTAATCACGCCGAAGCTAGGGTTTTGAAAACCAGCATGCCTTGCGTGTCTACAGGGGTAAGCGATCTGCCGTGATGCAACAACCACTGCGGCGAAGCCCACCTTCAGGTAGTTGTGCTGCCTCTCCTGCTCGGCCTTCAGGTAGAGCCGCGTCAGGCGGCCCAAGTTCTTCTTGCAGACGGTTTTGTCGACGGTGGCGCCGCGCCGGATTCGCTCCCGGTTGTAGTGAGCCGTGTTCGTCCACCAGTCCGCCTTGGCTTTCACGTAGCGGAGGATCATGTTTTCGATGGGAGTAGGCAGCCCGGGAACCTAAAAGCAACCAGGATGCACAGATGGCATTTTTAATGGCATTTATTTAAAAAGTGATGCACGCCACCCACACCTGTACTGGTTCCAGGTTTAAAAGCAAAAAAAAAAAAAAAATTACTTTAGCGAAGATCTGATCATACAATAAAGGGACACTGCCTTATTTTAAATTTGGAACCATTCCATAACATGAAGTGGAACAAAAGAGCTGGTTAGCCCTCACAAGTGCAACAGGAGCACATAGTCTAATGAAATGACAATGAAATACAGGGAAACGCCCCCTCCTGGACGTTTCCCAGCACTGCCTCCCCTGCACAGCGTCTCGGCCGTTCGTAATCGACATACCTTCCAGGGGATGTTGGCCTTCCAGCACCTCCAGGACTCGCTCAGGTGCTGCAGGATGGTTCTGGCCTTGTTCTGCTTGATGCCCTCGGGCATCATGTCCAGGATGTCGTGCATGACGGCCGCCCTCAGCTCCAGGTCGAAGTGCGACTCCACGCGCTGCTTGGTCACGGTCTTCGCCACGCCCTTAGAGTGGCGCCCTGAAAGCATCCCGAGCGCGGTCAATCCTACGGACTTCCACCTCACGGTGACATGAGCCATAATCACATTTTCAGTAGGGAGCTGCGTCAGCATGCGCAGGCTGCTGAAGAACAAGTAAAGGTTAATTCCATGCTGAAAACAAAAGAAACAATGTTTTTGGCTGTGGAGCCTTCATCAGCCAAAACGTTGTGTCTCTTTTTTCAGCACGGAATAAACCTTTACTTGTTCCTCTGCATAATTACATTTTGCTGTTCTCGGAACCTTTCAACCAATATTATACTGTCTCCTGACTTTATCTGACAGCGGATCTTTCAGCTGTCAAATAAAGGGCACAACGCTCCTAAATAACTTAAAACCACATGGATGTAAACAAGCAGCTGTTGATCAGAAGCACATAAAACACATATTAAAATGAAGGATATGATGCTGCATATGATACCCAAGATTTCATGGAATTTTGAAGTTGACGTCAAAGAGCTGCAAGAAGAAAACAACCGTCAAACACCAGAGACAAGAAAGACAACGTTACCCTCAAACTGCCTGGCCAGCAGGTTCCCCAGCCACCGTTCCAGCAGAGGGGTGATTCCCCTCATGAAGAAGAGCCAGACTCTCCAGCCAGGGGCCCAGAAACCACAGCCAGGCCCTTTCCCCACTGGGCCCTACAGGGGACACACACAAACACACATCAGCATTGGAACAAATGCTGGAGGGGATGGGGTGTCCCAGCACAAATCCCAAATCAAGGTTTTACAATTTAAACCCCCCCTCCCCTGGAATCTCAGAACAGGAGTCACAGTTACTCACAGTGTTGAACCGGTAGTAGATGAGGTGCTTCAAGTCCTTGCACATGCGAATCTGTCTCATCAGCTTGTACTTGTATCTGTACATGCCTGTCAGCTGGCCCACGTGAGCAAAGATGTACTGCAGCCCATCGGCCAGCTGCAAGGGACATTGGCAAGAAATCCAATTAACCGATTTAAGGGCAACAGTCAAGAGAAATAAGAAACAGCCACACAAAACAAAAAATAAAACTTAACAGGCGTTTCGCTGACCTAATTAATTAATATATAGGTCTGCGTCAAACACATGACCGTGCATTCAGGGAGCTTCTGCTTTGCAAAACACCCTGGTGCCGTGCTTTAACGTCTTGCAATGTCTGACATCTCATTTCAGCCTCCAAGTGAAATATGAAAATAAAGTGCAGTTGTTTCCCAGCAATTGGAAAGTCATCAGAAACATTCCAATGACACCTGCGTCCTCTCAGCAACATCCTCAACCGAGCAGGGTGACTGAAGGAAAGCGTCTGAGCCGCCAGCGAACGATTCCAGTTAAAACCAATGGCCGACGACAAGTACCTGGAAGGCGTCGACGTTGCCCAGTCTGTACTGCACGTGGCTGTCCACCACCAGCTTGCTGAGCCGCAGGACCTCTCGGCACAAGTGGAACGCGTTGCCAAATCGAGACTTTTTACGTTCCTGGAAAAGGGAAAGCACCCGTGATGAACGCACATTAACTCAGACGAAAAAAAAAAATCCTGGCCGCTCTTTATCAAGTTTTAGGCCATTGCAGCAAAACCGCTTTGGGTAGCTTCCTTTAAACGCAGCCTAAAGCAACGACTCCGCGATCGGCTCGCGCCGCTCTCTGTACCTTTGTGGTGAGGGTCTTGACGGGCTTGAGGTTGAAGTTGTAGTCCAGGTGCAGGTAGTTGAGGTTCTTCCTGTGGATCAGCAGGTTGAGCATGTTGTAGCCCTGCCGGCACACTTGCAGGCCCACCTCCACCCAGTCCAGCTTCGTCGACTGGAAGAACTTGGTGGCTTTGAAGGAGCGGAAAAGATACCTGAGGGAAAAAGAGGACACATCAGCTCCTGAGAAGGTACTAATCGGCTATTCTCTGAAGAGTCACCTGCATACAAGTTTATATGCTCTTCAGAGACGGGATCTGCGACTGTGGTATATAAAGACTCCAGTAAGATTCACTGGTTTTGCACCAAGAGGCACAGCTCCACGGTTGTTAGCACTACTATCCCAGGATCTTGGACTGGACTGCAGCTTGGGGAGCCTGTGTGGAGTCCATGTGTCCTTCCTGCTTGACTACTCTGAACTGTCCCTTTCCAGAGACAGGGTTTCGAAGGGAGGCGATGCGTGCCCAGATGAGCTTGTAGGGGCCAGAGGGCCTCCAGTGTTCGCAGCCTTTCTGAGGGACACCCACCTTTTCTTCTGCGCTTTGGGAGGTCTGTGTTTGAGCGCATTCAACACGTAGTACTTGAGCAGCTTCTGATAGGACACGCGAACTTTCACAGGCTGGCCAGCAGGGCAGTGCTCACGGTACCTGTTAAAGATCAGAACGCTCAATGTGAGACCACTGACCCGCTCACCTATGTCCTACCTGGACCCTACAATAACCTAAACAGCAAGAGTAGATCCATGATCCACAGCCACAAGGGGAAAATGGGACACAATTTCTTTAAAAAAAAAAGATGAATAATCTGATTTTTACAACAGCTTTTATAGTGCAATTGTCCTCAATGTTTAGGTGCATTTTAGTCTATTTTTGAGACCTCTAAATTGTCTGTATAAAAACGTTAAAGCATAGAGTAGTTAGCCACACAAAGATCACAATAGTGCAGAAACAGTGCTGCACAGTACACCACTTCAGCTTGTGCAGCGTAAACTACACTAGTACCCCTTTAATAAGAATAGGTTGTAAATACCATACTTTCAGCAGATTGAGCTGTGGAAAATGTCAGCTCTACCATTCTCTACTACAATACTATAACTATAAATTGAATTCTAAGCTATACAGCACCAATCAAGTCCTCACCAGTTCTTAATGAGCGGGATGTCTATAGCCCTGCGTGTCCTTCCTGATCGCAGGTTGAAGGGGCGGGGAGCCCAGAGCAGAGCAATCCCATTGGCTGTGTTGTCCGTGTAGAGGGGCGTGTCTTTCAGGAAGGGTTCCACGTACTCGGGGAGCTCAAACTCTTCGTCGTCATCAAGCACGGGCTCCTGACTCTGCAACCAGGGAACACTCACATGATACTCAGCATGACCGCAGAGATGCACAAGGCTAGCTCAAGAACTTTCAGGCAAAAAACGTAGAGACATTTTTAAATGACAGCAAATCTTGCAGATTAGTTCTTACTGAGGTTACTAAGAGTGGTATTTTAAATGCAAAAACTGTAAATGTTTAACAACCCCTAAGCCTCTAGTTTAGAAAACCAATAAACAATGTCCACCCAGTACCAGAAAAGCTCCAGGAGTACAGCCATGAACATAGCTGAACGCACACGCTATCTGGGTCCCATTACCTTGACTGAGTGTCTGTGAGAGATGGGGTTGATCAGGGGATCGAAGTAGAAGGCCGGCAGATCAGGATCTTCCGTTTTAATGAACACCACATTCGGAGTGTGATACCTAAAATTGCACATCACAGCCCATGTTAACAACCCACAGCAAAACACTTATGCCACAACACTGCACACAAAACAACTCGGACGTTAACAGTAATAAAACAAAGCCTGCAAGCCCTCCAAATTGTGTCAATGTTATTCTCGCAGAGTGAAGTGGCACGGCTGCCCACTCTCACCAGGTGAGATGAACGTGGTGAGGCAGGTTGTTGTACAGGTAGGGAAAGGCAATCTTGTACTCCGTCCTGATGGGCTGCCTGATGATGATTTTGTTGATGTCGTTGAATTCATTCCAGTCTTCGTCTCTGCAAAACCGGGGGGGGGGGGGGAGGGGAGAAAAACAGGTTAAGTCACCAGAGCAAATTCACACTGAACACAACAGCAAAACCGCACTACAGCGTAAAGATACACAGCACATTTCTCATCAACTGAACAAGAAATTCCTCCTGAAGTCTGTTTTACTAATAACCACTCATGGATTTTCCAAGCAGGAAACGTAAACCAAAGATGCACAAGGAAGGAGATGCTTCTTCCACGCGTCACTCACTGCAGGTTGATGTCTCTGACCAGGGGCTCAAACTTGGGCCCCCCAGGGATGGCCATATTCAGAGCCTTGGAGGTGAAGAACGCCTTCAGGTCAAACAGGTAGAAGTAGTTATCGTCCACCAGGTCAGTGAGCAGCTGGTTGGCCAGCCGGTACAGCGTGGACATCATGGGCAGGGTGAACTGCCAGCGGCGGTACGTGCACCCGTTCACAAACCTGAAACAAACAAGACCGTCAGAGGAGGCAGGAGAGGTACGAGGGACAGAGTTAAGATGAAAGATACAAGAAAAGATCACTTTGGACGTGCCGTTTTAAGTAGAAGGCTTAGGATTTCCAGAATTTTTATTTCAGGGTTAACCTTTAAGCAATGTGTCCTAACAGAAACAACAGGCAGCTACTAAAATGTTCCACACTGTCTCACAAACTCCTTTGTACTGAAAATACCTTGAGATTCGACTGTCATATACCCTCAATTAATGGTTGGGGGCAGATCTCCGTCTTGGTGAACATATTCTGATGTAAAGACATGCTAGAGGCTAAACTAGGTGCTACAAAGAACACGAGTGAAACAGGTAAGGGGGAAGAGACTGACCAAATCTGTCACCCCTTTTTCAGCTACAGGACAGCTGGGGGTACGATCAAGACGGATCTGCGCCTTGTTAGTCCTCGCAAAAGCGCCAAACGTTTCGAGGCCTGCGAGCAAGGCCCTGAGTGCTCCGACCACTCCCGGACGATGTTCTCCGGACGGGGGGGGTGGGGGTTTGGGGGGCCCCACTCACTTGGTGTTGTCCTTGAGGGGCTGGTGCTCGTAAAACCAGTCGGCCACGGACGCGTCCTCCTCGGGGTCCAGCTCCATCTGGATGGCCTCCAGGGGCTCCACGTCCAGGATGTTGTCGGCGTAGTCCAGCGGCGGCTCCTCGTCGTCGAAGGGCGGGAAGCGCATGCGCTTGAAGTGCCGGCGGTCTCTCTTCTCGCGCCGCATCATGATCCACATGGCGCTGCGGGCGGGGGGGCAACGTCAGCGTGGCATCCAGGCCAAAGCTACGCAAGGGGGCTCTGCGATCACCCCAATCGCGTCACCCTCCCCCTCAAGGCAGCACCTACTTTTCCCTTTTAAATCTCTGCACACCAAATACCAATACGTAGCACCCCTCACTACTCATTAAGCCATTACGCTCTGCTGAGGTCATTAGTATAGTACAGGTACAAGAGTATCGGGGCGCAGGCTTTCAGCGGCCTTGCTGCAGGGCTCCCTGCCAGTCAGAGATAAAAACTCATTTATAGTTTTTTAACCCAGCCTATAGACTTCACCTTTCATTCAGACTTTTACCATCTGCCCTTTCTCATTTTTCCCCCCACATTACATATTTCTGCTCAGTATTATTTTTTTTCTATTTTACTCTCAAAGGCATCCCAAACACCACTAGCGTCCCGAAATAAATCCTTGGACATTTAAGTTCCAAAATCCGCAAGATGAAATTCTACCTTGCTCAGGCCATGCTAAATGCTGGACTGTTTCTTCACAAAACCCCAAACCAGCATGACACCCAGAACCCATAAATAATTCTAGGAACTCTATTTAGTGCTCATTAAGGGAAATCCACGTAGTGCTGGCAAACTGTACAGCTCTCTCTCACCCCCACTGTGCGATGTAGACGGGCTCGATGACCCAGGGGATCTCGTTGACAAAGGAGATGGCCCCAGTGATGTGGTACAACACGGGCACGTCCCGGATCTGCTCCCAGGGCATGGGCATGTTCTCCAGCAGCTTCAGGACAGCATGAGGCATGTACTTCAGGGCGCTGGGCAGCACAGACACAAGACATCAGGGACAAAGCCATTTTATACCTTCCATTACACAAGCAGGCCCCTGTCTAAGGTACCCGAGGTCCATGCGGAATTGAATCCACAAGTAAGAGAGAATAACAAATTAATAGGATTTCACACCATGCAGAAAATGTCTGATCTTCAAAACCTTTCAAGATCCTCATTACACCTGTGCACATAGTATAGCAATTTTACAATTCCAACACAATATTCCAGTTTATATTCCAAAGGAGTACACACTTCAAGACATACAGATCATTGGGGGGGGTAACCTTCAGGGGAATCAGGGTTATGAGCCCCAAAGACAGCACTGCTGGAAAGACGTGCAGCCCCGAGTGTTGCCTTACCCCAGATACACTCTCTTGTCATGGCGGAACTTCCTGTTGGTCATGTCGCCGTGGTCGCGGATGATCTTGCGGACGTGCTCGGGGGGCATGTCCTCCTTCTGGGCGTCCACGAAGCCGAACTTCCTCTTCTCCGCGTAGCGCTTCGCCTGCAGCTGCTGCCATTTCCGAGCTGCGGCAGGGAACACAATGGGGTAGTCTTGTCAACCAGCTGCATTTGCACCCCCTTGCGGGACGCCAGGGGCAATATTACTGCTGTTACCAACAGTGCCGTGGGATCTTAAATAATAACTGATAACTCCTTACACTGCAGTAGAGCTTTACTGGACACGACACTCAAAACGCTTTAAGGGGTAATGGGGATCCCCTCCACCCCCACCAGTGTGCAGCCCCACCTGGATGATGTGACGGCAGCCATAGTGCACCAGTCTGCTCGTCACACACCAGCTCTCAGTGGGGAGGAGACCAGAGTGATGAAGCCAGTTCAGAGATGGGATTAGGAGGCCATGATTGGTAAAGGCCAATGGGAAATTTGGCCAGGACACTGGGGTAACACTGCTACTTTTTCCTAGAAATACCCTGGAATTTTTAATGACCACAGAGAGTTTTAAGTCCCACCCGAAAGAAAGTGCCTTTTTACAGTTTAGTGTCCCCATCACTATACTGGGGCATTAGCACTCACACGGACCACACCCCTACTGGCCCCATTAACACCTCTTCCAGCAGCGACCTTAGCTTTCCCAGGAGGTCTCCCATCCAGGTACTGACCAGTCCAGTGGGCTGCCAGCTGTGAGTTGCAGGGCAATATGGCTCCTGGCCAATGGAGCAGTACAGATCTCCAGGCACCACAGTGGGGAGGGCTGGCTTGGACATGCTGGGCTTATAGTTAAGAGCACTGGTCCACCACCACCACCACTTACAGCAGCAGCAGCCCGGTTTTCTCTCAAGGTCTCCAAACCCAACAAAAAACAGCACAGATAAACCTCACTCTGCTTGAGAGCTGGCAAGATCGCCCTAACTACTGTCCGACACACGCTGGCTTTTCACGCGTCAGGTTCGAGCGAGAGTGTTTACGTCTGCCGTTCAAGCAGTTGATCCAAACCCTCAACTCAGACACGGCCCTTTTCCGAGCCACACTAACACAGGGTGTCTCCTCCAGTGTCCCCCCTCGCTCACCTTTCTCCTGCAGCTTCTCTTCAGACATGTAGTCCGGCACCTGGCCCGGAGTGGGGATCGTCCCTGGTGCTGCTCGGTACGGAAAAGCAGCAGCAGCCATGGTGACGCCAACCTGAAATCGGGCAAACAACAGCGATGTTAGCTCCTGCTCTCCGTGTGGCGTGTACGCGGCTCGGCGTAACTTTTAAAACGCGCAAAAACGTGTTCACGGGAAATAAACATCGAGCTCCCCCGCCAAAACAGCATATTCTAGATAAACCGAGGCAGTGGCAACACTAACGCCAGGAAGTCGCTGTAATTTGTAAACAGTTCGATCACCGATTGTCTGGATTATAAAAATCCATGGGCGATCATATTGCGTACATACCGACATTCGTCTTTAATATGACCCCCACGGGGGAAAAAACAAACTACACGAAAAATAAAATCGGATTACACGACAACACGACCAGCTCACAAGTTTGCGCCACAGTCTAGGCCAAATAAAGCGCAGCTCCTGCAACTTTTCCAATCGCTGCAAAACTGCTCTTTCATCACCAGTGTTACCTACCTCAGGTCCACGGCACTTTATTTATATTTAAAATCCGTCCCTATGCAATCTCTAGATCATTCCTTTAAATGATATTTTATTCAAATCCGTCCACAGCTTTCTCCGCTGCTAAACATCCACCAGGCACAATGGCGCAGACTAACGCAGACCGCACGATGCCAAACTACGAAAGTATTCGCGAAGAACACTTACGTTTTTTCCGTAGCTCTTGTGCTGTGTTTGCAATAGAATACCCGATAGCAACCAACGCCAAAAGCGTAAGCGTTAATGCGTGACCTTTTGTACAAAAGCCCCGGATGTTTACCCGGAAAATTATTTAGACTACATTTTATTGGCGGGTATAATTATCCAATCAGTGAGGTAGGAGGTGGGCTAGAGAGAATGATAGGAACCATCGAGATTTCAAACAAGGATATACGTCACTGTGCAGCTCGTTGAATCGCCATCTTTGTAGAGTGTACGCTTTAGAGCGTATTATTATAGTAAATAAACAGTAAACATTTTCCCAGCATCGTCAATCTCCCTCTCCACCCCAATAATTAAAAGTGTCAATTGTTTTTCCCTACATCTGGAAAAAAACATTATACAAGAAAAATTAAATTGATTGAAATCATCTGAAGAGGGTGGTGCCCAAATGATAGACATTGATATCATGAATGGTACCCTAACGATAAAATGGTTGCGTTCTTTTATGAATAATAAAGACAGCTTCAGGTCTGCTATTCCTAGGAAAGTAATGGGAAAAATAGGAGGCTTTGACCTCTTGCTGAGATGTGACTTTGACATAAACAAGCTCCCAGTCAGACTTTTTGTTTTTCATCAACAAGTACTGTTATATTGGAAATGATCATATAACCATAACTTCACCCCTCATAATGCTGTTACATGGAACAACAGATATATCTGGCAAAAAAAGAGCATATTTTATGAATCCTGATTAAATAAAGGTATTTGGTCAGTCGTGCATCTATTGGAGAAGGCTAATGGAGAAGTTAATACATTTTGTGATTTTGTTAAAAATATGACATTTATATGACAATTATAGATGCAATTCCACCAGATGTTCTGACTTTGGTAAAAAAAAAATCCACATTCCATAGTAATATAATTCCCCTACTACCTGAGATCAAAATTGGTACCTACAATAGTTTAGAAAAACGTGCAATAATAAATACACCCAGACAATTATGGCAGATAGATTCTACCCTGTCATCAAGAAGAAAGTAATTTTTAATTAAAGAGACTATTATTCTCTTATGTCTGCTAGAATCCAGGTGGGGCTGCACACTGGTGGTGGTGGAGGGGATCCCCATTACCTGTAAAGAGCTTTGAGTGGACTGTCCAGAAAAGTGCTATATGAGTGTAAGCAATTATTATTATTATTATTATTATTATTATTATTATTATTATTATTATTATTATTATTATTATTATAACTGAATACATTAATGTCTCCCCTCGCCACTGAAAACTTAAGACATTCATTTTAAAATAGAACAATTTATATCCCTGTAAGGAATTTCTGAGAAAAAGGTTTAACTTTGACTGTAACACTTGCACCTTTTGTGAATCAGATATTGAAACAACTGAACATATTTTTCCTCATGTCATCAATCAACAGCTTTCTGGCACTCTGTATGTTCTTGGCTAAATAATAGTAATATTTGTGCCCATCTAGCCTTTAAGGCTATTGTGCTTGGTGTTTTGAATTCACACAGAGAAGTCTGTATAATGTTAAATGCCATTCTCTTGTTGGCAAAACTCATTTAAGCTATACTCAAATTCACTGAAAATATTTACAAATATGCTTGATGAGTTGGTTTATAAATATCTTTTACCATATTAATGTATTTCATGTGACCCCTATCGCCACACAACCTGTGTACTGTTGGTAAAGTTCTGAGTTTTGTTCTGTTTCATTAATTTGATGCTACCTTTGTTCTGTCATGTTGTGACATCTGTGTGTGTATACCCTTGTTTGTCGTGTTTTCCTTTTGTTGTATATCAAAAAATAAAACAAACAGCACTGGACAGGACCATGGGAAGGGACTGTTCCCTTGAACTCCTGCTGAGGACTGGACACCCGCGGTTTCAGAGCCGGGACAGGGGTAAGGCAGGGACAACAGCAAGAGGCAGGGCTGGGAGAGACTCTTTTAGTGTGCAAATCCAGCCCCAGAATCCACTTGCTCCGACTGAACATGGACAATCACCTTTCCAAGACCTTTTGTAATACGGTAGAGATTGCATGACTTGTAAGTGTATACACATGGTCGGATGTTTATTGTGAAATAAAGTTTGTTGTGTTGGAAAAAAATAAGCAGGAAACATTCCCCACAAAACCAATGGTTTCATGATATTGATTGGTCTGTTCCCTGTGTTTTCCATAAAGGTCTTGTTCCTTATTTGTATTTCAGACAAAGCTAACACTGCAGACAGGGCATGCAACCACATTTAACTTTGTACTAAGAAAATTTTCTTCATGTCTAAAACTACTAACTACTTTCCAAGGTGTTTATTTTTTCAGGCTTTTAAAGTATGAAAAAGAACTGGGGTCTGCAACCCCCCGCAACCTGATTTAAGTGAAGATAATGCAGTACTGCAGTGTATGATAAGCTTTATTAAAAGAAATTCGTAATAACTCAATCACGCAGACCTGCGTATTATATCAATTATACTTACCTACAGTATAGGTATAAATTAATACCTAAAGATAGTTGTTAAAAAATCACTTTAAAACAGGATTAATACGAACACATGTCCCTGCATCTGAGTCTAAAAGTTTTATTGAAAAGTTTGGTCACAGCACATAACAACAATCCAATTTAGTTTTGTTAAAAGAATGACGTGTTACATTAAAAAAAAATATGTTTGCATCTTTAAAAAAAATCAGATTCATTCAAATGACATACAAACGCAAACAGAATGAAAGTACTGTATTTAGTAACAATGATGTTGGGGTGTTCAGAAATTGCATACTCTAGGCCAGGGACTTTGGCTGTTAACTTCTACGTTAATGGGCAGCGTGGGCCTCTCTTACAGAGTGCTGTTTATAATGAGCTTTGCTTCGCTGGCTGGCTCATTCATTGTTAACAGTGTGGTGATTCACACAACACTCAGACCCAGAAGTGAGAACGGCCCACTTGTCACCTGTGCAACCCAGGCCTTAAACAATGCAGTCATCGGGCTCCAGTGCCCCCTGCTGACTGCAGGCACCACTTAAGAAGTCAAACGATTATGCGCTGTGGATTTCTAGTTTAGATAAAGCCCCCCCCCCACCCCCACTTTGGAACAGTGTGACCTGACAATGTGTGAGAAAGACTAAGGTACTGTGAGATACCGTAAAGTCACAGTCTGTAACTTCCACACCAGCCTGTCTCTAGCTGTGTGGAAAACTGTGGAGTGTAGTCCTGCAGAGTGAAATCATGGTAAACACCTAAAGAAGTATACTGTAGCAGTGGGACACAAGTCATGGGAAATGATAAGAAAGCTTAACACATGCATGATCAAACTATGTCATTATTGTAAAAATCTGAAGTTTCTGTGGGCATCATACATAAGCAATGAAGAGTAGATGTGGCTAGAGAATAATATACTACAGTCTTCATTGAGGAGCACAGACTTGTGTTATATATGAGCACAGACTTGGGGCTACTTAAATAATGTGTACTCAGGCACAAGGTCTCACTGGTCCAGTAGTCCCACACCAGAGCCTGGCAGCATTCAATATCACTCTTACGTCTCTGCAATGGGTGCCTATAAGGCCATGTACTCAATATCAGATCCTGTTACTGACTTTAAAGGCTCTAAATAATCGTGCTCATACACCTCTGAACACCTTCGTGTTTACACTCCCTCCCGTAGGCTCCGTTCAGTTAAGGCTGGTCTTTTGCTCACTCAGGACTAAATCTCAGACTTTTGGTGCTTCTTCTGTCGCTGTTCACTGTTATAGAGACAAATTCTTTGTGTGTCTTCAAATACAATCACAAAACACACATTTTGGGGTCTTTGACTGAATGCCCCACGGTTTGTCCTGTATGTTATTATTTAATAATTTTTCTTTTACTTTTTTACTCATATCTGGCCTCCCACTGAAGCTCAGCAGGTGTAAGCCTGGTCAGTACCTGGATGGGAGACCTCCTGGGAAAAACTAAAGTTGGAAGAGGTGTTAGTGGGGCCAGTAGGGGGCGCTCACCCTACAGTCTATGTAGATAGATAATACTTTATTAATCCCCAGTATAGTAACAGGGACACTATACTGTAAAAAAAGGCACCGTCCTTCAGATGCGATGTAAAACCGAGGTCCTGACTCTCCTCTGTGGTCATTAAAAATCCCAGGGGGTTTCTTGAATAGAGTGGTGTTACACCGGTATCCTGGTCAAAATTCCCCCTGGCCTTTACCACTCATGGCCTCCTAATAATCCCCATCTCTGAACTGGCTTCATCACTCTGCTCTCCTCCCCACAGAGCTGGTGTGTGGGGAGTGTACTGGTTCACTATGGCTGCCGTCGCATCATCCAGGTGGTGCTGCGGGGGATCCCCACTACCTATGAAGTGCTTTGAGTGCCCAAAATAGCAGTATAAGTGTAAGGATATATTATTGTTTTTTTATCGTTATTTCTTTATCATTATTTACTGTTTCCTTGGGTTTGGAATGGTGCTTTATAAATAAAAGTTACTCTTATTATCTAATTTATATTTAGCTACAGCACAACCCTCCACTGAGTCATAGTAGAAAATACAAATCTAAACCCAGAAAACATAAGGTTACAAGTGAGAGGCCTATCTGCTTAATGTCTTTATTAATCCAAGGCTATTATTTTGCCATTTCTTCAAAGAAACCAGGGTTCTTTTTCTGTAATTCTCTGGGAAGATGTGTGTCCTGTTCTTAGGTTTAAATGCACTTAATAAGATACAAAACAAATAAGGACAGTTGTTGAACTTAAGTGAGTCATTTATTGTGATGACAAATATTTGTTAATATAACAATATAATAAACCATAAAACATTCCCATCAAATCCTTAATGAGCACCCTCACCATATCCCATATAAATCCACGAACGCATGCAGGAAAAGGTAAGTGATTAAATATTATTATAATAAAATAAATAATAAATAAAAGAAATTATAATACATAATACATTTTGTCCTGTTGCAATGGAGCAACAAAGATGTCTAAATAGAAACATAAAAGACCCTCCATACATAAAAACAGTCCCCTAAAACTCTGCAAAACACAAATTGCTTACTTATTACCCTAGACCTACCTAAAGGTGAATAACACGTTTTTCAATAATTATGTAAAATCAATTAAATGACTCAAATAATAAAACATTTTTTACATTTTCATAAAATGAATAATAATGCAACTAACTTAAAAGGCTGTTTTAAATAATGTTCAAGTACTATTCACTATTGTTAAATTTAGTTAATTAAAGAATCGATTAAAGCAATAGAGAACTCAGCATCAGTTAAATTAAAGTCCTTCAGGTAGCAGGAGCTGAACTCTGCCAGTACGCTGTCTTGCTCCTCTGGCTGACCGGCCATCCAGTCCCCCTGCGGCAGCTGTGCTTGGCACAGGCTGGGCACGGCGTAGTCACACATGGCATCGGTCTCGGCGAGGCTCTCCTGCAGCATCCCGCCGACTGCGCCGTACCCCAGTCCCTCTGCGAAGTGAGGGGCGGTGATTTCAGGCTGGCAGAAGGCGGTGTCCCAGAACGGAGAACCCTGGCTCTGCACGATGCCGCGGGATGGGTACGAGCTGATGCATCCGGGCCACCACGTCTGCGAGAGCTCCGGCAGGCCGGGCGGATCGATCCCTGGAGGCAGAGCCGGGGCCGCTTGAGCTGCAAAGGGAGATGCAGCCTGGAAGAGGAGCTGGCCTGTTGCTCCAGGGCCCTGGGGGATCCTGGTTGTTTCAGGAAGGCCTGGAGAAGGATGATGAGGGGTCGTCTGGTGGACTTGAGCTGGAAGGATTGGAAAAGGATGACGAGGGGCTGCCTGGTGTTCTTGAGCTGGAAGGCTTGGAGAAGGATGATAAGGGGTGGTCTGGTGTACTTGAGCTGGAAGGCTTGGAGAAGGATGACCAGGGTAGGTCTGGTGTACTTGAGCTGGAAGGCTTGGAGAAAGATGATAAGGGGTTGTCTGGTGTACTTCAGCTGGGAGGATTGGAAAAGGATGATAAGGGGTGGTCTGGTGTACTTGAGCTGGAAGGCTTGGAGAAGGATGACGAGGGGCCGTCTGGTGTACTTGAGCTGGAAGGCTTGGAGAAGGATGACCAGGGGTCATCTGGTGTACTTGAGCTGGAAGGCTTGGAGAAGGATAACCAGGGGCCATCTGGTGTACTTGAGCTGGAAGGCTTGGAGAAGGATAACCAGGGGCCGTCTGGTGTACTTGAGCTGGAAGGCTTGGAGAAGGATGAGGGGTCGTCTGGTGTACTTGAGCTGGAAGGCTTGGAGAAGCATAACCAGGGGCCATCTGGTGTACTTGAGCTGGAAGGCTTGGAGAAGGATAACCAGGGGCCGTCTGGTGTACTTGAGCTGGAAGGCTTGGAGAAGGATGATGAGGGGCCGTCTGGTGTACTTGAGCTGGAAGCCTTGGAGAAGGATAACCAGGGGCCGTCTGGTGTACTTGAGCTGGAAGGCTTGGAGAAGGATAACCAGGGGTTGTCTGGTGTACTTGAGCTGGAAGGCTTGGAGAAGGATGATGAGGGGTCGTCTGGTGTACTTGAGCTGGAAGGCTTGGAGACGGACGATGAGGGGCTCCCTGGTGTACTTGAGCTACAAAGGGACATGCCACCTGGCAGAGGAGCTGTCTTGTTTCTTCGAGGCCATGGGCAATCCGGGATGGTCCGGGGGAGCTTGGAGAGGGAGGGCGGGTTGCCTGGTCCACGAGAGCTGGAATGGGGGAGACAGACTGGCGCTGGGGTCGGCTCCCTCCCTCCGGGCCCTGAGCCAATGGAGATCGCTCAGGCAAGCTGGGGAAGGTGTCCACTGGCCCGCGCTCCAGACCTCGGCAGTCTGGCTCTGCTCCTGCCCCCGATGGCGCTGCAGCCTGCTCCTTGTTCTTGTAGAAACGCGCACGCCGGTTTTGGAACCACACCTGCAAGAAGTACAAGGGGCTGCATTAGTGGGGAGGCTCATTCCCGGTGCCTCATCCTCCTCACTAGTGCCTTGGCCAGCAGGCCACTCACCCCATGACTCTACAAGGGATGAAAACACACTGACTGAAGCTTATCTGCCATTTTCCAAAGCACTTAATGCAGCCTTCTCTGTGTGAAACAACACTGCGACAACACTTGGGTTTGACAGAGTGATAGGATACTCATTTTCTACACACTCCTTGAACTTTATGAGTTTGTTAGATTTACTTCTGAATTTATGAGAAAATATGGAAATAAATGTAATGAGCACTGTGAATAATTTAATGATCAAACATCGTTTTAATTATTACTTATTTGCATTAGCGTTCAGATGAGCATACATCTATATATTGTTTCTTTGAACAATTTTAGGAACTGTTGCATCACCAGGTAAAAAAATGACCGACAGAACTCTATTTTTACTCCAGGAGTATTGTTATGATGACTTACAACATAACAGATTTTAATAAATGGCTTAAAGGAGAGCCATATTGCATACTGCAAAACTGTCAGTAACTAAAATACTATTTGACAGTGACTCAGTCGGCAAATTAGACTTGAAGTGGTGGTGATACATCAGCCACTTCGAATCCGTTATAAACCAGCTCAGCGTGGCTCTCACTTGTGTATTGATACATGCATCAAAATAGGTGCACCACCCACACGCCTTCAGCAACGTTTAAATAAAGCCCATGATTACGGTTAACGAGATGTCTTAAAAGGCTACTTTAAATGTACTGTATTTTATGATCATGGTCCATTGTTGCTAAGAGTTTTGCTCAGATTGTTAAAAAGGACCGTCTTTGATCTCCACCTCTTACTACAGATGGAGCAGTGTTTATCGCCTAGCCTAGCGCGCACAGCGCAGGAAACGGAAGGGCGCCTGTACCTGGATTGTCGACTCGGGGAGCCCCGTGATGGCAGACAGCGATTGCTTCACCTTGACGTCAGGGTACTTGTTCAGCTCAAACGCCTCCTCCAGGCTGCGTCTCTGCGCTCCGCTGAAGGCTGTGCGTCTCCTGCGCTTCGGCGCCCCGGCGCACGGGCCCCTCCCTGCGGGAACACAATCACACGCGGTCAGCGACGTCCGCCTCGCGCCCCGGGAAGGCGCAGCTCACGCGACCCCCCACCCTTGCGATTCTCCCGGCGACGGCCAAGGAAGCTTAATCTTCCACGCCGGAAAATCAGCTCACGAGTGGGCTTTGGGATTGCGTATGGCCTTCTCTGGACTGCGCAATTCTATCCAAGTAACAGAACATTTCTCAGAACCCGACCTGCCTGCTCCAGCATAAAGCTCAGAACGTGCCAACCTATCGAAATGAAATAGCATCGAAATACAACAAAAGTGCAAATAAATTATTTCTAGTCCTAGAAGAGTACCCATCTGTCTTTTCTCTAAGACACTCTGCGGGGTCAAGTACAGTACCGAGATGCATCCCTAGATCATTTTAGCATTTAAATAACAACGTTGCATTGACCTGACAGGTGTTTGTGGAGCACCCCGGGCCCTGTCTGAAACGTGGGAAAGCAAACCTCACCCCTGTTGGCATCGCGTGCAGAGCAGTGCGCCGCAGCAGGAAACGGCCAGTGCGCGAGGAAGTAGAGCGAGCTCGTCCCGCTGCCACAACTCCTGGGATCCGGCCGGTAGTCCATCGTCTCGGGCTCTCAGCTGCTCTGCGGGCCGGTGGTGGTTTCCCACAAACTGCTGAGGTGTTTGTCCCTGGGCCTTGTGTATTTATACCTCTACCTCGCGTTTTCTGTCAGCGCTGAACCCTTGCTAGGTGAATATGCCCCCCCGTGGTGCCACACGTGTACATACCCCCCCCCTTACCTGCCCCGTAAGTGTGAAGAATCTCACCTCGCCACACCTCAACACGGCCCTGGAGTACCGGAGCGCCCCGGGGCTGAAACTGATGGTTCGCTAACGATGTGTGCTTTTGATCTCAGTGAGGCTGTAACTGCCCCTTGCCATACGGTCAGTATACGGTCAGACAAGTGTCACGGCTCACGATGTGGAGGAAGAAGCCGATTTCTCTTTAATTGACAACCTGCAGGGTCGTGCTCGCTGATCGCCCCTGGGGTTGAGCGCCGTACACACACTTTGTGCGAGTGCATATGATTAGAGATTGTGCTGCCGTGCTAGAATATAAATATGAAAGCCGGGCTTGTAGACTTTGCAGGTCTCTAAATTGTTCAGGTGGATTGGAGTTCACTATTCCTGTTTGCTTTAAAGTGTTTATTTGAATCAGCTTCCTATTGTAATACACATAGGCTTAAAATGTTCCCTTTTACACTTCAATAATTTTGCAGAGGGTGCCATTTGTTCTTTTCACCTGTTTCAACTTCCAGAGCACGAATTTCTTAAGAGGAAATAAACTGCCGTTTAATAAATCAATAAAGTATCTCATCTATCTAAAAGAGGTAGATTTGGCTAAAAGCTGTCCAGAGCGTCTCCCTGCTCAGTTTTCAGAGCGTTGGTAAGAAACTGCGTCTTTATCGACTCTTCTGGCGGTGAAGCTGCAAAGATTCGGTCTATAAACACCACACAAATCCGGCTTTAAAACCCGTTGTTTTCGACGTTAACCCGAACCTTACAGAGCAATTTATAATTCCCAATTAAATAAACTCCGACTGTTTAATAAAATGCGTGACTCGTCTGTTCCAGTTTTAACACGTTTCTTTATTGGTCATTCTGGTATAAAATGCGCCCTGCGTTAGTAGTTACACGAGAACGGTATTTTTAACGATTTTCTTACTTTTTTAAGAACAAAGCTATTGAAATCTTTCTTAAAATAAGAGTTCGCATCTGTATGTCTGATAAAGCGCAATTCATGTAACAACGACCTGCTCATAAAATTGTGTCCGATATAAGGCTTTGCATTTTATCTTTCGCCTTTATCTGGCCAATAGCTTTGCTCATAAACAATTATTTTTTTAGTTAAAAATACTGTTCTCAAGTAACTAAAATTATAGTGAGAAACTTTTTGTCCAGGTGGATGCTGCACATTGGTGGTGGAGGAGGGGATCCCCATTACCTGTAAAGCGCTTTGAGTGGATTGTCCAGAAAAGCGCTATGTAAGTGTAAGGAATTAATTATTATTAAAATCGATACGAATTCGTCGAAAACAGTAACTGGTATATAGCTGAACCCAGGTTCCTTTTGGCGACCTGAATCTGAGAAGCAAGAATAAACCGGGCAGCCTGGTGAAAATATGTCAGAAGGTTTGTTTAATATGAAAATATGTCAGATCCTTGTTTAATAATTTCCAGTTACTCCCATCAGAACGCAGATACCGACTCCCCATCTCCAAAACCATCATATTTCAATTCTCGTTCATGCCTGTGGCCATATCCAACACTCGACCTTCTAGGGGAATATGTCTGTACAGTGTTGTTCCTGTCGTTTTTTTCTTCTGTCCGTCTGTACACCAACACTGCTGCTGTAAAAACACCGCCCCCCGGGGATAATAAACTCCCATTCATATCGGAAACAAGTAAGACAGAGCTTTTTAGATTTTGAAATCGTAAGTTTCTTTCCTAATGTACTTTCAGCAACAGTAACTGGGAGTAAGCCTGCTCTGCAATGTTATACTGGTAGGAGATGCTACACAGGGAAAGGTTCACAGTGGTATAACATTAATTTGTGTCATCATTTTTGATTTCCAACAAAAATACGTCCTTCTATTTTAGTTCTGACGTTATTTATTAAATATTTGAGTATGATCATTATAATATATTTAGCAATATAGCGATATAATTATATTGCCCACACCAGAAGAAGACTCCACAGCCGAAATGTGTTTTTCGTTTCTTCTCTTTTCAGAATGGAATAAACCTTTACCTTGATAATTGTAATACAACATTTGTTTTCTATATATCTTAGGAAATATAAAAAGCGTGATCTCTTTCCACACATTGTTCCTTGTTAAAGTCAGGGATTAAAAGTTGGTACGGCCTCCACGCCTCCGGGCGGCTTCGCTTTCGTATCTGTAATGCGGTATTTGTCACCAAGGGATTACTAATGACTCGGGAGCCGTTATCACGGATTAAAAATGTAAACTCAACAGCCAGGCCCTGGAAACAGGCGAGTAACAGTCGCGAACAAAAGAACTCAGAGGCAGCAGTTTTAAAACAAAAAAAAAAGGCGAGAAAAGGAATTAGATCAGATCCTCCTGTTCATACATACAAACAGCCCGAGTGACTGTTCCAACTAAAAATAACTTTATTCTAGGAGGCTGCGCCGCATGAAACCAGCAGTGTCCCATTCAAGAGGTAGGGGGCAGACACACATGCTCTCTAGTCCGCTGTGCTCTGGAGAAACCAGGGCGGAAAACGTCACCTTTTAATTGTGTATGGTAATAGTACTACCAATTTAGTCCAAACAGTGTTTCTTAACCAGTGTAACTCCCTGAAATGCATCCTTGATAAATCCACTATTGGCCGAAGTCGCCATCATGTTGATCCTCGCTGTCATCGTTATTGGATTAAACGCTGACAGAAAAAACAAAAAACAATAGCGCCTCCAACTACAAATTCGTGATTCTGGTACCATCTGCGAGGCACAGGAGTCTTCCTCGGCTGTATGCTGTGTGTATTCCTCAGATGGTGAATACATTTTGGCCAGAGAGCCTCAATTGTAGAACTGCTTGGTTCTGAAATAGCCCCTTACCTCGAGAGCATTAGGCACCTCAGTATGAGGGTCTTGGATGTTGCATTCATTGAATAATATGTACCTTGCATGTGTTATATATGAAGACGACAACCGATAATTTTTCGTTTCTTTTCCTTTCAGCATGGCATAAATCTCTACCTTTACCTGTTCCGAATCTGTGTTTTGTTGTTTTTATGTAGTCTGCACAGGATGAAATGCCAATTTCCCAGATTTATTCTTTTTTGCTGTTCTATTTCCAAACGTTTGCGGTCAAGTTCACTTTTCCTCTGCTTTCATGTTTTCACATCGCAGTCAAAAGCTATAAACTCCACTAGGGGGCGCCCGCGTGTGATTTAGTATCAAGCTCTGGACCACGGTGTCGGCATTTCTTTGGACTGCGTTCGCTTTGCAAATGATAGGTTTGGCTCCAGCTTCATTCCTACCTGTTTTATAAGTCCAGAATCTAGTTAACGTTGTCTTCTTGTCCAGTCTTTATTCTTGCAGTCCAATTCCACTGGTTGTTATTCTGTTTAAAGCACTCGTCATTTACCGTCTGTTGTTCGAGGGTTTGACTCAATTGCTGACAAACTTCGCTAATCTTCCCTGAAAAAAAGGAGGAGTCTGGGATTCCTATTCCTGAAATCTGAAATAAGCACATATAAAAACATGAAACTAGTCTCTGTAGTTCAATCAATCCTAGTGGAGCTCTCAGTACAGAAGGTTCAACTGGCGTCTACTGATAACCAGTACCTTTGAGTTCAGAACACTTCAATACCCTGTAGAGACCTGTTTATTACAGCATCATTTTTACCCATTTTACAGCATCATGGACAGTTTATAGTTTATTTTACTGACCACTGGGCTACCAGTCATGTCATAAGTGAGATGGTGGAAAACCTCCAAAACTATTTTCTTTTAACATTTTATGTTGTTGTTGGATTTACACAGTTTGTTTAGGTACCAAGTCTTTCGTGCCATGATGATTGATTCATTATTGTATATGGTACCATGTAATATTCTTTCTTTTCCCTGAAAAAACAATAAACAAATTGAAAATAAAAAACACCGTTGTCAAATAGTTCTTAGTTCACTGCCCTTCCCTGTGAGCAGCAGGGACCTCAGCCGCCAGGCTGATGGGCGATCTCCCTTTAGCTCAACTGGTTGGGTCCCTGTTGAGTGATGCCGGAGGCCAGGGTTCGAGTCCCCAGCGGTGTGGGGCTGACCTGAGGTGACAGCGGCGAGGGTGCATACCCATGTGACCCTGAGAGCGCTACAGTAGTTTAAGCGAACTGGAACCGTTAAATCCCATGTTTCTGTGCACAAATCACATTAAAAAAAAATTCTCGTGGTCTTTATATTTTTTGAGGAAGAGGGCAAAGTGCTGAGTAAAGGCCTGGGACAGCAGGACTGGTTTGCTGAAGATATTTGAAAAGGATGCTGTCTTGGGCTCCCCCAGAAAACACCACCGGAGTGTCTCCAGAAGCACGTTAACTCCTGGCGATCAGAACCTGTAGTTAACCCCTCCCACGCCAGGATCACACATTGTTCTCTAGTAGCACCAGAAGTCCTCCTTATCTTGACCAAATTACAGATAACACAGGTACAAGCCTACACCTGCAGTCCGCATATTCAGACGTCAGAGAGGGAATAACCCCACTGTTCACTTCAAAGAGGGATTCCAGCAGCTGAAGAAGAAAGAATATTATTACTATCCATAGAAATTTGTTGAGCTGATACCCTTATCCATAATGATTTACGCATGCATACAGAGCGTTCCATTAAGTGCAAGCAGAAAGCAAAAAGACAAACAGCTTTGACAACGTGTGGGTGGGAAAGCAAATAAAAAATAAAATAGATACATGACAATATAGCTAATGCTTATTCAGCTGGAAACACAACTCAAATACTACGTGAAAGTCAAATAAAACATTCAATAAAAACACACACCATAGGAATGATAAGCTACAGCTATATGTTTCTTTCTGAATCATGCTAAAAAAAACTCTGCACAGAGAATGATCTACCACTCTGTATTTAGGACCATTTTGTCTGTTGTTGTTTTAACTGTAAAATATGATTTTACATAGGGTTTAGTGTTATCGATGATTTTGGAGAATCGCGGGAGATCTCTTGCAAGAATAGGGGCCACATTGTTTCAGGTATTATCCACAGGTCCTAACAAGGAACTCAGCCAATTCAGACCGGAAAAAGCAGTTTGTCACATCTGGGACTAAGAGTTCTGCCATAAAAATCAAATGATTTTTTTTTCTGGTAAACAACACTGATTTGCGTCATCAAATATTAAATTCAGCCTTGCACAGTCAGGAAGCATTTGGAGCATCAGTGTACCTCATAAATTACAAAAAAAAATATTGAAAACGTGTGATTTTAGCTTCGCCTAGAAATAGCAAAAAACAATTTGCACCTGAAGGACAGTTTACTCAGGGTAGGGATTAAAATCGCTCATTGGCACCCTGCTGTTATAGCCAAAATAGACTGAAAGAAAGCCCTGAATGCCTCTGGCTATCTCACCCCACTCCATCGTTTAAATATGAATGGAAGTCAAAATAAGTGTGAAGTTTCACCTGAGACCCACAGTTTGAGCTCTGTGCCCCTTGCGCGAAACGTACGCTAGTGTTTCTACGTAGACCCCGGCTCGTTTCGTGGCTTTCCGCTTCGAGAACATGACGTAATGTTTCCAGAATTCGAATCACGCCTCTCCTTTGTCGTTGCCTCCGTGCCCCGTATTTCCAAAAATCAAGGAAAACAGGAGGTTATCCCCCCCACACACACACACACACGCTCGAAACGACACACCAGCGTCGGCCGCGGAGTTTTATGCGTCACAAAGAACACCCGTTAAGAAACTAACTAACTCGGAAACAAATAATTTGAAATAAAAACAGTGTAATGTGAGGACTACATCTCACGGCGGAAGGCTAAAAAAAAACTCCGCGGATGTATATATGGAGGTAGCTGCGGAAGAGGCTTCAGTTTATTGTGTAGCTGCTGTGGGCAGCGGAGCTGTAGTACGGCAGAGAGAGAAAGAGGAAAATAAAGTCATTTTAAGTAATAGTGAGCCAAGTGAGACGTAATTTCAGGCAAGGTTGTTGTATCCACAAACGAAGAATAAATTCTCTTCCCTGCCTTTTTCTTACCGCCTGGTTTTCTTGCCCTCCCAAATATCTGAAGTAAAATCGATGTGACGGGCTGATGTCCCGGTACTGTCGCTGTGTAACGTAAAGAAAACCGAGGATCCGCAAAATAAGACACCAGCATAAGAAGATATACCTTTCTGCCTGGATTTGACGCGTATACATATATTTTTTTAAAGGACGCAGACGTGTTACCAACTCCAAAAGTTCACCAGGCTTTCTTTGTAAACGACACAGGATTGCGAGGGGCAGAGATGCGGGTTTTAATGTCTTGACAAGTGATATGTTTTTCTTCCGTTACTCGGAATTTTCCCAGAGGAAATTTCGATTAGAGGAGAAATGTCTTCAAGAAACCAGTTCCTGCTTGGTGCTGTAAGCAAAGGCAAAATAATCAAATATTAAAGGTTAGGAACCGACTCGACAGCGTCATGCCTTGCTCCGATACTTCAATGGATTTTTTTACGCGAACACCATGCCAGTATTGAACTGTCAAAACTCAAGGTTTTGCTTGAGATTTCAAAAAAACCCTGTGTTTTTGAAGTAGTGGGAGACAATCTGAAAGCACCGGGGTTTTATTTATCGCGAGTATGATATTTTTGGAGTAGCAAGACGGCTAACTAGGTCAGAAATGACGACCGTTGATCTTCAAACCTGATTTTTTTTGTGCGGGTATTTTATGTGCCCTCGGTACTCCGGATACTTCCACTCACAAGTTTGCGAAACGAAATGGCTGTAAATCTGTTCCTGGACACAGAAAATGAGGAATCCGTACACCTCGACGTGCCTCCAGTAAGAGTATTATTACGATCTTGAAAAGACGACCTTTCTTTCCACCATTGCGCTTCGAGAGGAGTGCTCTGCAGTCAGTTTTTGCTGTGCATTTTCGTTTTTGTTTTGTTTTTAACCAGAAACAAATGAAATCCGATTTGATGGGACTTCTGTCACAGGTGGTGCGGTGCGACAAGACGCCGGACAAATTTAAAAAACATGACAAACGCGGAAAATGTGATGTGGTTGACGGAGGAGCGTAACATCTGATAAACAAAAAACCACAACAACTGGACGCTTAAAAGAAGAGCTCCGAGGCAAATATATTAACTTGAATTCCTTGAAGGAGGGTGAGAAATGGAGGCAGTTGGTGATTTTGAGTACAGTAGGAAGGACCTTGTCGGACACGGAGCCTTTGCAGTGGTATTCAAAGGCCGACATAGGAAGGTAAGCCTTCACAGTTATGCAAGTATGTGCGGACAGCATTGATTTGGAAACTGGGTCAACCCCGGTACAAGGAAAACAATCATTATTGTAGGTGGTGGTATTATTATTGATAGTCCTGCTGGTGAGGGCTCGCAGATATTCGTGCAGACGGGGGGGAAACCTAAACCATTCGCGGTTTATCGCCAGAAATTAAAACACAATTCCAGAAAAGGTGCTTGGGTTCATTTATTTTTCTATAGCCTCCGTTCCGGGAGCAGGGAGAGGTTATATCGCACACTGCCATTCATAAAGAGGTGCGGGGGACGGCTATACCATTGAACAGCTCGTGGTGACGTAGCTGAGGTGGTGGTGACATGGTCTAATATCTCCTCTTGGGGCTTTTCATTGACAGCGCCGAGCGGCTGTGGAGTGAGACCGTTTCAGGGCTGGCCTGCACAAAGCGTGCATGCTTGCTTGCAATTTGCGTAATGTTGTCTTCAGCCTCCTCCATAAAGATGCCCACATGTCCCATGTTCCAGGAATTTCTTGTATGCATGCTATATCACTGTACCGTTTGAAAGCGAATGTTTCTTGCATAATAAATATATACCCATTAAAGACACCTCCACAGGTTTAGGAAGAAAATGCTATTTAATGGTGGAATATATAAAATATAGGCAAAATCTGATTGGGATAAGAGCAAATGGACCTAACAAAACCTGGGAGAGCGAGTTCACTTCTGATGCTGCACATACAGAGGATAGGTGAATGCATCAGGAATCAGGTTTTCTGGATCATTTCTACAGAGATGTATTCGGACAAAGCATGTGACTCTCTGGGCTTTGGTCTGGAGGGTGCCGGGTTCAAATCCTAGACGAGCAGCTGTCGTCTTCCTCAGCAAAATACTTCTACCAGTTTGTTCTGGGAACAGCCCTGCAGTGTAGATTGCATGATGTATGAAGGTTGCCACCGAAAGTTTGCAGGTTGTGGCTCCCATGATGACCAATTAAGGCGTCGCAGGGGTTGCAGTGAAACCCAGTTAGCCAGGACTCGTCTTGGTTGGGTGCGTCTGGCAGGTCAGAAATTCAGGCTCGCTCCATTTAGCTTGGAGCTGAGCTCAGGTCGGCTTGCTCTGCTGTGCCTGCAATTAACATGCGCTGCACCACCAGAAATCTGCAGAGTTGCAGGGTAACGTGTAGGTGCAACCAAGCATTTGTCTTACAACTGCGGCTCGCAAGGCATTTAACGTTCAGAGAGATGACATAATTCTCATATGGGACGCTTAATGCTGAGGTTACTATTAATCTCTTCTTTCGTTACTAGGTGCAATATGGGGTTAATGCATTTACTGTATAGTGGGTTTGCCCTGTAGGGCTGTGGGTGTGTGGAACAAGTAATATTGTTCTGTTCAATGCTGTCACTTTCAAGAAATGACTGTATGATCGTTGGGTCTTTTTGCTAGTTGCAACCAATGAGGAGATTGGGATAAATGGCCACCTCTTGTTTGTTACCTTTCTTATTTTTATACCCTTCAGCTTCAGTATTTAAAAGGGAGAAGGGTCAGTTTTTGGGATTTACACCTTCATCATTTCTATCCATGGCTTTTATGCCCTAATTTCTTTGGTGTCCTTACAAGGTACTGAATTGTGGGTGCTGGTGATTTTTCGACATTCGATCATCGAAGGGGGGAAGTGAGTTCAGAGGAATCTTGCTTTGTACGGGCCAGTGCCTCTTTCCAAATGCAAACAGGAGCGAGATGATGTGGGAGTATATCATACCGGCATGAATATTCCTCTGACCGACCGCGCTTGACCTCTGTGACATTGAGGCTGGTGTTAATAGGTGTGTGTCACGAGAATGCCTGAGGATAGAAACACATCCAGACTTGTGACCATATATTTATATCTCTCATTCCTGAACAGGCGTTTATTTATAGGAATATTTCCAGACTGGAGAAATGGGCAGGATCTGTCATTCCACTGCAAGAGAAGCTTTCCGTTGCCTCTCAGTCCATGCGGCCGGTTCTCCGATACCGGAGTTGCCCATCTACACGTGATCCGTTTCACACCGCCGTTTGAGAACGTGGCCCGTGGCATTTCTTTAAGGCAATCTCACGGTGGTCTGTGACTAGAGCAGGCTGTCTGGAGGGGCACTGTGGGAGTGACGAGGGATTATCTGCACTTCCTGGCTTTATACCGTCAGAAGCAGTGTAATTTGAGGTTCTTAATCTCCGGGATGAAATTGGGGGATCGAAAACATTTATCAGTGTATTGAAATGGGGATCAGCTGTGCCTAGGCTTGGCTGTAATTCTCCACAAAACCTGAGCTGATTTTCATTTTCATCACCCGTTACTGTTGAAAAGAGCATTTCAAGAATGTAGGGTGTGTGAGGTAGGGAATTTGTTAGCTTAAATGTTGGAGTGGTCTGTGTGCCCCATTCTGTGGCCTGGCTGCCTCCAGCGCTGTCTGTGCTCCATCAATCCTGTGCTCCTTGCTGATCAGGTTGGATCTGTTCTCTTGTTTGCAGTGCATGAGCGCTTGAGCATGCCTGGCTGGGATCAGTCAGCCAAGGGAGGGCAGCTGTTGCTGTTCCAGAGTAGTACTTCTGTGCTGGAGTCCGAGTGCCCTGAGCTGAAATAAAGCCCATCTGAAACGAGACTCTTTCCCGGATTGATGTATTACAAAAATACTTTAAAGGCTTAATTAAAATAAAAAAAAACTCATATTAGTTATGAATGAGAGGTGACCTTATGGCCAGTCGATCCTGTTTGGTAGTTATTAGCTAAATAACCCAGGCAACTCATCCACCTATCGCATGAAAGAAGCCAGGTTATCGGGTTCAACAAAATTCCTCATTGGCTCAAGCCGTTCTTAAGAAAACAAGGGAGGAAAGCCAGGTGTGTTGTATTTCTGAGCTGGCAATCAGTGCTAGTTGTAGTTGTCCTGGAAATGCTGTCAATCTTCTGAGCTAAAGTGCAGATGTTAGTTCATCTGCCTGTCAGTTTTTGTCCGTGTTTCTGAATGGGTTATCTCTGTCACCCCTGGTCTTGCAGCGTTGCACTTAGAAAATGGCAGGCTGGCAGGTTTCACTTCAATTGTCTTCTCCACACCAGGGAATTGTAACAGCAGAGCCGGAGTTTCACACTGCAGAATTAAAAAAAAGGACACAAACGAGCAGGAGATTCACTAATTGCCTCATCTTTGTTTTACGTCTCTGCAGAAGACGGACTGGGAGGTGGCTATCAAGAGCATTAACAAGAAGAACCTGTCCAAATCTCAGATCCTGCTGGGCAAGGAGATCAAAATACTCAAGGTGAGGAGCGTCTCTGCTTGTCTCGAACCCAGGATCACGCCCTTCTGGTCCTCAAGCGCTGGATTTCTTCAGGTGTTAGAGGTGTTAAAGCGCTAAAGGGGTATTTTGTTTAGCAACCAGACTAGGTAAATTAAGTGCACAAGTGAAAACCTGCAGGACTCAGTATCACGATGGCACAAATTACCGTGGCCTGCTCTGTCTCGCAGGGGCTGAGCTCTGGGTGCTTTTAGCCATACTGTGACTCTGAATGTAAAGGTCACTGTGCCAGAAATCTGCAATTATTCATCATTTCACAAGTTAGATCTAATATTTTTAAGTTCTTTAAATAGAACAGTTCTTTGATCTTAGTAATGGTTTGGTATGTACTTGACCTTTGAGCGCTTTGCCTTTAGCATCTCCGAGTTAATATCCACTGCTGACTGAATATGGGGATTCTGAGCTTGAAGCTTGCCTCAGAGATCGTCTGACTGAGCTAAAGAAGCAGGGCAGCACAAATCCAATTTCATCGTTCATTTAGTTAATCAAGAATAGAGTTATCTGATTTAATGCTGATGAGTTATAGCCCAGGGTAAATGCAGTTTGCTCTCATGATGTTTTTCAAGATGTCACGTGTGTTAAAAACCACACACAGTCCTAACCATCCAACTGCTGTCACCTGTCATTTTGATAGAGGCTTGCTCTTCACCTGCCCTGCACCCAAACCCTGGTTTTGTGTACAGTTAATTCTTTGTCCTCCTGTCTCGCTACATGCTTGTAATGTCAAAGAGCTGTCTGAACACCGCTGTCACACTTACTGTGTTCACTCATGCACATCTGTAGTTGAAAACTGAATTTCAGCCCTTAAGGTGCAGCGGGCGTTAGACCAAAATGTATTTTAACTTTACAGATCTCTGCAGAAGCATTTTACCTGGTGCTCGATTGAAAGGTAGACCGCAGGTATTTTCATCTATGATGGCTGTTGAATTGAGCTGCCCTGAAGCTATCCTTGTTTGCGATACTGAGTCTTCGAAATATTTCTCTAAAAAATGTATTCATTCGTTCCCAGGAACTTCAACATGAAAACATTGTGGCTCTCTATGATGTCCAGGTACGTCCACCTGATTGCTGCTCTCTGGGTTTTGCGTTGGAATGAGGGAGAAGCCGAGGTTGGAGCTGAGGAGAGGTTACATGAATTAGGTTAGGGCTGTCATTTCAGTGATACTGCGGTGCTCAATTGAACGTAGCATTGTGAGGTTTGGAAGCCAAGCGGAACAGTCTCTCACCTTCAACGGTTTGCCGAGAAGTGTGGGAATGTTTTTTTTTTAAGTCTACTCACAAACCCTCTCTTCTGATTAGCGCTCGGCAAGGCCGTGGTGTCGAATCATTAACAGGGTGCCCTGATCGCTCTCCTGGGTGCTGTGGCGGCTGGTTATCAGAGGCCGTGTGGCACCAGGCCTGTTTCCACCTCTGCGTGCCCCTTCGGCGGGGAGATCGGAGAACGGGACCTCTTGCCCCCAGAGCTTTGAATCTGCCCCCCCCCCCCCCGACAAGGGCCACAGCCCTGCTGTGCTGCGTCCCGCGGGGAAGCAGGGAGTTCAGAAGCAGGTCCGACCCTTGCAGCTCTTTGTGGGGGCTTCAATCGCCTCCTCGGGGTTTAGTGTGAAGCACCATTCAAAGCTCTTCAGAGTAACGCTGCAAAAATAAAAAGCGTTCTGGCACTGGGAAGAGAGAGCACTTGGCTGAAGCATCCTCTTCAGCCCACGTTTAAAGCAGCATCCTGCTTTTACATAATGCTGAAATCTCGTGGCTGTGCTGTGGATTAAACACCACATGTGATCTCTGATAGAAGCGCTATTGTATGTTTAATTCTACATCCTGACTGAATGGAGTGCCGCCTTTAGAAATGGCAGATGTAAAAGGGTGTTGGGATTTCCGCCTAAGCGTTGTTTGTCTCCCCCGCTTTGCTGTATTTAGAACAGTTCCAATATCAGGGAGCTTATTTGTTAAGTAATTTCATGTCCTGAGATTCAGTTGCAGTCAGCTGTTACTGTCTCCTTGTTTTGCTGTGCGTTAATTGGCATCTGTAGCTCTCAGATTTAATAGCATTGGACAAGGGAGTTTTGAGGCACAACCTTGTTCAAGATCTCACTTCATATTCTTGTAATGTTTTGCTTCTGACAGACTTTAAAAAAAAAATGATTTCCCTCAAATTTAAAATTGTTTCTCTCCCCTTTGGTGAGCAGCAGTCTTGCTGCATTAATAATTACCTTTAAATGATGCGCTGATTGGGCAAGTAACCTGGGCAGGTGTCGTGGAGCTCAGCTAGTATGCAGGCTAGAACACATGGTGGCACTCTGGCCTGCCAATCCTTGCGTATTGGATCAGAAATCCAGTAGAGCAGCACTCGGCCAGTCTGTTGGGGGCCTGCGGAGGTTTAAAGCTACAGAACTCATCAGCTGTTTTGCTGCAATGCCACATGTCTGCCAGCCATCCAATCAGTCAGAAATGCGGTCTTGTCAGAGGCCTGGGTCTAAAGCGCGATTGTTTCAATGCTCAGTTTTGGAAAAACATGCCCATGCGTTTGTCCTCTCCAAAATAAAAAGCTGTCATTTGGGGAGGAAAGAAGTGTTTTAGTTGTTTCCCTTGTGCAAAGCAAGCTGCTCTTGCCCAGTGCTGGAGCGCCTGCGGAAGATAACGGGCATCAAAAGGTTGCAGAGACAGATCAAACACTGCCCCGCGGGAGGTAAAGAAGGTGAAGGCTAATGAAGATTGATTGGAGTTCAGTGTCATGCTGCCAGGTGGTAAATATGCCAATCTTTCATTCGGCATATTGGCCTCTCTCCTTTCTGCTTAATCTTGGCAATTAAGAATTCCCTTATTCTGAGCACTCATCAGTTGAATACAGGCACCCCTGTTGTGAGTGATAAATCTTTGACTCGACCGTTCTACCTGTATAATCTTAAATGAGGCTTAGGAATATCACACCTCATTGCAGAACGCATGTTTTTTTTTTGCATGTATTTTTAAGATGCAAACATCCTGTAGCTGTCAATTCCACAAAACTGGAATGCAGTCCCCATTCCCGATTGAGACAGTACTGGAAGAGGGAAGTTGTTGATGCTGCTGGACGTGGCTAATGAGGTGACAGAGAGATGTTTGCAGTCATTATTGACAGAAGGGATATTGATCCTTCAGTCCTTGTGTGCTAAAGAGAACCGAACAAGGGATGTTGAAGCAGGGAGACCTTACAGTTTCATAAAGGCCACAAGGACGTACTTTTATTAGGTGTGGACTAATCCTTTCTTCTCCTTATGTGGGGAAAGTGAGCAAAGTGCAGTAAAATCCAAGGAGGGGGACAGCTGATCTGTATTCCGGTTTCCTAAGCCCTCTTGGCTTTGCAACCATTGCACGTGGTGATCTTTTCCTCATTGCACAGAACGAGCTTCTGATGTGCCGTGCCCTCTTGGAAATGTTTCTTAATGGATGCCGCATTGATTGGAGGCGCCTCGTCAGCAGTTGAATTCCAGCCTCATAGAGAACTCGAAATCCCCAGACAGGTTTTTATTCAGCAAGTCGCTGTCAAAAACCAGGCCTCTGGTGCACGTCACCTTAACTGCTGGAGTATATTATAATAAGCCAGTGTCTCTGTGCAGGCAGACAAGTTTCCCTGTGTTATGTTGTGAAGTAGCACAAGGACGAGAGAGAAATCAAGTTCAAGTTCAAGTTTATTGTCATTATACTCATATACAGGTATATGGTATAACGAAATGCTATTTAGCTAGCTCTCGGACAATAAGTAGTACAAGAAAAAAGCAACAACAATACAATTGTATAACAAAAGAAAGACAGAGACAACAGGCAGTGTGCAAAAAACGGCAACAGGCAGTGTGCAAAAAACGGCAACAGACGATGTGCAAAAAACGGCAACAGACGATGTGCAAAAAACGGCAACAGACGATGTGCAAAAAACCGCAACAGACGATGTGCAAAAAACAACAACAGGCAATGTGCAAAACAATAAAAGGTAACAGGTTATGTGCAAAAATATGCATCAACAGAATGAAATAAAGGGATAGAAATGATGGGGAGTGAGCTTTTGACATGTATGGTAGAGATAGATTTTCAATGTGTGTTTGGGTTTTTGGTAAGAAAGAAAGAAGGCACTGTGAGGTTCAGATCATAGGTGAGAGGTGAGGTGAGAGTGAGAGAGGCTGGGAGTTTAATAGTACCTGGCACACAGTGAGCTTTCAGGAAGCGTTTGAACAGCAGGAATGCGTGATATAAGCATATTAAAGCCGTGGGTAAATTCACATCATTTCATTCAAGAACATGAGAAAAGTGAAATACTTTTTGGGAATTTTTTTTGTGTTACTGTGGGTGTGCGTTTCTCAGCGTTAACCAAACTAGGGTTGCAATTGCAGCCACAATCTCCTGTAGATCTGGGCTGGCTCTGGGGAAGATCAGATCAGGTTGCCCCAAGAGCGTGTTGAGAGAGTTTATAGCCATTCGCTGCCGTTGTGGCCTTGATGGGGCCAGGGGTGTTGGCAGAGAACGGTTTCCCCCACCTTCCGTTTGCAGATTTTCTGCTAGCTGCGTGTAACCCTGATCTGCCGTTGCCTATTTTAAACGTCTGCCAGTCCAATGACTGAAGGGTTGTGTGCAAATGATGAACAAAGGAGAAGGGAGTTCTGCATGTGGAACCAGCTGTACAAGGGAGCTGAAAAAAGGGAAGGTGTCAAAGTGCGTCTTTCGGAAAAGGAAGACCGGAGGAGAGACTGGAGCCGGAGTCACGTGATCATGAAGTGCCAGCTTGTTAAAGCCCCAGTCTGTCCTGTCCAGCGAGGGCCCTGGGTTTCTTTTGTTCAGAGGCTGAGCTGCAGGGAATATATTTGTAGGAGAGAGAGGGGGATTGGGGTGGGAGCTGTAGAGTTTTCAGGAACTCCAGACCAGTTTCTAGGAAAACCGGAGTAGAGAGCCAGCAGGCGGTCGTTATTGCATTACTGCACTCCAGCACAGGGATCCGGTATCATTACATGCTGTCCAAAGCTCAATTCACTAAACCTATGGGATGTAATGAACAAAAACAACTTGCTATTCACTGCAACAGGCAGAACATTCCTGCAGCAGCTGTTTTGTTTTTGTATAGGTCTTTACACAGTTTTCTGAGAAAATAACAACTGATTGTGAAGGCACTGCAGAGGCAAACTGGGCACGGCTGTGGTCTTATCTTGTGCCAGTCATGTGTCAAGAAGGAGTTCTGGTGAACAGACGCCCCCAACCTTGCCAGGGGGCCCCCACAGCTCTGTGAAATCAAGGGGCATATTTGGATGCAAAACAATTCTCCCACAATTGGGAGAAAACAATTCTGCAGTGCTTTCAATGCAAACTACCAGAGTCTCTCCAAGGGCACACGGGATACACAAGTGTAAAGGAAACTTGAATTATTGTGCAAGTATTGTTTCAGCACAGTAAGTAAAAATGAAACAATGATGTGTGAACATTTGCGAGGAGTGAGGTAGAATTTGAAAGGCCCTGCTGTGATGATCTGTCTAGGAGTGTTAGCCAGACACATCAGGGTCTGTGTAGCAGTGCTTGAGAAGTCAAAGTAAAGTGAGTAGAGGTTTCCCCTGATGTAGAAATGCTAATAAGTATTCTGAAACAGAAACCAAAGAATGATGTTCCCGAGCTTTGAATTTGAGCACTTTTTAGTATTCTGAATGTTTATGAACAACGGCGAGTCTAATGGGGGGCGGCGGGGGGAGACATTTTATTTGTTTTAGACTTTCATCACAGTGAGGAAACTAAGGCTGAGGGCACCTCTGATGCTGGCTGGTTTGTGAGTGGGGGGTGGATACAGTCAGCTAGTGAGCAGCGTGTGTCCAAAGTCCCTCAGGCCTGTGAAAGAGGAAGTTGTCGAGGTTGTTTATCAAAGGGTTTGTTCTAGCACGTCTTGTCTCAGTGTTGGATTTGTTTACCCTCCTCTTTAAAAAAAACTCTTCGGAAAGTCCTGTAAAATCTTGTGAACGGGGAAAGGGGACATTTTATTCTTGTGCTTCAGGTATTCAGGGGTTTGAAACGACATCTTATCTCTTCAGGCCTTTTATTTCTCATTAGTAGGAAAGTTCGTTAGAATAACAGTCATTAAAGGTTCAGTTCCCAGTGTTATCTTTTTCCTCAAGTGTACGTGGCACCTGGCTGGGTGCTACAGGAGGTGGTGGAAAGGTATATCAACACAGGGATTCCAGTCAGGAGCTTTGAAAGGATAGAATTTGCCATTTCCCAGATAACTATCCAGGGGGCCAACATTAATACTGCATGTAACACAATAACAAAAAAAAGATTTGAAGAACAGCTTTGAGACGCATCGTCCACAGGGTTCTTTATGACAGTGAAAAGTCCACTTTGGGAAAAAGTTTGTTTTTTTAATAAAAGGGATGCTGTTAAGGTGCACGTGTCTTTTAGTCCTGTTGTCTGACGGCGTCAGGGGGCTGCAGGCCTGTCCTTCACCCAGCGCCGGAGAGGATGGGGAGTCAACAGCGTGTGATATAAACCCCAGCCACAGGTTTCATGGCCACAGCGCCAACAAGGGTGGGCTTCCCCGTGTGTCTGTCCGCCCTGCCAAATCCCATGACACAGCATTGATCTGGTCTCCTGTTACCGTCAGGTATTGGGAAAAATACCGGAGTGGGCTCTGGGGCTGGGAATGGGGAGGTGGCAGCAGGAGGGCTGGGTGTCAGGGAGTTTATCCACTTGCTGGAGGGCTGCTGGGAGAACGAGATGCAGGCTGGGGGTGTGTGGATGGTTGGACTATTAGTTGCAGGTCTCCTTTTTTAGTGTTTGTGCTGCAGTGGATCTGTGGTTATACCGTAGACTGCACTTTTGCATGCCCTCAACGCTCCTCCAGTACAGTCCTATCAAAGCACCGATACAGACCTCTGTCGCTGCACAGGTACGGGTGAAGTGCACATTTCCCTTGTCTTATTTTGTGCTTTGTTTTTTTCTTGTTTTTAATTGTTTTTGTGATGGGGTTTGAGGTGCCTCAATCTTTTTCAGTACAGTTAGTTTTCCATTTTTTTCCTCCTATGGAGGACCTCTCCATGGGCGCCAGAAATCCTGCCCTCCCCTGACACCGCTGCAGCTGAGAGGCTGTCCGCTCTTTTTTGCTGAAGGCTGTGGCCTTAATGTCCATGATCTTCAGAGCTGATATCGAAACTCAGCCTTCATGAGAAGGGCGAAACATGGTTCCAGTGAAAGGATAGGCGCAAGTGGCCGTTTTGTATGCAGCACAAAAATGGCAAGGTTGTTAAAAGTCCTTCCTGTAATCTGGATATGAAGGGAGCAGTATCTGAGGATTTCAGTCAGCGCCAACCACTGTTGCAATGTGGCGTTGATTGGGAAGTTCCAGGTTACACCATATCTTTTTACATCCTATCTATAAATTTAATTGCTTTGCAGCACAGTCTTTCATGTGCATGATGTAAACCGTAGTAGTGAGAAGGCTGCATTTCTGGTTTAAATCAGCCATTTACTTTGTGTAATTGCTTTCGATGGTCTCCCTCAGGCCCTCGAAGTTCTCTCTACTTTCTTCACGTTCTTTTCTGGAGGCTTGCCAATCAGCTCAGTCCCGATTCTTGGAAAACATTCTGTTTTTGGGCTTCAATCCAACACTGGAACCCCCAGGAGTATTGACAAGAGGAGGCCCCGAAAGCAGTCTTGTTGCTTGGCAGCCTGGTCTCCCCCAGAGTGAAACTCAGGCTCTCTCACTGAGGGCGTGATTGTGTAATGAGAGGCTTTTCAGTATTTCTTGCCAAGCGGGGGTTTCCTTATAGAGCTCCCTCTGTGGCATTAGACAGGAAATGGAGAGGACAGAAGCTTAACTCTGTTTTGATAGCAGATCTCATTATTTAGGATTTTCATGTCCTTCCAAGCCTGGCTTATCTGACTCAAATCCATGAACCAACACAGTGTTGGAAAAATCAGGCAGGGCATCAGAAGAGGTGTTAGTGGGGCCAGCAGGGGGCGCTCGCCCTGCGGTCCATGTGGGTCCTAATGCCCCAGTATAGTTATTATTATTAATTAATTATCGTCACTGAAGTGTTTTGTACACACTGCATTTTTCTTAAGAATGGGATTTAGAAATAACCATCACAGATGCTTAATGGGAGCACTGCTTATGAAGCTATTGAACTAAAGATAGGAGATGTAACCTTTTCTCTTTATTTTCAGGAAACACCGAACTCTGTCTTTCTGGTCATGGAGGTAAGATAAACATGCTGGCGCGCCTGTTTACAGTCTCAGCCCAGACACATAATGAGGGGTCATTCTGAGCTCTGCTGGCACCTTGTTGTTCTCTATGAGTAATCTCTCCCCATATCTGCTGACTCGTCTCATGTCTAGTCCTTAAGTGTCAGTTTCCATCTGAGTCACATGAGCCCAATACAGAAGTGATAGCCCAGTGTCATCAGGAGATACACAGCCAGTCTCACCTAGGCACTGAACACACTTGAAACTACCTTGAAAATAAACAAAAGGTGTGCTTTTTAGCTGCTTTTCTAATACTTGACCCTGTAAAACAGAACTGTAAAATACGCCTATCTTGCCATTGGTGTACTGTCTGAGAGGGTCTGCCGTGCTGTCCTTTTATAAAGAGCAATCGTGATCATATTTTAAACACAAGCTTGCAGTGAGGCTCCCTGTGTAGAAGCTGGTTATGGAACAGCTCGCAGGCTGATCTGGGACTCGTTAGGAGCACAAAACAATACGCACCAGCGGAGATGGGACCCAGCTGATGAACAGCACATCTGTCAGCCCGAGCTCCTCTGCCGCCCCCTCTCTCCGCGCCGCAGATGTCACACTGGTGAAGCTGCAAGGGGAAAGGAAAGCCAATTAATTTCACAGCGGCGGCATGTCGCTCTTCCATTCCGTTGCATGGCAAGTTGGCCTTCTGAGCTGGATGTGACGCCGGTGTTCTTGTTAAATTGGACACTGCTCCAAGAGGAGGACAGCGAATTTCCCCTCGCTGAGCTTTCTGCATGAGGCACTGGGGTTGGAAGAGGTACCGAGGGCTAAAGACGCACAGACAGCAGATGCCATATGGCCTTCCCTTAATTGTTTTGGGGTGTGCGTGAAGGGTTCTGGTGGCCTTACAGCTGGAGTCTCTGGCTCAGGTCCCTGGAGGGCCTGGTGTCTTCGGGGTTGTGTTCAAGCAACATTCCGACTTGCACAGTTGGGCTGATTTAATTGACACAATAATTGTGATACCTCTAATTGGGCTCTAGGTCACTCGTAGGTAATGGCCTTGAATGAAGTGAATGTCTTGTGAACGCGTCATCAGCCGAAAAAGATGTGGAAAAATCCTGTTTCCCCCCCTAAAATAACAGAAGGAACACTGCTATAATGCACAGCAATCCTGTCGGTGAAATATTTGTCTCAGAGGTGTAGATCTGACCTTACTTTAATTAGCACCGTCAGGCCCCAGGGAATTAATAGGCAATAACTTTGGCGTTAATATTGAAGCATTTTAGTGAGCAGATCTAAGTTTAATTAACTTCCGAGAGATTCCATATCCCTTCTGATCTTTCTGAGACGGTGGGTTAAATTGTAAGCAACTGGAGGAGAGGTGTTGAAGATGAAATGATGCACAATTGGCAATTCAGTGTAGGTTTTGCAAAGGATATCTTTTTGTAATCCTCTTTCAAAAGCCACTGTGTAATAATTGTGCTGAGGCTGATAATATCTCTCCTTGCTTTCCCCCAGTACTGCAATGGAGGGGATCTGGCAGACTATTTGCAAGGTAAGCATGAGAGAGAATTACAGACTGTGCTTCTCATTTATCACAGCCCCCTGCCTGCCTGGCAGTGTATCTGGAGCCCATTATTTAAATGAAAAATATTTTCTTCAGGGGGCCGTTATGGTGCAATACAGAGTGAAGGTCTAGTTCGACAGCACTCTGAATGTTGTCTGTCTTCTCAAATATAGCCATGACCGCAGTATCAGTGAGAAGTGTTTGGTAGGCTTATTACTATGAATGCCTCCATATGAAAATTGAAGAAGAAAAAAAAAAACATAAGCGACCAGAATTAAATTATTTTTTCAAGGGCCTAGAGCTACATTTTAATGTCGTTTGGTGTTTTGTTTTTAGAAAACAAATTCTGGACATAGTCAACGTAGTTCTGTTGCTCATTATGTTTTAACAGTTCAGCAGGCAGTTGACAGGCTGTGAGATTTCCTTCAAACGCGCTCGCTGTTCAAATGCTCATTTGCAATTTTAAATCAGTCATGTTAGTCTTTACAGGAATTCATTAAGGGTTTTTATATTTACGTTCGTCCTGCACGATCCCCTTGTTCCCCACAGTCGCTCGATACAGTACCTATCTGCTACTGCATACTGCATCAGTTAGGATTTTTTTTAATCTAGTTTGCCACTAGATTCCAAGATCCCAGTCTTTCCTAAAATAACTCCTGATTCCCCATGACATTCTGGATATTCTTTCACTGGGAATTAACCACAAGTTAAATGCCCTACCGTATACTTTTCTTATACGTGTAAAAGTTACAAGCGGTATTATAGAGACGTCCATGGAGTACGCTGTTAATAGCCACAGTTTTGCATTGCCCGCTTATTAGCATGTCGTGCATTGCTCGTGTAGCTGCAGTTGTCTGCAGCGATTCAGCCCTGTCTCCTCCTGCTGTCCCCACCCCCCTAGCGAAGGGCACTCTGAGGGAAGACACGCTCCGGGTGTTCCTGCAGCAGATCGCTGCCGCCATGCGTGTCCTGAACAGCAAGGGCATCATCCACCGGGACCTCAAGCCACAGAACATCCTGCTGTCCTATGTGGGGCGCAAGAAGTCCAGCCTCAATGGGATCCGGATCAAAATAGGTAACCATCCAGCTGGATTACCTGGGCCTTGATTGCATGGAAAGCCTTGATCCATCTACTGATCCCAAACTTCAAACCGTTGTTTTGATTTGATCGATGAACTGAGTGTACTTCTGTTTAGAACTTGAAAGGCATGGACATCCTTCTGGTTTCTGAACCATGATGACCAGAATTGGGAAATCCTTGTCCTAAAATCAACACTGTGGAATTTCAGCCTCTGTAGCGCGATCATGGGTTATGACACTCGGATGACAATAATAAATGTACCAGGAATGGTCGCAGCTGTTGTGAGAGCGCTGGCTTGTTTGCTGACGCCGTCTCTTTGCTTTCTGCAGCTGACTTTGGTTTTGCCCGATACCTGCAGAGCAACATGATGGCCGCCACACTGTGCGGGTCCCCCATGTATATGGTAAGTGTGTGAGGAAGTGCCAGAGGCCCTGATGAAGACCTAAGGGTTTTGTGACACAACGTCCCCACACAGACTGCCAAGACTGAGACCCTGAAGATGCCATGGTATCATATGTGGCATGGCACCCTCTGTACTTAACACGTGGGTTAGCAGGTGATTTTTCACCCTGACTCCTAGCAGCTTGTTGATCTGCCTGTTTAGAGCATTCCTCTCAAGGCTCCAGTTTTTAGTCACTAGAGCAATAAGGTTTAGTGTTTTCCCGTAGCTCAGCCCTAGTTCAGATTCCCGTTTGTGTATCTGGTCTCAGTTTTTGCTTCTCTTCCTTGATCATTGGTTAATATTTCAAATCTCTGTTGTTCCTAGTCCAGTGTATTGAGCTTTGAGTACCACACTGCTTTTAGTCCTGAGGTTCTTGTGCCTTCAGCATGATCTGTGCACTGTGAGCCTTGCTGTACCTTGGCTGAACTCTTAGTTATTTCATCTCTCCCCCAGGCTCCTGAAGTGATCATGTCTCAGAACTACGATGCCAAAGCTGACCTGTGGAGCATCGGGACTGTCATTTATCAGTGTCTGGTGGGGAAACCACCCTTTCAGGTACAAAGTCTCATTTTCTTCATGGAGCAAACGGGTCACGTTGTGAACCTCCGGAAAGAAATAGCTTTGTACATATTAAGAAAAATCGAATATTGATTTCCACTTCATTTCTAGTGCGAGCTCTAGTGTGTAAGTAGAGGGCCTGCTGAACTCCTGCAGTACGTGTTGATTATCTGCATGGGTTTACGGAAAATAGTTAAGCCTTTAAGAAAGGATAGAGAGGTTTTAATTTTGACATTGATATGGAACCTAACCTGCTTTCTCTCTTTACAGGCAAACAGCCCCCAAGACCTCAGGCTTTTCTATGAAAAGAACAAGACCCTGGTGCCTAAGTATGTGGTGTTTGTGCTTCATTGTTCTGCCAGCCCAATTCTGTTTACTTCCCATGACTTTTTCTGTGCTATATGTAATGCCCCTCTCGCTACTGTGAGCATCAGAAGGTAGTCGTGGAGGAGGAAGTTCTTTTCTTATTGCTACTGTTACTGTGTCAGTTTTGATGTTAATTTATTCAGAACGGTTACAAAAGGAGGTGTTTAGCTTGTCTAGCCCATCTGCACTGTCCATGGGCATCAAAGGATGTCAGAAGAGGCAATTTAATTTTATGGCAACTGATGAGGCGGGGGGGAACTGGGTCTGTTACCTCTGAAGTGTTGTGACCCTGGCTCCTAGCAGCTTGTTGCTCTACCTGCTAAGGTAGAAATCGAAGAGCCTCAGTGTAGCACTTGTGATGAAATGGCTTCAGGCTGACCTTTAAACTCTTGGCCGTGCGTTGTGATGGGCTAGAGCAGATGAACCTGAGTGATTGTCATGCACTGGCCTGCCTCAGTGACCGAACAGCACCACGGTCCTGCGGCCTGCTTTCGGTGAGGCTGCTGTGGACGTTGCATCCAATTGACTCTCCTTGGTTGTGTTTGGGATTTTCCAGCATCCCCAGGGAGACCTCACCACACTTGGGCAACCTCCTGCTGGGCCTACTGCAGAGGAACCAGAAGGACCGCATGGATTTCGGTCAGTCAGTCAGCGCATTAAGCTTGCTCTTTCTTTGACGGTTGTGTGAAAAAACTTTGCAGGCAAATCTTTTAAACCACTTGTATACAACACCGAACACTTACATACTTAAGCATTACTGAGTCTTGTCATCACTTAATGTCGGCCGCTGTGTATTGTAGAATTGCTTTGGCCTCTTAAAGAGTGCAAATATCTGCCCATAACCTCAGCAATCACAAGACATGCTATCTCTTGCCCTGTCGCTTGGTTTGTAGAATCTGACCGATCATTTGCCTTGAACAGCCCATTTTATATGTGCCCATGGCTTTGTGTATAAATAGCATCAGAAGGGATGCAGCGGAATGCCTGCCACTGTTGAAATCTGTTCCAGCTCTGTCTGGCCTTTGTGTGCCACCTTCCCAAGGGCGAGATTCTTGGCTCTGTAATCGTGGCCAGGTTCCCTGTGTTGCTGTTTGTTTGTGTGCAGGGTCACTGAGTCCATGGGGCTTCACAGAGGGCCTGATTGAAGTGCAGTGGGAGCTAAAGTATTAGAATTGCATGTTTATGTAAAATGACAGGTGTTTCATAACAGCTGTAAAGCCTCTGTAAATAATGCCAGATCTGACCACAGATAAACCTGTCATACACATCTTGAAGGTACACGGCAAGAATCTTGTGCATCTCTGTTGAGACTGAGACAGATTGAGGCTGTATTTGTGCAAATAGTTCGTTGTTTTACTAGATGTCAACACTCCTAAAATCGGTAACAAGTGGTAATGTTTTTTTAACCTTAATGCAGGCATACATTCTGGGAATTTCAGTTTTCTGGCTCAAAAGTGTTGTCTATTCTAGCCAAAACAGAAAGTTTTGTATTGCGAGCTTTCAGAAAGACTTGCAGGCACAGCAGGTATGAATAATCTGCCTTTCTTTTTGTTCTCAGACACGTTTTTCAGCCATCCTTTCCTGGACCCTTCATCAACCATTAAAAAATGTAAGTATAAGGGGGAAGAGGATCTAAACGAGTTGAACAACAGACAAAGCCAAAGTCTGGGTTTACTTCAGCCTTATTAGGGTGGATCCTCACCACCCTCACCTGCTCTGTCCACAATGTGCTTGGAGTTCATTGTTGACAGATGCACTAGACTGACACTGTTGCTGTCAGGTGAGATCCTTAGATCTATTTGCTATTGCTGACCACACTTGCACAATGGGCTTGGGATGCTGCCTTGAATTTGTGACCTTTCATATGTTCTTAAGGCATTAAAAGCTACTTCGTTGAGTCCTAGGAGAGCCCGAGTCCGCCCGGCCCTAGAGCCCAGTTGATCGAATGTCCTGTGTTGCGGTAAATGTGGCGCTGACAGTTACGCGTGTGTTGCCCTGCAGCTTGCCCAGTGCCCGTGCCAAGCTGCCCCAGTTCCGTGTCCGACAGCTCCTGTGGCAGCTCCCCCTCCTGTCGCTTCGCCTCGCCACCTGTGAGTATAATCCTCTTTTTCTTGGCTCGCCTGCAAGAGCCTGACACGGAGACTTGCACGTCTGCAATAGCTAGTTAAGACAATTCACAAACCTGAAAAGGTGACCTTAAAGTACTGACATAGCCGGTCCTGCAATTATTCAGTGACTTTGTGCAAGAGGGTCTGGAAATCCAAAGACTTGCTCTGCTGTTTTGCGGGTATCACTTGTAACCTGCTTGAAAATAATGTCCGTCCGTGCCCCGAGGCCTCTGTAACTTTCTGGGTGTCCGAACTGAGACGTCCCCCCCGTTCTACCCCAGTCTCTGCCAGACATGCAGACTCTGCCAGAGGATGTGCTCTCCTCGCCACCGCTCGGCCCCCCCAACTACCTGCAGCTGTCCAAGGAGTCGGGGGGCAGCACCAGCAGCAAGAACTCCTCCTGCGACACCGACGACTTCGTCCTGGTTCCCCACATCTCTGCGGAGCAGTCCTGTAAGACAGCGTGCATGCCAGGCCACTCTCTACACAGAGCACAGAGCGACCAGCCTCTTCCTCGCTCATTACACACTGTATATACACGCAAGAAGATCATGGATGTTCTACAATGCATACGACTATAATCTCAGATATTCCAAATCTGAATAACCTAAATAGGGCTGGACTAGTTGCACGGAAAGGATCCTGTACTTCAAGATGGGGCAGGTTGTGAAGCAGTCCTGTTTGTTTACAGCTAAACCTGTTACATCCACTTTTCATTGATGTAAGATTTTTTAGCACAGTGATCAGCTATGCAATTAAACCAGCTTTACTGGACTCGAGATTTATAGATTTCTTTATGAAAGAAAGGATTTGTTTGGCTCGTGTGTGTGTGTGTTATTTCCTTGAGGGAATGTTTCATTGCATTCCCCTGCTGGTAAATGTGGCCCCAGTGCATTTAGAGCACAGACTAGAGAACAGTGAGCACGCCTGCGCTGTCCGGTGTGGCTGGCCTTGCCTGCCACCGAGCTGCCCTCAGTCCCTTCTCGTCTCTCTCACAGACGACCTGCCAGTGGGAGCAGCAGGGAGGCGGCCGTCCAGTGAGTTCCTGCTGTGCGGAGGGTGAGTGACTGTGAGGACAGGCGTTGCTGACGGAGGATGCGACAAGGGCGGTTGTCCCCTTTCTGCTGTGCATTTGTTTCCTGCTTATTCAGCATCCCTCTCATCCCTGTTTAGTTTTGTCCACCATTTTCTGTAGTTTTGAGTTTTGAAGTGGTCTGCAATTGTCGTTTGTTACAGTTAAAACAATTATAGGGCCACATTCAGAAGCTGGTTTCTGGGGATTCATTTCTAATTCCTGCATATTCTGAGTTGTGTGAAAATATGAATCCTACTCTTTCCAAGTTAATGACAGCTAATGCAGAGATCTTTAGCACTTAGCTTTTTTTCAGTGGTGATTTCAAACTGCTGAACTGCACACAATAGCATATCCCTTCTATGCCCCTGGTAGCTTTAATGCCTTAACAGCTGTACAAACATTTTAGAAGGGTTTAATTGTTCAGCTCTGCCACCATCTGTGCAAAGATTTAGGAACATCAAACATTGTGCCACCCTACTTGGCTCGACTGCAAAGCATAATGGACGTCAGTTCTGTATTCCATTTTTGATGCGGTTTGACCTTTTTATTTATTTTTTTTACACTTTGAGCATTGGTTTAGAAGAGGGGGGTTTGTAGCAGACTTTTCTGAGTGAAGTGGGGTGCGGGTGTTTTGCATGTTGCTTTGAAAGTATCAGACAGTGCTGTTACAGGTGCAGCAGTACCCTGCCTTCAACCTAAAGAGGGTGAAAACGTAATTGGGATGAGACCCGTGGGTTAACCGAGTTGGGTGAGAATCTAGTCTGGTCAAAATCTGGACTTTCAGGGAGTGTCTGTCATACACTTTTCACTGTGTGCATATAACCCTTAACTTCAAAAGGGCTTGACGACATAAAATGGCTCAAAGCATTTTCTTAGCATCAACCGTGGAGAGTAAATAGTGTGCTGATTAGAATTAGGGGCAAATACTGTCGTTGGATAACGAGTGGTGCTTGCTCTTTAACAGATAATTAGTTTGACTGATGGGTCTAGGTTTAATACACTTGAGGGGGAGTTATTGATTATATTCCTGAAGCCCGATTGGCTGAGCTTCTGCAGCTGGATCTCTGGCCATTGTTTGCTCGGTCTTAAAATAACAAAAAAATTTTTTGGGGGGGCAGAAAATCAGCTTCCTGATCCTTAACAACCTTTCCACTCTAAGAGAGAGAGGGGCTCCACGTGTTTAGCCGAGCTGTGACATTCCCATCTGAGCGTGCAGGAGAGCTGACATGAAAATGGGAAAACCGGAACTCGCTCGGGAGAATGTATTTCCACCAGTCTGTGTTCCGTCAGTCAGGTTCTACACTCGTCTCCATTCTGCCGTCTCCTGAGGGGCCCGAGCCTCAGCCCCTGTTGTCCTGGCTCTGCGCGCTGCTTTCTGAAACACCCAGCAGCACCTGCTCAAACCCACTTCCTTTAGCACTGCCGAATGCTGCAGCTTGGGGATTTTTTTTTTTTTGTCTGCAACGAACCCAAAGCCTATAAATAAATCTGTTTATGCACTTGCCCTTTACCATTGGCTTTGGAATAGCACCCTTCCTAAGTGCTGTGGAGTTTCTGAAGCGCAGATAGACCCAGAAATCAGTTCCATTCGAGCTTGTGGTTAGAAGATCTTAAAGATGCTGAGTGATCCGAGAGACGTTTATGAAGCTGTACCCTAACACTGCACTCTTATCATATGCGTTAAATGAAGTTTGTTTCCTCTGTGAAGGTTTAAACTTTCCCAGGCAGACACTCCTGGGCAGTGTGACAGTTGACACTGGGAGTCGTTTTTGGTGTTCTGTTCTTTTTTGCCAGCCAACGGTTTTGCAATAGCTTGCAGTAAATAAAAACAAGGAACCAGTAGCCCTTACCACAAGAGTTTATATCCAGATTCATGCGTCAGTCCTAGCTGACAGCTTTGATTGTGCCGTTACGCAATTCCTCTGGATCACAGGGCGGAGAGATGACTGAAATATGTATCTCAAAAGAGCAGCTGTGTGAATGTCCTTTTTTTAAACCACTGAGTTCCTGTCCTGTTTACTGACTGGCTTCCTCCTGCACCCGGTCTTGACTCCTTGATGGTGGAGATTCATTTTTGGACAATCCTGCCCGTGATTCACTTTGGTGCCCCGGTTTAAATGGTGAAAAACGGGAAATGGGGTGGCGACGCTGGCAGGAAAGGCACCATGTGGAGGGAACCGAACGCCAGCGCGAATGAACCCGATCAGCAGTTCGTGGGGGAAAAAAAAAAACAGTACCAAGTTCAAGAGGATGGCTTGAAATTGCATGCTCCCCCTCCCCCTGCACACGGAGGATCATTGCTGTTATTTTCTGACATGCAGGAGAGGGGGTGTCATGTTTCCATGACTGGTTCTCTCGGTGCTCAAGCTCCCCTCCTGAGTAATCATCTGGGAAGGAGCCAAGACCAGCACCTCGTGGCAGATCATTGACTTTTCCTGGAGGTCTGTAAAAAGCCGGCACGCTGCTCCTATGACTCACCGGCTCCGCTGTGTTGTTATTCTTGTGGGAACTTTATTTTGGGTGGATTTTCCCCGTGTCAAGGGAGCGGACACCTCCGGAACGTCGTGGTTCGGGGACTGTTAAAGGACTCGGCAAAGTTCCAGCCAGCGACGCCCAGTCGTGCCTGAATGGCGTTGCCTGTTGCCTCCAAAGCTGATCATGCAGGTGTTACATGACGTCAGGGGCCGAATGATCAACTGTGCTGAGTCTCTGGCTCCTTGACTACCGGTTGTTTTTGAATCGTCTTGCTCGAATTGAGAGACAGGGATGGTTGCGGTTCAAGGCGCCGCAGCAATGTAAAAGTTCTTGAACTTAGTAGGTTTTAAATTGTAAGTAAAGTACGTGTGGGATAAACAGCTGTTACCGATGGGCTTTCCTGTACTGTGGTAATTAGCCAGGATATTTGGTCTATTTGTAAATGTAAATACAGATGAAGTGTTGACAGACTGGGACTTCAGGGGTTCCTGGGAACGCGTTTGCTATAAATACTCCAAACAGCCAGACCATACCTGTCCTGCTGAAAGAGATGTCGCTGCAGTAACAGAAGATGTGTCAGGAGGGTCTGTTAGGAATACTCCCAATGCAGAAATAGGATTCCTTTTATGTTACTGAATATATGGAGCTAATCGCATTGCATGCCATGAGGCCATTTTAGGTTGGGATCCTTCTTTGTTTTCTGCTGTCTGACAACTTAGAGTACTTTAATTCCAGTAGGGAGAGGGACCTTCTGTTGTAAAAGATTGTGCTTTTGTCCAAACACAGAAACTAAACACTTTGTTCGCACACAAATACCCTTTCACTGTTTGTACATGCCATGACTGCGTCATATGTTACTTATATCAGCGTGCTGTTCTTACTGCAGTGGTTTCCCCCCTCACAGCCCCATTTCAGAGCTGCAGAAATCTGTTTACAGTTATGTAACAATAGCCTGTTATATCGCCATTCAAATAGGCTCTTCCAGAGTTACAGGCAGCCCCCCACGCTCCCTGGGATGTTTGATGAATCCAGAGCATGACCTTTGCCCTAAGACAGTGTGTTCTCCCGAAGAGAAGAAAAGAACGCTTTGTTTTTGTTTTTTCGGTGTCTGAGTTCCGCAGAAGTGTGGGCTCTGCCTTTTACTCCGCCTCCTGGTACAACCTGGGCTGGTGATTGGCTGATCCCAGTGTTGTTTACTTTCAGACCACTCCTCCTCAGGGGGGTTTGCTGCTGGTCTGCCTGCATTGAGTTTTATGGTAACACTCATCTCTTAGACTAGTGCTGTCCTTCTAGACTTGAAAATTCACTCTTTAGATACCTCTAGAGCTACCTGAGCAGAATTGATTAATAATTGCAGTGATCTCTTTGTGTGGGTTTCTTCAGTTTGTAACAGACTGAAAAGCTGCACCAATAAAGGTGCTTTTGTTTTGAGAAGCTAATATATATATAAGAATTCCCACTCCTGGATCGTCTTACCCAGAGGGACAGTGTGCAGATTCTGCAGGGATTTTAGGGTAGGTTGCAGGGAAGGAGGGTGGTTCAGTTGTGGGGTCCCAGTCTGAGCCGGGTCTCAGCCTCCTCCTTCTCCTGCTGCAGACAGCCGCAGCCCTCGTCCGGCCAGCCCCCCGCGGTGTCGCCCCGTGCCGAGACCACCCCCATCCCGGTTCCCACCCAGGTTCGCAACTACCAGCGCATCAACCAGAACCTGTCCAGCAGCCCCACGACCACGCTCTACGGCTCCCCCAGGTAAGCAGTAGGGGAGGAAGGTGAGGGCTGGGTGGTGGATGGTGATGGTGGGGGGGGTATTTAGCATGTTAGTCTATTAAAGAGCAGATCTACCACACTATCTTCTGAAGTGCAATTAAGATTCACAGATTTCCTTAACTTGTTTTTTGGAAAAAGCACAGTCATTCCGGATGTCTTTAGGAGTGTAGATTCCCGAACAGCTACTGAACCCTGGGATTCTGCTGGAGATGTGTGCACTCTGGAAAGGCAGCCCATTCCTGTGCAACCTGTAGCATGTTTTTTTGCAGTGACTGTCAGTTGCTTTGTTTCTATGCTGTATTGTTTTTCCTTTCTCAGCTCTAGCTGGTGTTCTCATTGGTGCCAGTAATGATACAGGTGTATGTGGGCAATACGTTCAGGAGGAACCTGCAAAGCAAGTGCTGATTCTTCATTGCTTGTTTGATACCTGTAAAGTTTTCATGAAGCTCAAGGAAGTTGCTGCATTAAGCATGCATTGGCTGCAAGGGAACAGGTAAAAATTCATTCCAGGCAGTGCTGGATTTCTCATTAGGCACTGCTGGCACAGTGCATAGGGCCCACGAAGGAGGGCAGCACTAGTGACTAACTTAAAAAACAAGCTGAAACAACATGCTTGCGCTCGACTCGAGGTGCTCCAAATCAATAATCATACGCGATCTAGCAGCTGTTCTAGAGACTAGAGTTCTCGAAGTGATTGTCGCTCGACTTGCTCCATCACTCATGTGGTTCAGCGTTAGAATAGTTTAAAGTGCATCATGTCGATCGATGTCATTCAATTGCGTTCACCCCTCTTTTTGCACGTTTCGGAGTGAAATTGCCTAGGGCCTATGGACACCAAAATCCAGCCCTGGTTCCAGGTAAAGAGATGCAATGTTTTGGCTGTGTCACACCTGAAGCAGGGTCCACGGTCAAAACATAAGGGCTCATTACAGGGCCACAGAGTTTAATATGGTCTTCTGCTTGCATACCTCAGTCTTGAACTCAGCCCCTCCTGGGATTCAGAGCTGGTCCTGTGCCAGTTGCACAGCTGACCCAGTTTACTCACGTGCTGTTATGTTAGGTGGCATCAGTTTCCATTGCAGATTAAGCTGATTGCGTTTGTGGATACAGAGAGGGCGCGGTTTAAACTCTGAAGGTCGGATCTGCTGCATCTCACGGTTGCGGTGTAAGAGTTCAGATGTTGTAACGTCTTCTAAAGATGCATTTTCTCTTTTCTTTTATAATCATTGTTTTCCCTGGGCAGCAGCCTATCTAAATCCATTTATTGTGATCTCCCCACATGGAAAGCAAACACGACAATATTTGATCGACCAGTGTTTTTTCAATTTATATCGGACAAGAACCAGTGCACCACTCTTACCAAGATGGTTTATCTTCATTTAATTAGGTTGGGCAAGTCCTTTGTAAATGGCATTCTTCCACCAATACAATAGTCAAATAAGAGTAGGAAATTTTACAGAAATACCCGGAGAAGTATGCAAATTAAATGAGTCATCGGGAGGGCTGGATGTTTTCCTTTTGCTTTAGCACACACTGGAGGGGGTGGAGTTAGGGAAGAGGCTTCTCAGAGCTGTATAGATTCTGATGCAAGAGTTGTGTATCCTTGGAGTAAGAAAAGACAGGTTACAAATGAGAGTAGGGCATTTGGCCCATCTTTCTCATTTGTAGTTAACAGCTAATTAATACAAGGATCTCACCCACCTCTTTCTTGGGTAAAAAAAAACCCCAAAACAAATACCAGCTTTCACAACATGGCTGAATAGCTTGTTCCATACTCCCACAACCCTTTGGGTAAAGACGTGCCTCCTGTTCTTGGTTTTAAATGCACTTCCTATGTAGTTTCCTCTTGTGTCCTCTGGTTTGTGCTTCACTGTTCATTCTGTGGAAATCCTGAGCTGACTTTTTGCCTGGGCTTTTTAAGAATGTTGGAAATGTTTGTCAGATCCCCTCTCAGTCTTCTGTGTTCACGACTAAAGTGGGTTTTCAGTAAGCGGAGAGAGCTGTGGTGCTGACGCGGGTGCAACACAGGATCGTTCATACTTTGGCGCTGGGGGGGGCTGTGTGTCCCCTATGCCTGTACTGAGTCAGCACAAGAAACGCAAGGCTGCTCGTTGAGTGTGGAATTTATTAACTAAGAAAGGGGGCTACATGTCCAGACTTGTACTGAGAGCTGGAGAGCCCTCCTCTGACGCTGGTTTTACTGACACACAGTAGACTACACGGGCTCTTGCTTGCCAGTGAGACTGTGCAGCTGGGTGTTTGTAGACATGGCCTTAACGTGGTTGTGGTGTATTTCCCCTCCAGGTCGGGCACGGTGCGCAGGTCCAACACCAGCCCCATGGGCTTCACCAAGGTGGGCTCAGGCTCACCGGCGGCTGCAGATGTGCCTCAGACGGTGGGCAGGCGTCTGTCCACTGGCTCCTCGCGGCCATACTCTCCCTCCCCGCTGGGTAAGGCTCTACACGTGTGGTGGGGGTGAACCACCCCCATGTGTTTGACACACGTCTTCAGAATCTTCCCTTGGTTTCCTTCCACCTCCTTCTCTTCTGCCTCCATTGTGCGTAAGAACGTGAAATCATGCCATTTTAAAGTTGCATGCCTTCCCTTATCTGTAGCCATCACACCTCTCTGTTGTACTTTGCCCACATTGGAGGTTGGCCTAGTCTGTGGGGTCAGGTGGGGGGGGTTCTCCCCGCGGTGTGCCCGTCAGCGTGCCGCAGCTGAGTGCTTTGGTTTGTGTCTCTGCAGTGGGCACCATCCCTGAGCAGCTGGGACACTGCTGCTGCGGGCACCCCCAGGGCCACGAGCCGCGCAGCCGGAGCTCGTCGGGAGGTGAGGTCGCTCTCCTCCCCGCCGCTAACCAGCCTGCCCGTCGGACTGCGTTTTTACAGCACGTGATCTCCGATCGCAGCCCCGTGAGCCCCATGCGAGACTTCTGGGTGGGAAGCTGTGGTGCCTTGGCTGACTGCCCAGCGTGGGGCCTCTCTCTTAACCCAGTGAAGGGCAGGTTGATCCGACGGATTGAAGCCCTGATCCCAGGGGATGAGCTGCCCGTTTGCTCTGAAAGATTGAGGTCAAGCTGCAGCCATGACACTCTGTGCCTTTTTTTTTTTTAACAATGGCCACGTTCTCCGCCTGCTTTGTCCCCCCTCCAGCTGGGCTCATTGTTAAAAACACTCTGCCTCATCCTTTCACTGCACTGAGTGCTTTTTGTCAATCAGAGGAGCTGTACCCATAGCAACCACAACCCTGGAGGGTCTTGGTCTGGTTTCTTCAGCTGAGTGGCTTCAAAACAGCGTTGCTAACACATTTGTGGCCCTCGGGAGAAACAAAAACCGCATGCTTTTTTAACTGTGGAAATTTTAATAGCTGCCAAATCACTTCGAAACCGCCACTGTCAGTAAAATCTGGGCCGTAAAAGATTGAATTCATTGATAGGACTTGTATGCAAGTAGGTTAAAAAAAATGGGTTATTGGAAGAGTGTAATGATTTCAGTGTTTTCCTTCACACTTAGAACACATAACAGTATGATGAGTAGTCTGCAGTGCCACCTAGTGTCCATTAGTCATGAACTCTTTCACAAGTGGAGCTGAATGAACAAATTCTCTACATGCTGGAATGTAGCACCTCAAGGGCCTTTTACACAAAGAATTTGCCACTGTACTGCATTGATGCTCATTTTTCTGCTGAAGAAACAAACAGTTGAAGTTCTAAATTGCCATGCAAATCATTGTGTGCTAAATTATAACTTCTTGCACGAGGCATTTTAGTGATTTTTTTTTTGCTAGTTTAATTGCAAAAACAGAAAAAAGCAACAATGGGTGGCAAAGCATGCCCGTGTGCTCAAATGGGCATAAACACCAGCAATCGCACAACAGCGTTGACTTGTCTTTGTAAAAGGTGTTTATGAACAACAGGTTAGTAAAGGCACTTGTCCAGTTTGACACCTGCAAATTCAACGATCTGACTGATGACTTACAGTGCTGCCAAAGCAGATACAATTAACACAGCATTTACAGTACAAACATGTTTGGACATATGTCAGACAAAACAAAATGTTATTGTGAGACAGGCTCACTGTCTCTTCTTCAGGCTGACGCACAGTTTAGTCTTTTTTTTCCAATAAGACAGTAAATCCTCTCAGTGCCTCTGCGTCATGAGCTCTTGGGACATGGCTGCAAACATCTGACCGTTTTGTACTTCTCTGGCCAGGTTCCCCTGTGCCCCCCTCTCAGCTGCTGGGTGCCCGGCTGCAGAGTGCACCCACCCTGACCGACGTCTACCAGAACAAACAGAAGCTCCGCAAGCAGCTCTCAGACCCTGTGTACCCATCAGCTGCAGCCTATCCCAGCAGCCACTCTCCCCAGCTGAGCCGCCCTGGTAGTTTCGGCACCTCCCCCACCAAACACCTTGGCTCCTCCCCCCGCTCTTCTGATTGGTTACAGAAGACCCCGTTGCCCACCATCATTGGTTCACCTACCAAGGTACACCAAGCAAGATCCCCGCCCCCGTATTTGTGCATCCATACACCACTCTGATTTTCTGTAATCTCAGGAAAAATAACTCTTTAAAGTTTTTCTTTTGAAGAACAGCTTCAGATTCTGAGATTTTGTACCTATGCAAATACCTTGCTCAAGCTTAACAGTAGCATCCCTACCAGAGTTTGAACCTGCGACTCTGGTTCAAAGTGCAGTAACCACTACCTCATGCTGTTTCTGGACGTTGGTTAAGTTGCTGTTTTGTTAATTTGACGCCCATTGCAAACCCGAGAGGTCTAATGTTGATAAACTTGTCATTTGATTGAGTCAAGAGCTAGTGAGGATTTTATTTTCTTTCCAAAAGCATTAAGTAGAGTTTGGGTATACCGTAGTCCCTGTGTTACCAGTCTTGCTGTTAGTCATTTAAATTCACATGCAATGATTTTGTGCCACCAGATAGAAGGTACTGCACACCAGTTGAACTCACTACCATTTTATAATCATCTTCCTGCATTTATTACACTGTCAATGTTTTTATGGCCTTGCTGCAGTTATTGTGGAAATGGTCATCTTCATTGCTAGACTGACTGTCATCCCATCTGCTGTGCAGACGAATGCCCCTTTCAAGATCCCCAAAACCCAGGCCTCATGCAACCTGCTGGCCCTGGCTGCTCAGCAGGGCGTGGCGGACAGCTTGGCCCCCAGCAAGGCCCACGCTGACCTCCGCGACCTCTGCCCCTACCAGTGCTCTCCGTACCTGGGGGCCCGTCAGGCTGCCCCTGAGCACAGCAGGGCCGCCTTCGGCAGGTAAGAGACCGCACACAGGACCCCACCTGGGAGCTTCCTCTTCCAGCTGTCCAGCCCCGAGGTGTGACGCCCATCTGATTGTGGTTAGCGTTTCATCAGACTGGCCAAAGCGCCTCTGCATTTGGCCGCTGCCCGTGACCGGTGCAGACAAGATCAAGCACCAGATCTCTTATCAACTGGGAGCTTTTCTTTTCTGTTAATTTTGGTAATATTTTTTTCCCCTCCATTTTGGTAAAAGGAGTGGAGGTCTATAGGACCATCACGTGCGCTACAGTGCTTTTGTTGTACAGGGATGTTAAACTGGTAAGACCAATTCAGAAGCAGAAGAGGTTTGCTGCTCAGGGAATCGAGCTTTAGAAAGTTCACATGGTTACAGACAGAGGTTGCATGAGCCAAAGCTGGAGATGAGGTGTGAAAGCATGTTTATAACTTTCAGTTCACTATGGTCTGACAGTAAAGACTGATAGTCTATTCCAGCCAATTCCGATTTTGTTTTTGTCAGACTGTGGGTTTTGATCCATTTCACTGACAGGTCCCTGCCCTTAACACCATTCCCCACACAGTACTGACACTCTCCCTCGCCTTCACCACAGCCTCCCTGGTTCATTCTCTCTGGAATGCTCCTGCCGTCTGCCCCTCCTCCTTATTCCCATATTCCTCACTGCTTCTTTCGTTCCCTGTGATTCCTACATCAGAGATCGGACTCTCTGACGGGTGCGTGTGTCACATTGCAGGTCTGTCAGCACAGGAAGGCTGTCGGAGCCTCCGGTCCGGATCACGCTGGGGGGACAGCCCTGCCAGGGCAGCACTGACAGCCTCAACGCCGAGAGACCCATGGACACAGGTAGGCCAGTGTCCCGCCTGTCCCTGCCACCGCCTAGCAAGACAGCCGGGTCCCATCACCTTTCTTTTAGTGGCACTGAATTAATGAAGTCGAATCTGCCTTTTAAGTTTCCTTCTGTTTTGTAGTTTTGCTCTTTTTGTAGGGGTCACTTTATAGTAATGGTAATTCAGCAGGCATTTATCAGTATAAGTGTGGAGTGTGCTTACTGTGGGAATTCAACAGGTGATGGTGAAATTGTGGTCTTAATGCAAGGAATGGGGGAAAAAAAGCTCCTAGTGAAAATAGCTTCTGTAATGACATGCTAAACAATTAGAAATGACAAATGCATAAAAACATTGATATGTGGGACTACATTGATATTGGTATTATTGCTGAAAGAAAGCCAGATGCATTTTTTTCTTAACAGACTTCAGCCCCTGGAGAGGAGTTTGCAGTGTGCATCTCTTTCACTCTCTCTCTGACATTGCTGGCTGGGTGTGAGTTTTCAGGTGATCATGTGCGAGTAACCCCTCTCTGTCTGCAGCTCCAGCTGGAGCCTGTGCAGGGCTCCCCACGACTGGCTCGAGCCCCCGCACGGTGCTCTTCACTGTGGGGTCACCCCCCAACAGCGCCACGCCCCCCACCTGCAGCCAGCAGGGCACCCGACTTCGCACCACCTCAGGTGAGGAGCCCAGCTGTGAAACCTGTAGGCCCTCAGTTCGGCCGAGACCTCTTGATTAATCCAAACAGCATGATTTAAAATATAATAGTGATAGTGAGATCACATGCATATTGTAAGCAGCAGTTCAGCTCTGTATAGACATTCACCTCAGATTGTCAGTGTTTATCTGATCACTGTAGACTGTAGTAACTCAGGTATTGCTCTACTAGAGTGTTAGGTTTTTAGAGATAGATTTCCTTAAAGAAGTCTCTTATCCCTGAAGTTAGGTTTCCATTAAGATAACTTGGTAATAATGTAATAATAACTTACACTTATGTAGCTCTTTTCTGGACACTCCAATCAAAGTGCTTTACAGGTAATGGGGAATCCCACTTCCACCACCAATGAGTAGCCCACACCTGGATAATGTGCTGGCAGCCATAGTGTGCCAGTCCTCTCCCCACACACCAGCTCTCAGTGGGGAGGAGAACAGAGTGATGAAGCCAGTTCAGAGATGGGGAGTATTTGGAGGCCATAATTGAATGGAAGGAGATTAGACATCAAGCTCCCCCTTTACCAGTTTTCCATATTACAGTGTTACTGGTCCTTGATTTGTTATCTGTGGATGAGCATGGTCCTGTTCTTCACTTTCTTTCTCCTTTCCCTGCTCCACACCACCCTTCCGTCTCCCCAGTGGGCTCCAACAGCTCCGCCGGCTCGCTCTGCTCCACCAGCGGCCGGATCTACATGGGCTCCCCCCCGGGCATGGTGGTGGGCACTTCCCCGCCCGCGGCCGAGGCGGCGCCCAGCAGCCTGCGCTACGTCCCCTACGGCACGTCCCCCCCGAGCCTGGAGGGCTTCATCACGTTCGAGGCCCCGGAGCTGCCCGAGGAGACGCTCATGGAGGTAAGAGGAACCCCCCCTGTCCTGGGCTCGCCTGGCTCCGACAGTCCCGGCCCTCAGACAACCTGGAAAGGGGCCGAAGGGAGCCAAGGGAGCTGAAATCACAAATCGCCATCGCCATTGACGTTGGTTTCTGCAGGGACTCAAACTGGACAGTTTCAGACTAGGAGTGACCTTGTGGGGAGGTATCAGCCTCGGCTTCCAGACCTGCACCTAAACCTCTACTTCAGCAGTGCACAGAAATAAGTGTCCACCCCCTAAGAAGTGAAGAAAGCTCTGGTTAGGGGAGAAGGGAGTTCTCAACAGCTTGTGTGTGGGGTTTGGGGGGGAGCTGACCCACGTTGTGCATAGACCCATGCCGAGACAACCTCTCCTAAGAATATAAGGGAGCTTTCAAACTACAGGAAGCTATTTGGTCCATCCAGGCTGTTTAGTAGTTAGGTGATCGGAGGATCCCATCAGGTCTTGTCTTGAAGGGAGCCTGGGTTTCGGCTTCAATAACGTGGCTGGGTAGCAGGTTTCATACTCTCAGGTCTCCCCTGTAGAAATATCCTCTAAAGGAAAAACGGAACCAATTACACGTGTACAATACACATTAAAACCCTATCATTTTTGCTATGGAGACTGGCAATGACATCCGTCAAGTGTAGAAAACTTTGTTACAAACTGTTGCTCTGAATTACCAACCTTTTGTGTTTCATATACAGTAGCTAAGAGCCAAACTCCTGTCAAGCTTAAACGAGCCTTCTGGTGATGCATCATATTGAGTAGAACTGTATCTCCAAAAGCTGTCATTAGTTAAAACACTCGCAAAACAGTTTTGTTCAGATTTTAACCTCTGCATGTTTGAAGTTATGAGTAACAGCTGGGTGGCTCTTATATCTTTGCATTTCTGTAAAAGAACAAAAAGAGTAGTCCTCCTTGTAGAGGTGCAGTTGGGATTTTCATACTTGACAGATCATTAATTAGTCCCGATGGACATCCAGACTTATGATTAGAGAAGATCCAGTGGGATCTCGTGCTGTCAACAATCACATTGGATCACAAAGATCACATTCCAGCTACGAGGAGGAATGGATAGAGCCTGGGAAGGCACTGTGGCTCAGCTGCAGGGTGGCGCTGACGGCCGCATTTCTCTCGCCTGTAGCGGGAGCACACGGACACGCTGCTGCACCTGCGCATGATGCTGTCCTTCACGGACTGCGTGCTGGAGATTGCCGCGGCGCGGGGGGCCGGGGGGGCCGAGCTGGGGGTGTCGGCCGCCTCCCTCTACCCCCCCCAGGACAGTGTGGTCGTGGACCAGATCAGCCAGCTCAGCAAAGACTGGGGGTAGGTGCGCTGTCACTTCTCAGAGCCGCAGGGCGGGTCCGAGGGGATAAATCTTTTGCTCACTGTGTTCACCGAGTTCACTTTTTTTTTTAGCGTAAACCTCTTCCTTTCATAGCGTTCTGTCTGAACTTCTAATAGCAATTGAAATGATTGAATGCTTGCCTGCATTCTGGAGGCTACTACTCTGTGAGCCCTATTTAGCATGCCTCCATGCTTGCATATAGAAGAATGGTCAGTAACGATGGGCTGAATGCTGGTTGTCGTAACATGTCTTTCGTGCCCCCCTGCGTGTGCCCGGTGAAGAGGAGTCAGCCTGCGCTTTGCCTCCCCCTACAGGCAGGTGGAGCAGTTGGTCCTGTACATGAAAGCTGCGCAGCTCCTGGCCTCTTCCCTGCACCTGGCCAAGAACCAGATCAAGTCCTCGAAGCTCAACCCCTCCACTGCTGTCAAACAGGGTAGGCATCGCAGCGGCCTGAGACGGCCCGCTAGTCTTAAAAAGAAGAAGTACCGCATTGCCGTTAGTCTTCTCGATATGGCTTTTTTTTTAAAAATAAGTTGAAAATGTCCGCTCTCGATGAGGTAGAGGTACAAACTGGATTTCCTGTCCCGCGCGCAGTGGTGAAGAGCCTGAACGAGCGCTACAAGACCTGCATCTCGCTGTGCCGCCGCTTCACTGACCGGCTCAACCACTTCTTCTCCGACAAGCAGCGCTTCGTGGACGAGATCAGCAGCGTCACCGCGGAGAAGCTCATCTACAGCCACGCGGTGGAGATGGTAAGGGAAGGGAGCGATGGGCACGGGAACCGACGGCTGCGTTCCGAAGCCGACAGGATACACCCAGTGCTCCCTGTGCGCAGGGAACACATTCCTGAAGGGCTCACGGATAACAGGAAACATGCTTTGTGGGAAAATGCTCTCCTATACCTTATATGTGGCATGGGTGGACCTAGTACACAGATCTACACATTTAGACCACATGACGATCGAATGCAGTTCTGCACAGTTTTCTGTTCTAACACAATATTGTGTAAATGAAAATAAAGCAGTTGCTGGGTTGTGATCTTCTGGAAGATGAGAGGAAGTGGGAGAGGTGTGATCGGTGAGGCGGAGGAAACCATGTGTGTGAATTTTGAAAGCATCCTCTGAGCCTCTCAGGCCAGGCTCGTCCTAAAAACCACAGAGAAGGTGTAGTGGATGTAGAGCTTAAGGGTGTATACGCTTTATATAGTTTATAGTGTCCTTGTTTTTCCAGTTTCAAGCTGATGCAACTGATCCTAGTTCATTCCCCAAAACGTCCATATAATGCTAACTATATCAGTGTTGTCTTGCACTTTCACAGCTCTGCCAAAGTGACATCTCTTGACGTTTGACAATGTGAATGCAAATAGGAGTCCGTTACCCCTCAAGTTCCCTTTCCTCCTGGATTTAGCCACTTGAAAGTTCTCAGGTGAATCAAAAGTCATCATACAGTACATCCTATAAATAGGTTTAGAAATTGAGTGGCACAAGCAGTGCACTGTTAAAATGGCCACGCCACTATAACGCGTGTGGTTGTGGCCAAGAGTGGAGGCACTGGTGATCACAGTTCACTCTTCCCATTGCCGTGTTCTGTAATACCCGTGGCCTGCCATCAGAGAGAGCTGCAGCACGATTCAGTGATGGCAGTGCAAGACTTTGAACTGTGCTGTTTCCCACCAACACCAGATTATTCAGCCATTAGTGATCAGTTTGGTCTTCCCTTCCCTGACCTCTTGATTCTTTTCCCAGCTCTGTGCGAAACCCCAGCCGAGATCAGCAATTGGGCAAGGCCAGGATGGGCTCTGGCCTGTTCTCAGGTGCTGGTCATGTGGTGGCCACATGAGCATGGCCCGACCAGCAGTACAAAGTACAGGCCGACTGTAAAAACTGTGACGTTTGTGAGACTTGCAGTACACCTTGAGCTACAGAGATCAAGGAGAAATAGTCTTCCTGTCTGGCAGTTATACTGAAATCTCGGACTTGGGGAAATTGGGGAATGAAAAAAAAAACATTTAAAAATGTTTTCTTTCTGAAGTTGTTTCAGTGCAGGTACGGTAATTCTGGAGCAGACTCAAGTCTTATCCAGGAGATCCTCTCCTCCCAAGTTGAATCAAAATATTCCTGTTACTTGAGTACGGTGGTTGCTCCATCTTTTTTTTAAGATGGAAGGTAAGCCAGGATACCGCTCGTGTCCCCCTCAGGTGCAGTCGGCCGCCCTGGACGAGATGTTCCAGCAGACGGAGGACATCGCCTACCGCTACAACAGGGCTGCCCTGCTGCTGGAGGGGCTGTCCAAGATCCTGCAGGACCCGGCCGACATCGAGAACGTCAACAAGTGTGAGTCTCTTCTTGTCCTCCGCAGGGGTGTGGGCCCGGCTGTGCGGTATTGAACTGGCTGTGCAGGTCGATGCACGGGCGGGTCAGGATTCTGCTGTCCCTTTCAGAGCGATCTGCTCTGCAAACTCCTAGGATCCACAGCACCGCTGTTTTTCCATGGTTAAATAGGCTGTTTTGTTTTTGCTCCCCTGCTTGTGCACGTGGGGTTTGCAGGTGTCTGACTTTCCTCTGCCTGTTGCGTTTGCAGACAAGGCCAGCGTGGAGCGCCGGATCTCCGCTCTCTGCTGCTGCACGGTAGCTCTGTACGAACAGCCCTGAGGGACCACCCACCTTGCCTGACAGGGGACCACTTCACATCTGGGCAGCGGCAACAGGGACAGCATTGAGGAAAAGGAATCCCAAGTTCTTTTGTAGCTGTTTCAGCACCTTTTAAGTTTGTTTTTAAAACTGAAGAGCAAATAGTGTTATTTCTTACTGCGATAGGGCCTTACTGCCCAAGCAGGAGAGATGAACAACCTGACTACCAAAGAAATGGAAGAGGGGGAGAAGTCCTGGAGGCGAAAGAAACCCCTTTTCTATGCTCCAGAAAGCAACTTCCACCATTCAGGAACTTCAGAGGCAAATTAGAGGACAAACGGATCAAAATTCGACATGATTTTAAATCATCCTGATGAAGTTCACTCACAACGGAGGACTTTACAACGTTCAACGTTTTATTACATTTCTTATTGTAACTGTTGCTATTGTTCTTCTTATTGCAATTATTTATTTGTTCAGGGGATTAAATCAGCTGTTTTCAAGGGATGGCAAGGAGGTCAACTTGCCTGTTTGACATCCCTGGATCTGAGAAAATCGACACAAGTCTGAACTGTTACTCCTGAAGGAAAAAAATAGAAAATGACTGACTTGGGAGTAAGGTGTGCACACACATGCTCACAAGGTGAGTGTGATGAGTTGCAGGGGAGTATGTAAATTTGTAATTAGTGTTTTTTTTTGTTACCAAGATGCACTTTATTATTGATGAAGAGGAGGAAATCAGTGGACAGTTGTCCTTAGTTGGACAGATTTGGTATTCAGCTGGGTTTTGGGGGAGTAGCAGGGGTGGAACAACAAACCCCTGAGCAACAGCCTCACCGCACGCAACTGTACAACACACAGGCTGACTTGAAAAACTGTTGTGACATTTGTGGGACTTGAAATATTCCTTGAGTCGCCAAGATCAAGGATAAATACCAGTCTTCCCGACTGGCAGTTACGCTGAAATCCCTGATTTGGGAAAATGGGGAATTAAAGAAACACATTTTGAAAATGAACTTTTTTTTTTTCTTCCTGAAGTGGTTTCAGTGCAGGTACAGTAATTCTGGAGCGGGCTCAAGTCTTATCCTGGAGATCTTGCTCCCAATTTGAATCAAAATATTCATATTACTTGAGTACAGTAGTTGCTTTTTGTTTAAGATGGAAGATTTTTTTTTTTAATGTTAATACTGTAGTTTTTAATCTTTTGTTTTTCAAAGCAATTAAGTGTTTGCAACATGTAAATATTTGAATGTTGTGCATGTGACTTTCCTGGATGAGTGCGCGAGCTGTGTGAATTTGGAGACCGTGAGTGTTGCTATCGGATGCGCTGTCTTTTTCGTGGAAGAGCACAAACATTTCACAGATGAATGACTTTCACTGTTGCTGTTACTGCCATGGTGTTACTTGAACGCAGCTGCAGGCTGTGAGGAGAGGGGGGAGCTGGGCGTTGGATCCGGACCTTGACAAGGGCGATTTCCGAAATTCTTCCAAGGAGTAGGTCCGATGAGGGGCGATGTGCTTTCCAAACAAAGGAATGTTTGATTCTGAAACAATAAGCAGATGCTTGTGGCAGTATTACCATGACAGTACCCGGGAGGTATGCACCAGGGCCTGTTCAGAAATAAATTCCTCTGTAAGGAATGTACAGATGGGCGTTAAAAGGCAGTTGACTGGAGAACAGCTTTCTCTCCCCTGGAAGTGTGAATGTTGCCTGGTGTTACACTGTAACACTGCAGCACAACTTACAGTAATGGCAGGTTCTTCCCTTACTGTACTTTTTACAACGTCTCTGTTTCTGTAATTGACCTGATCTACAAACCAGCCCTTCCCCCAGCTTGAGATCACCCCAAACCACAAAAGGCCTTGTCTATAAAATTAATACATTGTTAGAAACTCGCGTCCTCTGTACAGTTTTAGCACAATCCCATGCTTATCATAATATCATTTGTAGTGTAGATAACCTAGCCACACTTTAAGATATACTGAATAAGGTACTGTAAGATGGGCCAAGTGGCCTCCTCGTTTATAACCGTCCTGGTCTCCCAGCTCACGCACACCGAGGCATTAAACACCTGGAAGATTTAGTGTAAAAGCAGGCAGTACCAAGCACGGCTTCCATCTCTGATGTGATGAACAAACCACGTTTTCACACCTTGGTACTGCGTGCTCGAGACTTTTTATTCCATAGAGTTTCCCAAGCGGTCACTCTTGAAAGTGCAAATGTTTTAAATGATTATCCGTTTACACCTGAGGCATTTCTTTGCTCTGTTGTGAACCTCAAAACTGCAGCCTTTGGCAATTAAAAAGAAAGCCTGGAACCCTGCGTTTAAAAATGTGTTTTTACTCTCTTCAGTCGGGGAGCCGGTTTTAAACTGTAAGCCCTCCTGGCGTGTCCTCTCGAACCCACTGGCCGACTTGTCGGTTCTGTCTGGATGGGGTTTTTGATTTGTCTTTCAAGCTCTCGGTGCTTTATCCTTCCAGGCCTTAAGCATTGCTCCACTGCTGCCTGCATTTCCAATTTCTGATCGCCCGTGTATCAAAATCTACTTCAATACGTTTAAAGGGACTTCCTGGCATTTTCAAGGCACGAAGCACAGGAAAAAAGAAAACGGACCTCAAGACTGCAGATAACGTGGCTGAAGGTCGCTAATGGTTGCATTGTGACTTGATGCAAAAATTAGCCTTGTTGGCTTTTAATTTTTCGCCTTAAAGAATTAAAAAGCCTTGATGGGCTTATACTCTTCTATGAATGTAAGGCTCTCATTTTGTGTGCAGATAGGCCTCTGACGATGTGATGTTACCCCAAAAAATAACCTGCTGTCCCTATGGCATAGTGTATTTATCACTTGAATTGAGAATAAACCCCCTCCACATGCAGAGTGGGAATTTTATGACTGGGGCAGAGGCAGGGAGTGGATTTAATTGGCTCTGGCCCTGTAGGCCCACTGCTGGTCCATGTCTCAAATCTGTGTGGAGGGTGTCCTGCAGTGCAGACATGGAGATTTCCATGCCATGTTCTTCTTGAAGAATTTGAATATCGGCAGTAGTGATCAATTTGCCTCCGCATATCCAGAGTAGGTCAAGACCTTGGCAAGGATAATCGTCAGTAATGGATGGACTTGGCTATTACCTTGACCTGTGTATATGAAATCTTTCTGCCACCAGATGATATCTAATATCTTCAGTGTTTGATTCTCCTACTTACCACAGCGGGAGTACAATATACATTTTTGTAAGAATGCTTCAAGGGAGAATTTAAATCACTTTTATTTTTCCTACTGTGAATGTGCAATCTGCTGTGGCTCTAGTCATTTATTCAGGTGTGTGGAGTTTTTTTTTAATTCTCTCCCAATAAAATTGAAAGATTAGTAATTGCTTTAGGCATAGTTAAACCAGATAGTTCAAGCTGGTAGCTGCGTTAGCATGCGTAGGTCGCAGAGGAACAAGTAATAGGTTTATTCCATGCTGAAAACAGAATTTAGCATTCTGTTTTCAGCATGGAAGAAAGAAAACACGTTTCGGGCGTGGAGCCTTCTTCAGGTGTGAGCTGAAGAAGGCTCCATGGCCGAAACGTTGTTTCTTCTCTTTTCAGCATGGAATAAACCTATTACTTGTTCCATTATACCAGATATGTAATTATATTGCTATATAAACTGCTGATATAATGTCATCGCTGATATAGCCAGAATCAAAACAAGAATCTGAGCCTCTTGACCTGGAAGATTATTTTTTTTAATCTATTTAAATTAGCTTCTTTTGTTCTTCTTTTTTGGGAAACTCAAAAATGATCTCTCGGCACTTGAGTAAAATGGTATCGGAAAGGGCGATTGAGACTTATTTAGTTTCCAGTGTTTGTCCTGTTCAGTTGCTACCTCTCCTGCATGTCATTCCCATGTTTCTCATCCGTACTTCCGAGAAGGTAGTGATTTCCATCTCTTTTGAAGCTTAAGTAGACGAAGGCACGGGCCGCCTTGCATCAATACAGAACACCCGCTCACTTCCGGAATTCCTCAGGATACCCCATTTCCTGAAGAGCGTTGCACAAATGAACCCAGGTTCTACCCTGATTTGTGAAAGTTACGTGCGATCAGTCCGACTCCAGTGCAGCACAGAACGAGCTGGAGTCAGGTGACAAAGCCATTAGAAACAACCCGAGACTCCTGTGCGCAAATGATGTCTGTGTAGAATGGCCTGTATGTGCATTTGATTTACATTTAATAAACCAAAACATCACGATAAATGCTCGCTATTGTTATTTCTACGTTTTCCCCGTTTTAATAGTTCACATGTATAACCAAATAAATTGCTTGATTTGCAAGGTTTGTAACAAGAAACAAAAATAATTTGCGTGAGTCTTCATCCAAAAGTACTCCCAGCATTGTTTCGGTTTGTGGATTGCTTTGCATCCTTCACGAAAACAATATTTTTGAAAGAACAGAATACACTAAAGATGCAATTACCGACATTTTAATTACAGACAACATCTTACAAAGAAGAAATTAAGCTAACATTTTAAAAAATCATGCATAATTAAGCATACAATTAATTTCCTGCAGTTATTTTTGACATCGACTGTCTCTTTCTGCAAGACCAACTTAAAAACAATTGTGAAAAGCTATATCCAGAGAGGACTGTATACATATCACCAAAGCTACCCAGTTCTAAAAGGCACTTAGAACGTAATTGGTTTATTATTTGTTTGGATGCTACTTTTTATCCAGTGGTTTACGGTAACCAAGATTACAATTACCCGTTTTTACCAGCACATTTTGGCACCTGCTTATAAAGCTGGTCTCGCACAGTCTCGCCATATAGGAAGTTAACCCAAAGACCAGTCACCATCAGTGTCTGGAGAGACAAATTACCACATTTCATTAAATACTAGAGGTTAAATGGTCGCTTTCGAAATTGCTATCGTACAACCAATTCGAAAATGAGGTCATTCTTAACACCCCCTTCCTTGTCACCCCCTACCTTATCAAGTCTAATGATTTGTTTACAAAAAGAAATGATAATTTACCATCTCCTACATACATTGCATTCTGCACGCAGCTGGAAGTAAACAAGCAAAAAAATCAATGGTTGGCTTAAGCGTTTAGCTATAACGGTTCACAAAGGAATTCGTGGCAACGTTCGTGGCAACAGTTTGTTACTGTAGTTCTCCCCGACAATACACCATTGTTTTGGCGTATGAATAATGGGTTTATCCATTCTGTTTGTTTGGCGAAAAAGTTACTAACGCTGATCTTAAACTACTGTTGTTACTTAGAAACGCCTGTTTTTCAGGCCCTGTCTGTGATCGACACGGGCCTGAGCCAATGACTCGCCTGCTTGCACTCAAGATGGCGAACCGAGTGACGTCGGTGTAGCCGCCTCCCAGAATCGTGGAATTCACTGTTACGGTTTGTTTAAACGTGATGTAATCTGAATATCGGTGCTTCCACCCATTGTCGGTCAAGGTTTGAAGGTGGTACAGGCACACACGAACGCTGCGGGACAGTTTTCCCCCCCCCCACAAAACAACAGCCAGGACTTCTCCTGCAGCGACAATAAACTCGGGATTGATTATTCTTCGACTATCTGAGGTAAAAAAAAAGCGGAATTCGTGTTCTCTAATGGATGATATGACTCAAAACCGTTAAAGGCAACTCGGGAAATAGTCTTGCCTCCCCGCTAAGTTTTTTTTATGTGGTAGTAATCTTAACACTCCGAGAAGATGAAGGGTTGTGAATGTCTATCTTTGCGGCTTTAGTTTGTCTACCTTTTATACGTTTGTAAGAGGCGGATTGCTAAATCAATGCATTAACATAAGGACGTACTGTAGGTCATAACGGCACTTCTCCTTGTGCAATAAAAAGTGTTCCGCATTTTGCAGACTTCTCTCTTCCCGTTGTCCGGCAGTGTACAGGAGCTAACATTATGAGTACCGATATATCTGTCAGCTTGATGAACGTGTTTAATTTTTGATGTCAAAGATTAAAGCTCGTTTTCTAATTTGTAAACTTTTTTTCAGGGTTTTTGTACTAATCTGGCAAATGACATCATTTTTTTTCTGTCCTGTGCTATAAATAAGTTACACCATAATAAGTCTGTGTATTGTATATTTCTGTGAAATTATTATTTTTACGGGACGTTATGCCACATGAACTCTTCCTACAGCCTGTAGACTACATAGCGGTAGGAACAAGCCTACGTCATTCTGGTGAAGAACAGGGAATATAGCTGTCAGGTGATTTGCAGGTAAAGCAGGAAGAAAGTGACTTTACGCTCTCTCGACAGAGAATCCAGTTTTAGAGATTCTGCAGTGCTCACAAAAGTTATTAAAAAAAAGATAGATCTGTACGTCTGAGAAAATAATTTCAGCTGATTTTAATTGTGGCAGCAAGTCTCGAATTTATGCAAAACAGAAAGCTTGTACACTATTAATAAAGCTGGATATTAATTTGCCTTTGCCTTTGGAGAGGTATCAGGTTCTCTTTAGTGTACAAATGAAAAGACGTGCATTGAATTACAAAGTGAAAAGAAAACAGCAGGTGGTTTCCAAAGAATCTCGGTTGAAGAAGTTAGTATGTGCACAAACTGCTTAATCTCCTTGGTGTGTTACATTAATAAGCTCAATATTCCTTATGAACTAGTCTGCTCGAATAGCAAGCCACCTCACTCAAAGCCTTCTTATGGGTTTTCCTCTGTTACAACATCTTCTTTACGCTGTTGGTTTGACAGCTGCCCGTTCTCTGGCAGTACCAGGCTCAATTCCTGTCTTCTAGGACACCCGTGACTCTGCAGTTCCTCACTCTCCTGCAGTATTGGCCAGTGAAGCTGCCCATTGCTGCAAGACTGCAGCTTTTCGAGTGGCCACTCATCTGTCAGATCCTTTGATTTCTTTTATTTGGGTAGTGGAAGTGTGAAACGATTTCCCCAGCCATGCCGTCGAACACGATACCCTGGTTTCTTTCAAGAAACGGCTGGATTGTCCAGTCAGGCCAGGAGGCTCTTCTTTACACAAAAGGTGGTGGGAGTGTGGAACGAACATTCCAGCCCACAGCTGTTGAAGCTGAAATCCTGGTTTCGTTCAAGAAGCACCAGAACGAGGTCTTGAACCCTTTCTTGCGTAAATAAAGGTTCTGTCTGTCATGTTGCCTTGTCCCCCCCCCAGCCATGTCCCGAGAGAAGGAGGCTGTTGACCGAGCGAGGACTGCGTTCCTCACCGGGAGGTCACGACCTCTAGAGTTCAGAGTTCGTCAGCTGAAGGCACTGCAGCGGTTCATCACTGAGCGAGAGAAGGAGATCGCAGCTGCGCTTAAGAAAGACCTCAACAAGGTGAACCAAGATTGCTGCAGGCTGCATCTGCGGGTTGCAGACCTCCGGTTACTGGGAGTTACTGCTCCACTTTCTCCCTGTCTCTAGTATTGTTCACAGGTTGTCTCAGGCTGGTGTTTCCCAATTGTGGTGCTGGAATATCCCTGTCTGTTCAGGTTTGCATTCCAGCTGAACTTTGACAGTTTGTCTCATCAAGCTTTTCAGTTGAACTGTTTGTTATTAAAACTGTTTCAGTTTGCAAATCGTTGAACGAGATTAGATATTAGCATGAAACCTGCTGCGTTTCAGCTCTCCTTTCACTAAGGCCTGTGTCAGTGATACAGCTGAATTTAACCAGAAGGCCCATGCAGCACTGAGAACACTTGTTTGACAGCCCTTTGTCTCACAAGTTGTGGAGGTGATAGAGTTAGAGATCAAGAGTGGTTTAGAAAGCTATAGGGGAGCAACAGTTTGAAAGAAAGTTGAAACTACAGTGTGATGGAGTGCAGAAAAGAGTGAAATTCAAGTGGCTTTCATTAAGATCTCTGTTGGAATGAAAATCACAAGGGTACTCTCGAGCCTAGATTGGAAAATGCCGCCTTAGACTAGATGAAAAGGTTTGTATCCTTCCCTGCAAAAAAAGTAAAAATAATTGTGGTTTCACTGTATGTTTATGCAGAGTGCATTGGGATGTCCTATTATTCAGTCATTGAGCTATGTCTGAAATATTCCTTAAGTTCTCTTTTCACAGCAGTATAGTTATTGATCCTATTTGAAGAGCCTCAAAAGGCTTTGTGCTCTATTAATCTTATCTAGCCAGCTTGATATGTGTTGCACTGTTGCTTTTAGAGCTCCAGGTATATGTAAGACAAAAGAGCATGTGTACGCCTGCCGGTGAAAACGCTGTGGTCTGTGCAGAGCCAGTTTGCTACCCCCCTGTACGAGCTGATGGGCCTGGAGGCAGAGATCGCTCTGACCCTGGAGAGGCTGGCGGAGTGGGCAGCCCCCCGGCCAGTGGAGAAGACCCTCCTCACGCTGTCCGACCAGGTCTACATCCAGCCTGAGCCCCTGGGGGTGGTGCTGGTCATCGGGGCCTGGAACTATCCCATGGCCGTCACTATCCAGCCCCTCATCGGGGCCATCGCCGCCGGTAAGCAGAGAACGCCGCCCTCGTTGCTGTGGCTGTGTAGAGTAGGGCTGTGAGGTTGCATCTACACTGGGGAAAGAAGTACTGGTTCCTGTATTTGTTTTATCCTTAGGTTGGTGTACTGACTTCGTTTTTTCATGTTTTTGTGCAAAGGTTTGCTAATAAATGTTAAAAGCAAAATACAGGTTGGGGTTCCCTGTTCATGCATAGCCTGACCATTTAACAAACTTGGGTTCAGCAGTTTCGACAAGGCCAATTCAAATTTGATAATGAAGGCATTCAATTAGATCGTCTTCTAAACCTGCAGTAAAGTAGAATAACAAAAGCCGCCTGGGGCAAATGGGATAGGAGGGCATCCTCGTACACACTGTGTAGCATTTCTGCAAGGGCGGGCATGGACTGAAGGGAGGGCAGGAGGCAATGAGTCATGCTTGTTTGCTCTTTTGTACCTTAGCGTTTGTTTGCAGGTGTAGTTCTGGGCTGGCTGGCTCAGCACCCCAGCGGTGTATTCCATCTCTTTCTAAAAGAACCCCGACAACTGAAACAAATGTGTTTTTTGAAGCTCCTGTACGGACATTTAACAATAGTTTTATAGCACTAAAGTTATCAATTTTAAAACCATTTTGTACTCTTAGGGTCCACAAATTATTCTTCAGTTTAAATTACCTGACTAGTTCTACATGACCTGTATGAAATGAAAAAGTGGCCTCTTCCTCATGCAGACCTGAAGGAAATGGAACAATTTAGTGCCGATCCAACGTGTTAATAAGGTACTACACACTGTTTTGATTTGTTAATTTTGCTTTACTTTCAAGGGCTGTGAAGGTGACAAAGGAGGTGAGGTCAGAGGTGAGATGTCACTGCGTTGTGCAGTGCACTGCATTGACACAACCGGGTGAAAATAATCACTGGGGAGTGAGTTTGCACACAATTTGCTGTAAATGAATTATGAAAGGTTAGGTCACACAGTACATTACATAAATGCGCAGAATGTTGCTTTGTTAATGTGCCTTTATTAAATCTGTGTATTATTTGCAGAATGTGTGCAAGTGATTAGCTAAATGATATGCACTGTATGCAGGAGCTGGGGTGCACGGCTTTTGTAGATGAAAGAAATCCTTGAATTGTGGTTTGTGAAGTTTGCGTCTGTATTTATACTCCCCCCCCCCTCCCCGCCAAAACCCTTTGTTTTCTTTTTATTCGTATGATATGTAAATGTGGAATTGAAATGAGATAGCTTAACGAGATCAGAATCTTGTAGGCAGGCTTGTTTTGCGGCCTTTGGCATACTTTTGGTTTACTATCCCGAACCAAAAGCCGTTACATGAACTTTGTGCGATAGGGTAAAGCAGCGAACAACAGATTCAGTTTGTGCTTTCTGCTCTCATTGTTACGCTTTGTTATGCATTGTTGAGAGTTGCAAAGGTTGAGAAAATGAGAGGCACTGGGAGGTCTAAAATCCCTTAATCCTTTTAAACAGGACTTGTTAGGATAGGGTGTCCATGCAGTTTCCTGAATTTCTTTAACTGTTGAAATACTGCAGCCTTCACTGTTTTACTGTCTGGAAGGCCTCTCACCCAGTGCTCTTATCATTGCTTTTAGAGCTACAAGGTTACTGTCATTCACTTGGGGAGAGAGGATCAAGCCCCGGCATATTGCCTGATAAAAGGGGCAGATTGGAAGTAATGCTGTGTCATTCTCTTAAAGAGACTGTCACTCTTTTTCCACTAGATTTACTAGTTTAAACAAAATGAGCTGTGTAGAGCAGAGGAGATCAGGTCTGCAAAATAAGACCATGTCTACATAGTTAACATTGCGGTTCAAGTGGATTACATAATGTAATATTCACTAAAGAGGTCCTACACTAAACTATATATAAAGTAGTTCTTATTTAAAGTTGGACACACTCGAGGGCAAAGAGTTCAGATTTCAGGGGGAGTTAATGACCAGTAAGAAGGGTTGAATCCAGAAGTGTTTTTTCCAAATCTGGCAAACTATTAGCTGAAACACTCAGAGCAGAACATTTGAGGACGCTTTTCCACTTCCTTTACGTGGTAGAGGGTTGAGCTGATGTTGAATCAATCTTTTCACTTCCTTTTTTTACTATCTAGTGGCAAGAAGTAAGTTAGGGGCTCCTGATATTTTTTCTTGCAGTCACTTAGGTTCAGATGAGGTGCTACACAAAATGGCAGTTATCTGAATTGTTTGTTTTCAGCAAGCATAGACTCAGCCTGTTGTAATTCCTTTCCTCCCCACCTAGAGCTGGTGTTTTGTTCACTATGGCTGCTGTCGCATCATCCAGGTGGGGCTGCACACTGGTGGTGGTGGAGGGGATCCCCATTACCTGTAAAGCATTTTGTGTGGAGTGTCCAGAAAAGTACTATATAAGTGTAAGGAATTATTATCATTACCACTTATTAGTCATATAAAAGGTGCGAACTGTATCAAAACGTGGTTAAGTTTGCTCTTACTAAAACAGTTTTGTCCTTAGAAGGAGAAGGAAGGAAGGAATGAAGTCAGTGTCAAACTGTAATGTTTGGTGACAGGACAGCGCAACCTGGTGGCTGGATTTTAAAACTGCGCCGTGGATGCTTGCACTTTCTCTCGTTTCAAACCCTGGCTTTTCCTTTCCTTCAGGCAATGCAGCTGTGTTGAAGCCGTCGGAGGTGAGCACGCACACTGCAAAGATGATGGAGGATCTGCTCCCTCTGTACCTTGACAAGGTAAATTCTCCCCCCCTCTATGTTGCAGGTGTGTTCTGTGCTTCTCTCTTTTGTTTGTGTTTAATGCTGTTGACTGTTGATACCTGCATAAATGCAATACAGCATTGCTTTGCTCTGCTTCTTTTAGCTCTGAAGCATGGATTTGCCATAGTGCTTTTTGTCCCGGCCATTATATATATTACTCCAAATACACCAGTACAATACAAATACACTAAAAGCTGACTTTGGGTCTGTGATACTCATGCAAAGCCGGGTGGAGGCAACTAAGGCACGCTCACTGCAGGCAACAGTCATTCATCCTGCTATGATTTGTCCCGAAGGCAAAACGTAATGAGAAGCGGCTCACAATCTGTCGTGCAAAGCGTATTTTTACTGTAGGGCAGGGCCAGCACCAGGTGCAATTGCTCATCAAAGAGCAGCCTCAAGACCCCCAGGCCTGGCTGACATAGCCCCTCCCACCAGCCTCACCGCGCCGCCACGCTGGAGCAGTGAAGAGAGCTGGTGCACCCTCTCCACCAGCTGTGACTGAATTTCTTCATATTTTCCCATTTTTTCTGTATATGTAACTATGTAACTAAAAAATAACTACAGTAGGTCTCTGTAAATAATCGCAGCCCTGAGTCTGGGGTTCTGTCTGTGTGGAGTTTGTATGTTCTCCCCATGTTTGCGTAGGATTCCTCTAGGTACTCTGATTTCCAAAGACATGCTGGTAGGCTTAAGGGGAGCTGCAGTCCCAATTTCTCAAAATGGTTATTAAATCTCAGTAGCAGAATAAATTCATTGACAATCTAGAAACAATTTACCCATTTCGAATTTGCTGTATTGTGTGGCTTCTAAATATATCCGTCTTTCTGTATTGTCAGTGGCTCTGTTCATGTGATGATCTTTTGTGCAGCGTGTGCTGTGAGGTCTGTGCCTGTGATGCTGTCTCCCAGGAGATGTACCCAGTGGTGACCGGGGGAGTCCCAGAGACCCAGGAGCTCCTGAGGCAGCGCTTCGACCACATCTTCTACACCGGGAACAGCACTGTGGGAAAGCTGGTGATGGAGGCCGCCGCCCGCCACCTCACCCCCGTCACCCTGGAGCTGGGCGGGAAGAGTCCCTGCTACATCGACAAGGCCTGCGACCTGTCTGTCGCCTGCCGGTCAGTTAAACCTCGAATGCCACATGATGGGGCCGTCACTAACTCGGACAGAACGATAACTCCGGGCCCAGGGAGTGCAGTGATGTCCGAGTTGGTGACCGGGCAGGGTAACAGTTAGGGTCAGCTTGAATGTGCCTGCTGAACATTTCTCTCATTCTCTTCTCTAAAAATCAGTGACTTTCACTTACCAAAGGTCATAGAAAGGAGAGCGTAACTTAAACCCAACATCATGCACATTTATTCAGTTTAGCTACTAGAATTAGTGTTTTCAGACTTGCATTTGTTCTCTTAAAGCTGTGATCTTCCTGTTATTTCAGACACCTTGTATTCACATTGTATTATGTCTGATCTTCTCCTTTTCACTCTTCTTGCTTCCTCCCTGTAGCCGGATCACCTGGGGAAAGTTTGTGAACTGTGGTCAGACCTGCATCGCTCCTGACTACATCTTGTGTGACCCCAGCATACAGGACCGAGTGGTGGAGGAGATCAAGAAATCACTCAAGGTGCTTAGCTCTTTTTGTTTTTAAGGGGATGCTGCAAAATAAGCTGTTCTGGGATTGTTGGTCTTGGTACTTTTTATCAGCATAGTAGTGAAAAAGAGGTCGCAGAACCTTTTTATGGTCTGGACAATACCGCAGTAGCAGTCTGCAACACTATTTGGAAGTGGAGCTTTAAAAAACAAACCCTCTTGTTTTAATTGAAGAGCTGTAGGGCCAACAGACATGAAAAGAAGGGGATGACAGTGGAATGAATGAAAACTGGGTTTGATAAAGTCAGAAGAATAATGGAAGGGCTGTGGAAGGTGATGTAAAGTTTTTGTGCCATTTCCAGGAATTCTACGGCGACGACCCCAAGACCTCACAAGATTACGGACGCATCATCAACCAGCGCCATTTCAAAAGAATTCTGTCTCTGCTGGAGGGCTGCACTGTGGTGCTGGGCGGAGAGCACGATGAGTCACAGTGCTACATTGGTAAGAATCTGTTTTGAAGGGAGGTTTACTGGGTTGTGGGTGCTACTATGAGACACTCCTTTACCCAAAGTGAATTACAGGCACCATGCAGTGAGTTATGACTTGTCAACTAATGTTGCAATCCCAGTAGGCCCCTGAATATTGCATGTGGTTTTAGTGAGCATCATGGAGTAGTTATCTTTCCACACTCATAACTGGAAGTCTGTGGATTTAAATCCTGAACAGGGCTTGCTGTTGTACCATCAAATAAGATGCTTCTGCAAGAGTGCTCCGGGAAAATACCCATCATTTTAAATGCGTGAAAAGTCATTTTGGGTACAATTGTCAACCAAATAAATTTGCAATGATTGGTATTCTGTAGGACAGAGCACAAAGAAGACATGTCCAGGTTCAGTGACTGAGTCAGAGCTTCAGCCACTACTTGACTTGTGCAACATCTGGAGTCGCAGGTGTTGTGCCCTGAGCTTGTTCAGTGACGGTGACTCTTTCTCTCCCACACCTCCTGAGCCCCCACTGTCCTGAAGGATGTGACGCCCCAGTCCAAAGTCATGCAGGAGGAGATCTTTGGGCCGGTCCTGCCCATCCTGAGCGCGGGCAGCGTGGACGAGGCCATCCGCTTCATCAACGAGCGAGAGAAGCCACTGGCGCTGTACGTCTTCTCTTTGGACAACAAGGTAACACACGGTGACATTGAACACTGTTCAGTCAGGCAGGATGAGGAAGTTGCTATATGCTTGCCGCTCACCATGAGATGAGCTCTGTCACATTCGACACACTGTGTACATACAATACGAGCCGTGTTAAACAGAAGCCAGGGACGATGGCTGAGCCAGGTCACCACGGTGTTCTCCTTCAGTGTTTTCGACTGGGGACATTCCAGTGAATTGAGGGGTAGCTCAGAAAAAAAAAAACACAAGCAACCTCTTGATTCTAAGCTTCTGAGTGAAATGCAGTTTTTATTGGAAATGGATAAAAATTAAAGTTCCTCACAAAACTTTTGCCCCACTTTTAAACTGTGTGCTGGCTGATATCCGCTGCCCGAGGCCCAGGGCCTGAAATCGGCACGCGCCTCCTGTTCAACACGGCCCGTGAGAAACCGCCGCGGCCCTGTCCTCGTGTCCTCCCCCGTCCCAGCGGCTCTCGCTTCCCGTTTCAGCTGATCAAGAAGGTGATCGCCGAGACGTCCAGCGGAGGGGTGACGGCCAACGACTGTCTGCTGCACTACTCCGTCAGCGCTCTGCCGTTCGGGGGAGTGGGTAAGCGCATTCCTGGGGAAAGAAAGTGTTTACTCAGTGGCTGTTGTCAATTAATACGTTACGCTTATATAGTGCTTTTCTGGACACTCCACTCATAGTGCTTTCCAGGTAATGGGGATCCCCTCCAGCACCACCAGTGTGCAGCCCCACCTGGATGATGCACCAGTACTCTCCTCACACACCAGCTCTCAGTGGGGAGGAGAGCAGAGTGATGAAGCCAGTTCAGAGATGGGGATTATTAGGAGGCCATGATTGGCAAAGGCCAATGGGAAATTTGACCAGGACACCAGCGTTACACCCCTTCTCTTTTCAAGAAACACCCTGGGATTTTTAATGACCACAGAGAGTCGGGACCTCGGTTTTACATCTCATCCGAAAGACGGCGCCTTTTTACAGTATAGTGTCCCTCTCGCTATACTGGGGCATTAGGACTCACACAGACAGCAGTGTGAGCGCCCCCTGCTGGCCCCTCTAACACCTCTTCCAGCAGCAACCTTAGCTTTCCCAGGAGGTCTCCCATCCAGGTACTGACCAGGCTCACACCTGCTGAGCTTCAGTGGGCTGCCAGTTGTGAGTTGCACTGTGATATAGCTTCTGACAAAATGTGCTCGGGGTGTTCAGCACCTCTAACCCAGCAATATTCGTGCGTCTCTTTAACCCCAACTGCAGAGTCTGAACAACAAGTTAGAACGTTGAGAGATACCAAGGTGTCCATTTCCTGTGGGTTGGAGTGTTTGCCTTGTGCCCACTATATTTGACCTATATCTATCAATAGAAGCTCATTTTTCTATCCCATGATAAACTGCCTGCACCCCACTATCGGTCCTGCGGCAGGGAGGACAGCAAAGCTAACGCCGAGTCCGTCTCTTCCTCCAGGCAACAGCGGCATGGGCTGCTACCACGGCAAGCACAGCTTCGACCAGCTGAGCCACCTCCGCGCCTGCCTGATCAAGTCCCTGTCCATGGAGGGCATGAACAAACTGCGCTACCCGCCTCACTCTGCCGACAAGGTCCGCTGGGCTCGGATCCTGATCCTGAAACGGATCAACCTGGGCTGGCTGGGCCGGCTTGGGCTCGTGGCTGTCCTGGCGGTTCTGGCGGCTTTTCTGGTCCAGGTAACGGAATCGGATGTTCCCTCACCCCGTATGGCTCTTGATGGATAGTGTTTTTAAAAAGCGGCATGGTGGCACATTGGTTGGCACTACTGCCTCGCGGTACTGGGGCCCTGGGTTCAGTTGCTGTCTGTGTGGAGTTTGTACGTTCTCCCCATGCTCATGTGGGTTTCCTCCCACACCCCAGAAACATACTGGTACAGTAAGTTACTTGGCTTCTGGGAAAAATGGCCCTGGTGTGGGTGTGCGTCTGGGTGTGCCCCTGCGATGGGCTGGCGTCTCGTCTGGGGTGTACCCTCTCTTGCGCCCGCTGCCTTCTGGGATAGGCTCTGACTCCCCCCTGACCCTGAATTGGAATAATTGGTTGGACAGATGGATAACTTTTACAGTAAACTGTGAAAGCCAATATTGGATAGTCAGTGCTTCTTTACAATTGGCCTCAGTTCTCAGTTCCAAAAATACAACTTTGTTTTACAGAGTCGTGAACTACCTTCACTCTGGGATAAATATGTTTTCAAAAATTGCATTCCTCTATATTTAATAACATGTAATTGTTAAGATGCTTCCCTGCTAGAAAGAAGTTGGAGACGCTATAGTTGAGCATAACCAAGTAATACACAGAAGGCTCTTGTCTTTGAAGGAGAGATTAATGAGGCAGTTTCCTGTTAGGTGGACTGTGAAGGTCTCTCATTGAAGGCATGTTGGCTCCAGGCCTCAGTAATTACAGATTAGGCTAGCAACTGATTCTACTGCATGATGGACAGAGCACTAAGGAACTAAGAGCACTGGAACAGACGAATGGAAAAGGTTTTATTGTATTTTTGTCCTTGGTATCTCTTGGTGGAAAGAAACTTTGCACTTTGGTCAGGAGTTAATCTGACTTTCTTCCCTGAAAGAGGTTAAAGTGCTCCCACAAGCATGGGTCAGCAAACCTGAAGCCTTTATGAATAACTTAGTTTCCATTTAAGTTGTGGTACTGTTAGTAACATGCATTCATACACAGTCAATCATACTGTAGGACTGAGAGCCATTCTTCTGTCTTAGCAGACATTTATTTCTTAAACCACGGTGGACCATTTGTACCAAATCCAGGATTGAAATCCATTATTGTGCTCAGGAGTTTCTCTACTCCTTCCACCCACTGACCACAAATAATTAGGTCATTAAGTACAGAACAGTATCACTACAACATTGTAGAGTTGTGCACTCTCCTTTATTATGCCTTCGATTCTGTGCCAGGCACCCCACAACACAGCGGGTCAGGTGGAAGAGTGAGAAATTGCTTCACCAGTTGAATTTAGGGAGAATTTTAGGAACTTCAGATTGTGCAGGGCCAGAGTGGAGTTTACATTCCTACTCTTACCAAGAGCAACATGGGTCTTTAAAGACCATGTTTCCGGGACCTGTTTAACTTTTCACACAATGGTCAGCACCACCTACAGAACAGTATCCCTGGTGAACAAGCTGGGGCGTGTTATAGAAATTCTGTTCCTGAAAGAGAAGTGCTTTTTCTGCACCAGCAGAGTTTTCCTTAGAGGACTCCCATCCCAGTACTCTCCCAGCCCTGAGATCAGTGGTAGCTTTCCTGCTCAGACACATATCTAACAAGCAGGAGTTTAAGTGAAATATCATGGGAATCGGGGTGAGGTGTTTGCATGATTCCAAGAAATAATTACTGTATTATTTTGTATACAGCTTTTGCTGTATTTTTCTAAGTGTTGCTTTGCTCATGTGACCTAACATGACCAACGTGTTTGGTTTAATTCTATTTCTTATTTTAGTTTTAACTATGTGAGTTGAAAGATAAATGCTGTGAGTAACTTAACAAACCTGATTGTGTCTTTCCTGACAATGTTCTACATTGTTTGTGAAATGTATCCTTCGAATGCTCCACTAGGCCAGTGTGTTCACTGATCAGTGACCCTCTCTTCTGAAATACCTGCACTGAGTATAATTATATATCCCCACTTCACTGCCCTGCTTTGTTCTTTTACCCTTTTTATACTAATGGATCTTCCTTCCAGTGTCTGACAGACTATTGTTAGTCAATTTGGAAAATTGCCACTTCTCTGCATTTCAGTTATTCTGCATTTTCTCAGATCATGCCATCAGCCCCATTCCCCATCCCCCTTCCACTCCCCTGTTTCAAAATGGAAAAACCATGAACCCTAGTAGATAATAATAGTTAATTATTAATAATTCTAATGAATGGCTTCCTTTACAAAAGTGCCCTGTGGAATACCCTAGTAAAAGTACAACTAAATCCTAATAAAGCTTGGAGAGGTTTGGCAGTCTGTGATGCCTTATAAAGCATGGGTTGTTGTGAAGTGTTGATGTTCGAAAATAGCAGTTTGGGTGAAAATCATAAGGGCATAACATCATGAGTGCTGAGTGGTAGCTCTGTGGCTCAGGATCTGCGCCTGTGGCTGGAAGGTTGCAGGTTCAAATCACGCGGCCAGCAGAGGAATCCTACTCCGTTGGGCCCCTGAGTAAGGCCCTTAACCCCAGCTGCCCTGTGGAATACCCTAGTAAAAGTACAACTAAATCCTAATAAAGCTTGGAGAGGTTTGGCAGTCTGTGATGCCTTATAAAGCATGGATTGTTGTGAAGTGTTGATGTTCGAAAATAGCAGTTTGGGTGAAAATCATAAGGGCATAACATCATGAGTGCTGAGTGGTAGCTCTGTGGCTCAGGATCTGCGCCTGTGGCTGGAAGGTTGCAGGTTCAAATCACGCGGCCAGCAGAGGAATCCTACTCCGTTGGGCCCCTGAGCAAGGCCCTTAACCCCAGCTGCTCCAGGGACTGACCCTGCACTCTGACCCCAAACTTCTCTCTCCCTGTCTGTGTGTCTCATGGAGAGCAAGCTGGGGTATGCAAAAAGACAAATTCCTAATGTAAGAAATTGTATATGGCCAATAAAATGATCTTATCTTATCTTAAAGTGTTTTGCTTTTTTCCTGTGTGTTGCAGAGGTTTGTACAGTGAGTCTGCTGTAGCGACAGAAGAGCACTGACCATGAATGTCAAGAGGGACCATGCAGCATGCAAGAGCTTTAATCCAGCTTGCTAGGCTGTGCACCACCAGTGAGCTCCGGAGTCAGTGGTCTGTGTGGAGAAAAAACGAAAAGGGTTCTTAGCTTAGCTGTTTAATCCTACTGATTTCCTTCAATGCAACCAATATGAACTGTTCGTAGATTTCTGACGTGCAATGCTTTCTGAATTGCAACTTTTCTTTTTTAGTTTTTGAAAAAAAAAAACATTGTATTTTCATTACCTCAGAATAATGGAAGCAGTCGGAAAGGCTGAACAGAGACTGATGTTCCACCAATGTGTCGATCACTTCCTGCAACACCTGGCTCCAAAAAAGAACATGGACTGTAACTGTGCTATTCAGTTTTCATGCCAGAATCAACTGTTCGGTGTTATCTCAACATTACATACACCACTGTAAAAAGAGAAGGTTCTGTGAGCAAGACCTTACAAATTCCATGTTAAACATGGTTTGTTATTCTTAAGTGCAAAACTTTGTGTTGGTGTAAAAATGGACGCTGAAGCCCATTAGTGAAATTAAGTTGCTGCAAAAAATCCGTTAGCATTTAATATTTTGCTCTAATATTGCATTTTAACTCTTTTTAGATTACCATTAGGTCTTCCCTGGAGTTATGTGTTAGGGACCATTGTGAAGGATCATATTAATATAGTGAGCATGGACTCAATGCCAAAGATGACTCAATGCCTCTGTGTGTGTTTGGAGGCTGATGTTGAAGACCTGCAGCTGCTGTATGTGACATGGAAACGGACTGAAATCTCAGCGGCGAGTCCATTCACAAACTGCAACAATTGTGCTGCTTTTTAAATTCCACTATGGGTAGCGGAAGGAAGTTGTTAGAGTGTGTCTCATGACTACATCTTTGTCCATTTCACTTTATTTCTGTGGGCCTGAGGCAAGTTCTAATCCTTGCCCAGTTAGTTTCCAAGAAGTTTACACGGGGTGACACAAGTACTTTCTGTGTAAACCAAGAAAGAAAGTTAGTTGACCCAGATATATCCCACTGCTCATTTCTGATACTGAACATTTCCTAAATTTTGCAAGCATGTTTATCGACCTAATAATCAACACTAATGTTTGCACTACAGACTTTTGGAATGCCCCTTTGCTCTTAGTTGTAGTTTTCGCTACAGTAGTGGTAGATAGTGTAGTTTTTAGGAGATTTTTTTAGTAGTTTAGTAGATAGTGTAGATAATGTAGTTTGAGATAGTGTGCAAATCTATCACGTGATACAGATTTTGCCGCTAGTGATGGAAAGTTGTTTAGTGCTCTAGTGCAATGCATGTGCCTTTACTTGTGAAATTGGGATTTCTGATCCACTCAGTATTATAGCTGGACCGTGTAGGCTTTCCATCTGTTAAATAATTTGTCAAACTTGCTTTCAGAATTGCATTGACATGAGTGCGATTGAAAGGCAACCCAGAAACAAAGAAATTACTTGCATTTAGAATATTTGTGATGTAAGAAATATTTAATTTAATGTGCATTTTTTTTCTCTCTGAAAGCTTTCAAAACTGTTTTATTTTTATCCTTTGGACAATGACACAATATTAGCTACTGAATTCAGAATGTATGTTCTCAAATTGATCTCAGCAGGGTTGACTGAATGCATCTTTATTTCAAAGTGGCTGAATATAACTACATTTCACAGCTTTCAGCACTTTATTAATGTTAGTTGTTTTAATTCAGCATAAATAAGACTACTGTTATCATGTTTCATTTTAATGGGATAATACTGTTAGCTTATTTCATAATAACTAACCTTTATAATATGAATAACATTGTTAAAATATTACTCACATTATCTTTAATGATAAATATTAAATCCATACATTATCTCATTACCACAAACTGAACTACAGACAGTTGAATATTTTGCTAATTATGTAAGTGTTTAATTGTTTTTTGTCCGCTGTAAATGAAGGAATTGTTTTATGCTTTACTGGAGACGCAAGCTTAAGTCTCCACAAACAGTAAATGTATGAACTCAGTACTGAAACGTTTTACTTTCCTGTAATGAAGTTAAAATTTTATTGAAATAAAAGTAATACAACCATTTTTGTTCTTATTTATAACTTGATGATGCCTTGCTTGAAGAGTGTCGATGAGAGCAGTTTCAAACGGTATTATTTCATGTTTCATTATTCCTCTCCCACTAGTTGATTCATTTTGGACCCTTATCTCTTCTTATGCAATAATTATGTACTCGGAGAAACATTTTCTTAGCAAGCGACACTAATCCTCCTGTGTTTTCATGGATGGAATTTAATGAGAGGGGACATTTTGCTTATTGAAACTTTGTGTTTATCTGATGTGTTATAATGCTGAGAGACAAACAAGGCTGTTTTTCCAAGAGGAAATCTTGTCGATAACAATGTCTAGATCGGTGTTTCCTTGCAGGAGGCTCGTAGGGGTTGTGTTCACCTGTCTGTTGCAACGTGAGGACAGGGCAGACTCGTAGATCTGTGATCTGCCTACTGCCCAGCTCAACGGCTGTCAGCGGAATTTAGACCCACTCAGCCTGAGATTTTAAATTAGGGTCCTGGAGCTGTAGGCATTTATCTCAAAGCTCTGAATGCGATGCACATCAAGGGGACCATCAATGACCGTCGGTTATCACCGTGCAAATCTCTTGACATCATAAACGTTTGGTTGAACATCTACTTCCAATGTCCTGCTAAAAATGTCTAAACTTCTTTTTTTTTATGCCAAATCGACCACCCCCTCTCCCCCAGTGTGACAGCACCAGGCATGCCCTGACCCCTGGGCTCCAGCAGAACGTTTCACAAGCCGTAGTTTCTATATGTCACCTGAGGTGTGAAAGCACTCCTCTGGTCCCCCCCAAAGGTCGTACACAGCTTTGCTGCGTAAGCAGGCTGAAAGAAGACTGGTTGCAAGGCCCGAGAGAGCACACCAGCATCCCGAGGGCGTGCCGCTGAGCAACCGCTCCACGGGCGTGACCAGCCCCTGTACACCCGAGTCGGGCGCGCTGCCTGATACAGATTCGCGTCACAGCAGAAATGACTGCATGTCCGCAATAGCAAACCCGAAGGAGCAGCATCCAGTAAGCTACCAGAGCAGCAGTGCTGTTCGGGAAATGCATCAGGTCATGGAGATTGATCATTTTCTGCTGCCCTTCGTTTTATTAAAGAGCTTTTTCTTCTCATGAGGTTTTCGTGAGAACCCCCCCCCCCCCCACACCCCAAAAAAAATAAGCTCCAAATTGAAAAGGAAACCTTTAAACTCTCTACACGTTTTTATCTCTAGACCAGAGATAATTTTTTTCCTGGGAAAACAGGCTATAAACCCTGGTGCTCGATCTGGGTGTGTGATGATCGGTGATTGGAACCGCGGCACAGGACAGGGAGAGAATTGTCCTGTGGAAGCTCCGCCTTCCACTCTCTCAGAAACTGGGCTCCGGTTGCAGTCCGGGGAGAAGCAGACCACAGACGGCTCTCAGGTCTGACCACTGCCAGGTGAGTTTCACCCGGACCTCTAAATACACTAGTGCAGTGTTCCTGGTGCAGTGTACTTATTTTAACTTCTGTGCATCAAAATTCTACTCTGATCTTATTCATCTGAATTGAAAATGTAGTTTTCTCTCATCCGCTACATGGGACTGTTATTAGGCAGCGGGGCACTTTTAGCAACAGCCTGCTCCAGCTACGGTGTTCAAGGGAACGTTTCCGCAGGTTCTTCCACCCGCCGGCTGTCAGGGTGTTTAACACTGCCCTAGGCTAGGACTGCTAGCGCCTCGTCTGCTCGTCTATGGACAGCATGTTGCACTATTGTACTTTTTGGACACTCAATCTGTATATACCTATGCACATTTTGCACATATTTTATTATCATTATTTTGCATATTTTGCACACACCTATATTTATTTTATATTTATTTTGTATTACTGTACGTATTTTAATTTTTCATCTATTCTGCTGTCTGTTTTTGCTCGTCTTGGGCTGGGCTGCTGTAACACCTCAATTTCCCTTCGGGATCAATGAAGTCTTGTCTATCTATCTAGCTTACCTACAGTAAGTTCTTTGTTGAGACGTAAATACCATTAATACCTTTGACTGTGTTTCCTCTTTCTTACTCTTCTCCTTGAGCCGACAGTGTCCCACGTTCCCTCTGCCCGCTGCAATTCCACCGTGTCCTTTCACTGGGGATCAAGGATTCTTCCTCCAGGAAAACATCAAAAGACAGAAAACTCCGAGCGCTCCTTCCCTCACCTTTCCCTCTAAACCTCTCCCTTCGTCTTCAGACGTCTTCTCCCGCACTTCTGGAATTCCCTGCCCTGGCCGTCGGGTGTCTTTGGATCCCCTCCTGCTCGTCCCCCACAAGCCTGCGGAAGCTCCACAGCCGAAACCTTGTTTTTTCCTTCTTTCTTTCCATTGGTTTGGAGCAGAAATCAAACTCGGCTTTGCTCTGCTTGACCCTCTTATTCACACATATCAGTCTGCAGCTCACAGCTGGCAGCCCACTGGAGAGGAATTTATTTCACACGAAAGCAGGTCTCTGTTGCTCAACAGCTTATACCTGCACACCCACCATTACCAGAGAGCCATTGACTCCTCATGAGGCCAGTCACCTGAATGGAATTAAGCCAGGCGCTGCGAGTGACTATTAAGAGGCTTTTCCTTTTTTAACTGGAGAAGAACTGCTGCTCGTGTCCCTAGAATCCAAACGCGATTTTCAAGAGCCAGAGCCCTCAGATTTGCTGTGCTTGTTATTCCAACGTTTATTAACTCCCAGATTCATGTTCTCTCCCTGACCGTTGCAGGGCGCCGCCAGGTCGGTTGAGAGGTGAGAGATCGTGTGCACTGAGGCCCTAGTCCTTGAGGCCCCGAGGATCAGGGCATTGAAACACCGTCTCGCCTGCTGGTCGGGCTGCACCTGCGAGGCGTGCGGCTCGGAGCCACCCATGGAGGTGCAGGCTGTGGATCGGGCCCGCGCGGCGTTCCTCTCGGGCAGGACGCGGCCCCTGAAATACAGAGTCCGTCAGCTGGAGGCGCTGCGCAGCCTGATCACCGAGAGGGAGGCGGAGGTCACCGCTGCACTAAAGCACGACCTCGGCAAGGTGAGATGCAGCCCGTCGGCCTAAAAGCACCGAGCTCCAGAGGTCGCCCGGAGGAGATGGGGCACTGCAGTTGAAAGCTGGGAGGGATCAAAAACAGAAATGCCTGTGACTTTGAACTGTCATCTCACCCGGCAGACTTAGATAGATAGATAAGACTTTATTGATCCCACTGGGAAATTGATGCGTTACAGCGGCCCAGCCCAAGACGAGCAAAAAACAACAGATATCAGCATAGACGAAAAATATGAATACGTACAGTAATACAAAATAAATAAAAAATAAATAAATAAAAATAAATACATAGGTGTGTGCAAAATATGCTCATAGTCACTGTAAAAACAATAAAATATGTGAAAAATGTGCATAGGTATATACAGATTGACCATAGACGAGCAAATGAAGGGGTAACAGACTAGACTTACTTCTGCCACTTTGAGGTATCTTTGGGTATTTGGGTATCTCTTGGTACCTCTGCAAGACTGATCTATGAGATGTGGGTATTGCTGTCGGTCCTGCTCTGACCCCTGCTCCCCTGCTGCCTGCCTGCCTGCAGAGCCAGTTTAACGCACATCTGTTTGAGCTGGTGGGCCTGGACAGCGAGATCCAGCTGTCCCTGGAGAGGCTGGCGGAGTGGACAGCCCCCCAGCCCATGGAGAAGACCTTGCTGACCCTGATGGACCGGGTCTACGTCCAGCCCGAGCCTCTGGGGGTGGTGCTGATCATCGGGGCCTGGAACTACCCCTTTGCCCTGACCCTCCAGCCTCTGGTGGGGGCCATCGCCGCCGGTAAGCTGGGAGACCGGGGGGACAGGGCCTGTCTCCCTGCCCTCACAGTGCGTTGTTGGTCAGTGACGTCACACTCTCGTGTTCTCAGATTCCCAGTATCTGGGTAATGGTCTCTTGTTGTAGTTCCAGCCAGCTTAGGCTAGCTCTGAGGGAGCTTTCGAAGAAAACTCAGTCTTCACTCAGGTTAAGAGATTGTCAAACAGGGATCTTTCATTCAATCAGCCGAAGGGCAGCATAGCACAGAGAAAGGGTTTTATTTTATATTTATTTTGTATTACTGTGCGTATTTTAACTGTAGTTACACTTTTCCTTTCATACAGTGAATGTAGGGGAGACTTTAACATATCATAGGAACACACAAGGCACAGGCCACTCACAGACGTCTTTCAGACACAAACAAAACAGGACAGGAACATGCCATTTGGCATCTGTTTCATTTCAATCTGTTTCGTTTCTCTCGGGTTGAACACACGGGTGTGAAAAAATCACAGGCTTTAGTTGCAGAAAGACAGTTGTCTTAGGTGCAAACAGAAAAGCTCACCCTGCTCGAGTGTTCATCTCACTCAGTCTTCCACAGAGGCCAGTGACAGCGGTGTGGATCTGTCTCTCTGTAGGTAATGCAGCTGTAATAAAGCCCTCGGAGTTGAGCGGGCATTCATCCAGGCTGCTGGAAGAGCTGCTTCCTCAGTACCTGGACAGGGTAAAGACCTTCCTCCTCCTCCTCCTCCTCCTCGCTGTGCGTCGGCTTTGCTTCTGCGTGCAGTGAGCTGTCTTTGCATGTGGCCGTGTCCACTGCGTGTCTGGACCAGTACAGCAAGACATCCCAACCTCCTGTGACTCTGTCCAGGGAAGAGCCGGGAGCATTTTATATGTGCAAATTTAGCGTACTTTTAATGCATTTCGAATATGGTTAGATGTTTGGTAAATGACACTAGGACCAGGATTATCAGGGAGGGCATCCAGCGTCCCAGTGGGAGTCCCTCCCGGATTAATCCCTGCTGTCTCCCTGCGTCTCCCAGGAGATGTACCCAGTGGTGACCGGGGGAGTCCCAGAGACCCAGGAGCTCCTGAGGCAGCGCTTCGACCACATCTTCTACACCGGGAACAGCACTGTGGGAAAGCTGGTGATGGAGGCCGCCGCCCGCCACCTCACCCCCGTCACCCTGGAGCTGGGCGGGAAGAGTCCCTGCTACATCGACAAGGCCTGCGACCTGTCTGTCGCCTGCCGGTCAGTTAGACCTCGAATGCCACATGATGGGGCCGTCACTAATTCAGACAGAACGATACCTCCGGGCCCAGGGAGTGCAGTGATGTCCGAGTTGGTGACCGGGCAGGGTAACAGTTAGTGCCTGCTGAACATTTCTGTCATTCTCTTCTCTGAAAATCAGTGACTTTCACTTACCAAAGGTCATAGAAGGGAGAGCGTAACTTAAACCCAACATCATGCACATTTATTCAGTTTAGCTACTAGAACTAGTGTTTTCAGACTTGCATTTGTTCTTATAAATTCTCTTAAAGCTGTGATCTTCCTGTTATTTCAGACACATTGTACCGGTTAGTTCACATGGCCAACATTGCACAGGGGAATTGGAGGGGGGGTCGGTCATCACCCAGAGCTTGTGGGGTTGTACATGATTGTGTAAGACCTACATTTCAAGTGTCAATGTATGGATCAGACTAGGGTTGAAGTACTTGATCCTGAACCTGGTACTGCAGGCTGGTACTGGTACTGCAGGCTCGGCCGGTGTCTGTCTCTTTCCCTCTGCAGCCGGATCACCTGGGGGAAGTTTGCCAACTGTGGTCAGACCTGCATCGCTCCCGACTACATCCTGTGTGACCCCAGCATACAGGACCGAGTGGTGGAGGAGATCGGGCGAACAGTGCAGGTATGTCTCTCTGTCTGCCCCACGGCCACTTAGGACGAGGGGATCCAGAATTTTGGATCGCTTCCTCCTGCTTTGTGAAGTTCCTGCTTCGTTTTGGTGCTTTAAATCTTTGTGGAGAAGTTGTGTCCTGTTGCCTGTTCGTTCTGTCAAGTTACCTCTTCCAGCTGCTGTCTAGCATCTGTGAAGTCAAGTCATAAATACCAGAAACACAGGTGCCATCGTCACGTTCAGAAAGCAAAAGGAGTGAAACCAACCTGCTGTGATTTATTACTTACAGGAATTCTACGGCAACGACCCCAAGAGCTCGCCGGACTACGGACGCATCGTCAACAAGCGCCATTTCAAAAGGGTCATGTCTCTGCTGGAGGGCTGCACCATAGCCCTGGGAGGAGAGCATGATGAGTCACAGTGCTACATTGGTAAGAAGACAGCTGTCTGAGATAATGCACAGCACAAAATAAAGGTTATTATAGGGGTCCTTTTAGGACGTATTCTGACTGGCAAATCAAGAAGATGGCTCTTTGCTATGACTAGATTCTTTATTGTTGCAATTGAATTCTTTAATGTGTTGTCTTCTCAAGAACAGTTCTGTAAGTATCAAGAAAAATGTGAATTGTTTATCCCACAACAAACAGTGGAGTGAATTTCATTGTGTCTGCGGGCACACAGGGGTGTCCTCACGTTGGACAGCACATCTTAAATTTCCATTACACAGCGCTGCATGTTATGGGCTGCGTTTGATGCTTAAATGTGCAAACATGACTATGTCGCAATTAAACGCTAAAAGAATACCTGTGTGCTGCTGGTTATAATTTACAGATTATACTAAAGCATTGCAAGGCTCTATCTTAAACACATACGCAATTCTTAAAATTTTACAATAAGTGCTGCATTTTTTTTTTAATTCTGGAAAATAGCTGCTGTGTTATTCTTTGTTAATTGTAATAGTTCTGCGTATTGAATTTCTTTCCTGCACATTCTGCTGGTTGGGTAATAAGAGGTAATACGATGAAGAAGAAGAATCTGGGAAAGCCAGTCTCCTGAGCTGTCCAGGAGTCCTGCTCTCCTGTCTGGGATGAAACGCTGCACGCTGGCACTCGATGACCCCCCGTGCCTCTCTCCTCAGGCCCCACTGTCCTGAAGGATGTGACGCCCCACTCCAGGGTGATGCAGGAGGAGATCTTTGGGCCGGTCCTGCCCATCCTGAGCGCGGGCAGCGTGGACGAGGCCATCCGCTTCATCAACGAGCGAGAGAAGCCACTGGCGCTGTACGTCTTCTCCAAGAACAAGAAGGTACCAGTCCGTCTGCGATTAAGCCCTGGCACAGAGGTGTGCCCCTGCCAAGGGGCCTGTTGACCTCAGTTACATACTGTTCTTCAGACCAGGAAGGCTAATGAGAAGAGACGAGATCAGGCCAGCTGATACATGGCTGAAGGAGATCAATCTGAGTCCCTGTGGGCCGTTTAAAAGTGTTTCTTTGCACTGACTAGACTTTGTTTTTTACCCAGTTTTAAAAGACATGGGGATGAGCTTGGCATTGTGGGTATTTCTTCATGTGTCGTGCTGGAAAAGGCCCAACCAGCACCCCCCCGTCCAGCTCGCCCAGTCCCACCTACGGGGACGCCGATCTGGAACCCAAACGCTTTTGCGGTTTCTCCAGGGGCTGCCGGCTCACTCCCCCCCCGTCCCTCTCTTCCAGCTGATCGACCGCGTGATCGCCGAGACGTCCAGCGGCGGGGTCACGGCCAACGATGTGCTGCTGCACTACACAGTGGGCGCGCTGCCCTTCGGGGGCGTGGGTAAGCCTGGCGGGCGAGCGGCGGGGGGGGGTGGCTGGCGGACTCTTGGGCCTGCAGGGCACCGAACCGTAGCTCTCGGGCCAGGGCGTCTCCGCCTTCCCACAGACCAGCTCTCTAAAACCCAACCTGCCTGCAGGGTATTGAACAGTGGAAGGCCTTTTTATTTCGATTTGACTTGCTTGACTTACATCTTTAAAGCGTTCTCCAACAACGAGGGTTTGGAGGAGCGGCGGCGAACGTTTGAGGGGCACGGGGGGCCCCCCCGGCGTGAGGTCAGCTTGGAGAGAGGAAAGAAACAAGCAGGACACAGGTCCGGGCCTGACCAAACAACAAGAAAGAACGAAAAAAGGCCGCTTTGGACAGCGGGGTCCGGGCTGGACTGGAAACAGAGGTTCCCAGAGAAAAAGACCACCTGAGACCCGGGACCCAGCCTGAGCTGAGCGCTGAAGCAGCAACAGCGAGAGGGCTTCATGGGGGGGGGGGCGCATTCCCACACCTCTGAAGGGCTAGCTGCTGTGTCACAATTAGTGAGGGGATTAAATATCGATGTGACAAAGAAGGAGGAAAGGACTAAAGTGTTAATTTATGTTTTTTTTCAACCTGTGTCCTAATTTTAATAATGATAATTGCTTACACCTATATAGCGCTTTTCTGGACACTCCACCCAAAGCGCTTTACAGGCAGCCCCCCCCCGGATGATGTGTCTTATCTGGTGTTTTGAGCGGAGGGTTATGAACCCTCTGTTTTGACACTTGGGGAAAAGGACAGTAAAGGGGCTCCAGCCCTGGGCGTCTCAGGCGTCGGGCTCTGCGGGCTGACGGCTGCCCCTCTCTCCGCAGGTCACAGTGGGATGGGCAGGTACCACGGGAAGCACACCTTCGACCAGCTGAGCCACCAGCGCGCCTGCGTCGTCCGGTCCCTGGCCGGGGAGGGCCTGAACCAGGCGCGCTACCCGCCGCTGAGCCGCCGCGGGCTGCGAACCGCGAGGTTCTTCATGCAGAAGCGCGTGCGGACCGCGGGCCGGGGCTGCTGCGTGCTGGCCGTGGTGTCCAGCCTGCTGGCCCTGGGTCTGCTGCTCGCCCTGCTGCTGGTGCTGCTGAAGGTGGCGTGAGAGCGTCCGGAACTCCCACTTCCTGTTTTTCAACTGATCAATTCTTTCAATTAAAGTAGCACCTTCGGGAAGCAATTTCCAGCTAGTGCCCAGCAGTTTCAAGAGAATGGAGAGCTGTAAAAGATCATGTTATTAAGAGACAAGCCTTGCTTTTTTGCTCATGGGAAATGGCAACAAGCTAATCGAGACTGGTTCTTATTTTCCCTCTACACAATTAGCTGCTACTTCACACAGTAAATACTCTAACCTGGCAGGTCATCCACTGGGAAAACTAAGCCCTATTAATACTGCTGATCAGCGGGTGTTTTCAAGCCAGGTTCATGGGAGTTTTTTTAAAGCCTGCATTTACATTGTAACGTGGATTGCTGTGGATTGCTATATAAATCGAAGGACATTGAACAGTAGTAATAGACTAGGGAGCACTGAGGTCGTGATTCTGTATGTTCACCCTAGAGTTTCCCTGGCTTTTTTAAAATTACATCGTTTTCACATCTTCTTGCACTCAATGCATTATTGTATACATCATAAAAACTGCCAACCTATTGTTGGAGTTGTTTTAACACCCGTTGTATATACTATAGTTGTAATAATAGTGTTTTAATAAGTCTGAATATTCGTTTTTAATGCCTGAGCATTGTGTGAGCCTGTTAGTGTCGTTTGCTCTTACCTGTTTCTTTAATATGCAGGGAAAGAAGCGTTTTTTTTTTAGGGAGCTAGGTTTTTGATTAAAAATGGTAAGGATTTAAATTTTAGGATGTTATATATGTTCTGTCCACAAGGTGTCAGTCCGGTGCCATCAAACAAAAACCTCAACAACACAAATAAACATAATTACTTGATAAACACCAACACTGTTTCTCCGCCAGCACTGTTTCTAGTCTTGCAGCTTTCCTAAGAAATTAGACTTTATTTTGAGTTGTCATCATGCTTATGGGACAGGTTTTTTAAAAAAAGTATGAGTGGATTTTTAAAGATAAGATTGTTCCAAATGTTCAGATTTTAGCAATCAGTTGTAAGTACTAATTCCATCCATCTGTCCACTGGACTGTGGGGGGGAACCAGAGTATCAAAAAAGAGGGCAAACGAGAGTGATCATGTGCACTCCACACAGACAGAGCCCCATTCGAACCCAAGATCCTTCAAGCTGTGAAGCTGTGTCTTTACCCACTGGGTCACTGTGCTATCCATACAGAAATTATCATTATTGAGAGCAAGAGAGCCAGAGTGAAGCTCAGTGAACACACACTGTCTTCACAGATGTGGACACAAAGTGTCATTTACAGACAGAAGCTGAGAAAATATGTCCTCTATGGTTGTAACTGCTGACAACCTGACCAAGCAGGAATGCCCACACCCCTGCAGATAACATTTTCATGAGCTCAATAACATCTGATAACATCCATATCACTCTGCAACTCACAGCTGGCAGCCCCACTGGAGCTCAGCAGGTGTGAGCCTGGTCAGTACCTGATGGGAGACCTCCTGGGAAAAACTAAGGTTGCTGCTGGAAGAGGTGTTAGTGGGGCCAGCAGGGGTTCTCACCCTGTGGTCCATGTGGGTCCTAATACTCCAGTATAGTGACCAGGACACTATACTGTAAACAAGGGCCATCCTTTGGATGAGACGTAAAACCGAGGTCCTGACTCTCTGTGGTCATTAAAAGTCCCAGGGCGTTTCTTGAAAAGACTAGGGGTGTGACCCTGGCATCCTGGCCAAATTTCCCCCTGGCCTTTACCAATCATGGCCTCCTAATAATCCCCATCTCTGAACTGGCTTCATCACTCTGCTCTCCTCCCCACTGAGAGCTGGTGTGTGGGGAGCGTTCTGGCGCACTATGGCTGCCGTCGCATCATCCAGGTGGGGCTGCACACTGGTGGTGGTGGAGGGGATCCCCATTACCAGTAAAGCGCTTTGAGTGGAGTATCCAGAAATGCGTTATATAAGTGTAAGCAATTATAATTATTATTATCTCCTAGTCGTTACGTTCATAAACTTTTCTCAATTCTAAAATGATGTCTGCTTTTAACCTTTTAAAGCGCTGGAAATACTTGTTTTGAGTTTTCTTCTCATCCTGTGTGATGTGCGATCATGCGTAGTGAATAAAAATAGCTCCAAAGCCAATGAAAAGACCCCCGTGAATTCAGGAAGACGGAGGTGTGTGTGGAGGCGTGTGATACTCTGGAAGGAACAGAGGCGTGTGGGCCCTCGTGTCCAGACAGGAGTGAGCCCAGCGAGTTGTGGAGGCAGGTGGAGCTGCCGGTGCTACCTGCTGCCTCGCTGACACCTGCCCGGCTCTGCCCAGCCATGTGAGCAGTGCAGGAGGAGCGGTCCCTCTGCTTCAGTCCTAATCTCAGCCACAGCGCCGCCAAGATGAGAGCTGTGCTCTCCCTGCTCACTCTGCTCTGCTCTGCTCCAGGTGCTGCAGGTAAGAGCAGTGCTCCTTCGCTACTCGCAGGAAGCTGTCCTGCAGAAAACCACTTTCAATGTCCAGTCCTAACCTCTTTACTAACCTCACTTGATAGACCGATTTCTGATTCTTTGACTGCAAGTTACTTTGACAATATGTGTGACTTACAATTTTGCATGTGGTAAATTATTTGAATGTATACATTGATGTGCGTATGCTGTATATTCAATATAGATCTGTTGTTGATTGACTATAGATTCTTAAAAGCAATTGTTCAGACACATATTTATTGCTACATGTGGAAAGGAGCTTAGAGTTTGGATTCACACATGAACGAATGCGAAAGTTAAAAAATAGTTTGTGATTTAGAAGAATGACTGTATTCCAAGATGGACATTAACTCATTATATACCCACAGATGGGGATGTAGTGTTTATTTTACCATTAGTGTGAGAGGCTTTATGGTGTGTGAAGGTATTTGCTCGTGATGTCTCTATTTACATAAATGTGCAAGGTTGATGTAGAAGCGGTTAAAACTGTTTAGCTTGTACATGTTAATAGGATGTGTAAATCTGGCCAGCGGATTGCTTCTAAAATCCACTCCTTAAGTTGTACGCAGGTTGTCCTCTGTAATATGTTTCAAAAATGACCTGTTAATTATGTGCGTCACTCTTAGATGAACTCAAAGCCCTTTTAAGTCAAATCTATGCTCTTTAAACAACTGTGCTTTTTAGTTAGGTGAGGAAGTTTATGGGGGGAAAAACGTGCAGAGAGGAGCACAACTCATTGACAACATGCTGGGCAGTCTGGCTAACTCTTGTGTTTGAGCCGAAAATGTCTAGAAAAAAAAAGAAAAGGCTCGTTCTGTATGAATTTTTGCAATAGTACTTTAAAGTTTATTTTTCTCTAGCCAACTGCTTGTTTCCATCCCATGGGCGCTGTTGAAATCTGCTCTAGACACCTGCATCTCTGAGCAGAGCCGCTGGGTGATGCCATTTTGTTTCGGCTTGACTTTGAAAACTTTCCGTGCTGTTTGTTATGGGTTCCATGTGATTTTGGGGTCCCAGAGCTCCTAGGGGGGAAAGGTACATCACCCACCAGTGAAGTATGGAGCTCATTAGGGTGTCACGGTGTAGGATACAGCAGATCAGGTTGAAAAATTAGCAGCTGCTTCACCAATTATAATAAGTGGAATAAAAAGGACAGGTCATACGAGTTCAGGGTGGAATTTTGCCAGGACATCAGGGTACACATCCCTGGGATTTTAATAAGTAATTAGTCAGGACCTCAGTTCCACATCTTATCGCACAACCTGTAGCACAGATCCCCAGGGGAAGAGCACCATCCTCTAACCCACCAACATCACTGACGGCACCAACCTAGATTCCTTACAGGCCTCCCCTCCCAGTACTGACGAGGCACAGCCTTGCTTCGCTTCTGAGTTCTGGTGACATCAGGCTACAAGAGTGCCTTCATAAACCGTTTAACTCCAGGCCTGGAAAGTCACGAATATCCGATCAGTTCAGGGGAATCTGTGGATTCGGTGGCGAAGGGGGCAGAGAAGATCATGGAGTAATGGATCTCTGCTCTGCTCTGCACTTTTAAACATTCCCCAATTCCTCTGCTTTGTCTAAGCAGCAAAGCTTCTGTTGCTTTAAAGCCAACAGAATCCCAATGTAAGGTCCACTGGTACGCCTGGGTCCATGTTTAACTTAGCTGAAACATGTTCCTTCTCATTAATGCTAAAATAACAATGATTACTTTGTTACTGATTATCGCTGAAAAGCTACAGGAGGAAAAAGATTCAGTGTTAAGGTGCCCTTTCCAGGGTTTCGATTTTCTTTACAGATAATATCTAGTGCATGTGGGGAACATGGATCGTTATCGCAGAGAAGAAGACTGTTAGAACAGCACCGAGCTCTAAAACGAACCCTTTCGCCTAAAGGCTGTGAGGTGACACACAGAGAGAGAGGCTAGTGTTATCGACAGTGATTTTCAGGATTTCTGATTTCTATAAATCAGAATGACTTTGCAGGTTTGTCGTTTTCCAATTTCATGGTTCCCAGGCAAACATTTATTGTTTTCTTCTTGGCTTTCATCAGAGGGACCTTCGCCCTGTGACCTTTTCTCCTTCTTCCCGCTGGTGTTTCAGAAAGACCACATGGCGCCCCTGACTTTGGAGCCTGTGGGCTGATCTCTCGAAAAATATTGTTCACACAGGGTGTCTTGAGATGAACCCAGATGGAAAAGCTGCTTACGGTGAAAGAATATTAGGCCGGGATGTTAAATTTTAACTGAATAATCACAGGAACGGCATTTTGTAAACTTATTTTTCAAATGATCAGTGCTTAACCCTTTGAAGGCGTCTCTCTAGCTTTGCGGCGCTGTTGTGTCACAGTGTTCTTGTGATGCCCCCGCCGATGAGCTAAAATATCACTGTTCACTTCTTCCAGGTGATTGGTGCTACCAGTCCCAGTTCTCCTGTAATGAAACGTGTGAAGGTAAACTCATTTGCAATATATTTCTTTTTTACAGCTGTAGGCCAAGAGCCCTCATATACTATAGTTCATGCCTATTCCAGAGTAAATTTATTAGAATATCAAAATAATATAAAACCCTCATTGGGTCAGAAATTATGCAGAAATAAGTGGTCTACAGACCGATAAGGACTGAAGAAATGTATCGATATACAGTATGTGCTACAATATGTATAGGTAAGCAGTTACCTATTTCTATAACTATATAGATATAACAACTATATCTATATATATCTATATATAGATATAACAATTATATCTAGGCTACAGTGGCCAGAGTTATGCTGCCCTCACTAATTCGATTCTAATGAATAATTAAGGATGTAGTCTGTCCAAAGGAAACCTCAGGCCTGATGTTAATAGTGCAGCCCTGCTGTTGAAAAGTGCATTCCATCACGCCATGCCCAGACTTCCAGCCTTTATTTCATGCTAATTCTTTATAAGCAGCCATGCTGAAGGTGCGAGCCAAAACCCAGCAGTGCAGAGACACCAATGATATTCATATATCTGAGGGCTTGCAGTATTTCATTTTTTTTTTAAGAAAAGCAGAGGTTTGGAGAGATCTGTGCATCTGAGAAATCTTGTCTCATATCATCGCACTTCTGTGTGACGTGAAGCTGTCTTGTCCTAGAGCCTGCTCACTGGGCAGATCAACATCCGTACTGCGGGGGAAGGAGACAGTCGCCGATTAACGTTGTTACCAGGAAAGCTCAGTACGACAGCAGCCTGGAGCCCTTCACCTTTGAAGGGTACGATCAGACTCACAGTGTGACGGCTGAGAATCTAGGTCACTCGGGTGAGCTGACGAGACTTTTTTCCATCAGCGTTGCGGAATTAAACTTAAAATAAAACCATGTCGTGTTTTTCCCAGAGGATCCCCTCTTCATTTTTTAATGGATGGAGACTGAAAAAAAAAATCCCATTTCAGGACAAAAGATGAGCTTGAAGAGGAGCAAGTAAAGGTTTATTCCATGCTTTTCTTTTCAGCAGGGAATAAACCTGTACTTGTTCCTTTGCAGCCTACGCATGCTGACGCAGCTCCCTACTTGAGTTTGAAGAGGTTGCGCATAACATCACCAACCTGGGTCAAGGCTACTTTAACCTGCACAACGGTCACAGCAAATCAGAAGGCTGGTGTGACTCTGGACTGTCCACTCCAAGGGGAAAAACAGAGAAACATTAAGCTGTTCTGTAAATATGAGCTGAGAAACTGAGCGTACAGCTGATACCTTGGAGTTTATGAAGTTTATGGCCACACACCATTCCCATCTTCTAATCTGTGGGGAAGCTACTAGAAAAGCAGACAATTTTTAGGATATGTAATTAATAATGTATAACTTCTAATACTGTTATGTTAATGCAGATGTAAGACTACAGCTGTTATGTTAATGCACTAGTAAAATCTCACTTAGAAAAGTCTGTTCAATTTCTGGTTACCAAAATACGAAACATAATGTGGACTTTCCTATTGTATATTACAGGTATACCTGTTTACAAACCCCCTGTTCAGTCCTTAAGTGCTCCATTTCTTAGCAAAGCGCAATCGGACTCTTTCTATAGTGTCTCAGGGTTGTGGGTTACACACACAGCGCTGACTCTCTCCTCTCCTCCCAAGTGCACTTTGCTCTCTCCTCGTCAGTGAGGACTCAGGGAGGGCACATGCCAGACTGGTACAAAGCCGTCAACTTTCACCTGCACTGGGGCTGGGAGGCCGGACCGGGGTCAGAGCACACCATCGACGGGGAGCAGTTCCCCATGGAGGTACGAGCCTTCGACGGGTGAACTGGGACAATCACACCGAGCCCAGTCAAATCGAACAGCACTATCACACCAGGAGCAAAGGCCTCAGCATGAACATCCATTGTAGCTCAATACAAAACAATCCGTAAACACGACAAAGCATATTATGGGTGGCAATGTGGTGTGGACATTGGCACAGGTCGTTTGTAGCACTTGTGTCCAGGGATCTTGATTTCAGGCTGGGGCAGCTTCTCTGTGGGGCTTTTGTGTTCTCCATGGGGCTTCGATTTCCTCCCACCGTCCAAAAACATATTGATAAGGTTAATAGGCGTCTCAAAATTGTCCCTGTGTGTGTGTGTGGGCTGTGACATCTGGCTGCCATGACCCACAGGAATAATCTGCTTTCAGAGAGTGTAGGCTGGATGGATAAAAGGCAGTTCCATTTTTCTGTGCAGATCTCATTAGCTTGAACAGTGCATGAATGCACTGGCTGCTGTGAAGCGGGCCCGCGCAGTGCACTCCAAGAAAACCATTCATAAGGGCTCAGAGACAAAAGCCAGGCGGGCTGAATCATGATGATCTCCTGTGGACTTGCCCAACATTGCTTGAATACTAACCTCTCCTCTCTCTCTCCCCCTCGGACAGCTCCATATCGTGCACATTCACAGGAAATACAAAACAATAGCAGACGCAGCAAAGGACTCCGCTGGCATTGCAGTGCTTGCATTCTTCTTTGAGGTAAGCCAATTCCGAAAATAAAATTAATGAAGATCTTAAACCTCTTTTTCACACTTGCATATGAACTCATAATATGACACTGCTGTGTTTGAATGATCAGAAAATCATGGAGCCCTTAAGGCAAAGTGTTCAGAATGAGTTGCTTATAAGTGAAAACTTTGAGATGCTGTACAAATTATACAGCAGTAAATATAAAAATGGGATCACACAGGACAGTTCCTTAAGTGCAAAGGCAAAAAAATGTACACCTTAAAAGCGATGGTAAAAAAAAAAAAGCTGTTAGTGAGTTTTTAAAATATCCACAGTCACGGAGTGACTCTCCTGTGGTTTAAGTTAACAAATTCCACAGTCCTGGTGCTGCAGAAGAGAGGCAGCATCACCCATTGCCTGGAGCCCAGGCTTTAGTATAATAATATAATAATAATAAACTTTATTTTATATAGCACCTTTAAAGGTGGCTTCTCAAAGCACTTTACAGAATGACAACAACAATAAATAAAAAGAATACACAAGATAAAACACAATTACAATATACAGAGGAGACCGTGGATGGTGGTACTGAGAAAAGCAGAGGGGTGAAGAATGGAACCAGTTACGTAAAGGCTTTTCTAAAGAAGAGGGTTTTGAGTCTGGATTTGTATAACGAGAGGACCTGAGTCAGCACAGCTCAGGAGTGCATGTTGGACTGTAATGACACAGTATGCAATTAAGGTAACCTGGGGCTACACTGTTCAGAGCCGTAAATATCAACAGGGACCTTAAAATCCAGCAGGAGCCAGTGCAGTTTATGCAGCAGGGGAGTGACGTGCAAAGATTAAGCAGTATTAGTGTGCATGCAAGCCACAAAATTCTGGACAAACCGGGGTTTGTTTAAAATCGTACTATATACCTTATTAAGGTCTTACCATAGTCTAAGCATAGTAAAATAAGGGTGTGTCTCAATTTTCCAGCATCAGACACCCTGAACAGGACAATGAGCGTAAAAAAGATACCACATCTCTAACACGAATCTCAATCAACAACACAGGGTCGTAAATAACATGAAGATCTCAGACTGTGCTCAAGGATTTCATTCCAGTGCCATCGGTAATTATGCTAAAATTGACAACTTTGTTTGGGAGCCTCTAAGCATAACCTCAGTCTGACCGGTTATATGCATATCTGAAACACTTTTACCACTGCAGGAATCTTCACAGGACAATCCTTATTACAAGGTCTTGATTGATGCCCTAGATGAAGTCAAGCATGCAGGTAATCAATTATTAGACTCTGTGTATTTATTTAGCATATGCAAGTTTATGTAAGTGGCCTTTAACTAAGGTACTGTCAATAAAATGGTCACAATACAAAGAAGTATCACCATTTCACAGTAACCTTTAACAGTTCCTTCTCAATCAAAGCTTAATTTTCAATAATAATTTCTAGAAAGAAATATTTAATCGCACCTTCTGTATTATTCTTGCAGATGTATAAATTTATAGGAAGTCAGGGTTTTTGCACAACACAATATCCCAGAATCAAAAAGTAAGTCTTTAGGATTAGTCTGAAAGGCTGTTTTGGGGAGAGGAGGCTACGGACATGCTACTAACTAGGTTCCAATTGTTTTAACCTGTAGTTTTGTGAAGCTGAGGCAGTGCTCTCCTCTCACTCCCACGTTTTTAAATCCCAGGCTAAGTCTAAGCATTTGCATGGAATCCTAATTCAGGTAACAGGACGATCATCACAGCCCTGCAGCTCGTCAGCATTCTTCCCAAACCCCAGGACCTGCGCAAGTATTACTACTATTCTGGATCGGTGACTGTGCCAGACTGTGATGAAGCTGTGGTCTGGGCTGTGTTTGAGACACCCATTCGGATCAGCAGGGAGCAGGTACGACTTTCTATCCAAGCATCTAACAAGGGACTTTCAAAGAGCATGATGTCGCTGTGGAGCATGGGAATGGGCATTAAATAGCTCTGTTTTGCAATGCTTAAGAGGCAGAACCCTCTACACAGACCTAATTCTTTTTCATACTGTATAAGATGTTCAGGTTAGCTGCCATGAACAACTGTTTAGCCCTCATTAGCTAGGGCTCATCAGCGCCGGCATGATACACAGGGCTCTAAATACTTATCTAATTATCCCTGTTTGGAGCAATTATTATTATTCCATTTTTGGAATAATTTGAAATGCCCAAAGGATACTTGCACAGCCTTCTCAAAGTGCAGTCGCCGCCTGAGAGTTCCGAGACTTACTGTTCACCACCCTTGGCTTTCTAACTGGAAACACCAAGGAACAGTGACCCCGTGTCCCGGTCTCCCCCCCCCCCAGCTCACGGCGTTTTCCCAGAAGCTGCTGTTTCGGACCGAGAAGCCGATGAAGATGACATTCCGCCCCACCCAGCCTCTGAACGGCCGCGTGGTTCTCCGGTCGAGCGCCGGCCTCCTGAGCTTCAGCCTGGCGACTCTCTCCCTCGCCGTGGTCTGGACGTCGCCTGGCCTCCGGCTCTTCCTGTAGGAGTGTCTCCCCTGCTACCCAGTAGGCTGGGATTTGGGAAGCCCTGACTTTGGGAAAGCAGTGGTGGTTTAAAAACCCAGGTAGGCAGCCTTGTAGTTCTCCTCCCTGCCCATCCTAGACCCTGCCAGCACTGGAATTACTTTAAATTTAAAGTTAAAGTTAAAAAGGAATTAACTGGGACTGAAATTTCCACTCTCCTGGAATCCTGGAATAGTCTGCCCTACACCTGATATTACAACATAGTGTTTTCCCCCCCTATTTATGTTGGTTGTGCGCCTCCTTGGAATTCCGTGTTTTCCTTGGAAAAATTCCCTGGAATAAAATGTGAGTGGTTGACCCTGCTGGAGATTTCAGTGTTCACTGCCACACCCGAGGACACGGTAAGCTCTTCACAAGCCTGTGCATAAGCATCCTGCCCGTAAAACTCAGTATCAGGCACTGTTGATTAAACTATCTGCCACTGAATACAAGCTGTATTCTGCCGAGTCCATGTTCCGGTTAAGTACATTTTCAATTTAGGGATCTATACCCTATTCTATGGGGATGTGAATAATTTATCAATAAATGCAAAGAAATCAAATAAGTTGGTAATTACTAGGTCTTTAACAAGGCAATGGAGTACGATGCTACTGTAACAGCTCTATATCGTGTACAATAGGATAGCAACAGTCATGTTTAGAGACTGCAAAATAGTAAAGTAAATCATTAATAAACAATGATTGAGGTTTACAACTGAAGCATTTGCATTCAGGTTTCAAAACCTAAGGGATGGAGATTACTTTCTGGGCTGTATTATTATTATGTATATAAAATATTTATTATGGTTCAAATCTATGATGTCCTGCATACATTCATGGGGGGGTGGAGTTCTCCCTGCTACAGATCTGAACATTAATACAAACCCCTGATTTCAATAGCTGTGTGTTGGAGATAATGTAAGAAACTGATTCCATGACTGATTTTTTATTAACAAGAACGGATATTTTGCACAGCAGCCTTGACAATTAGATTAGTACCATTCACGCTTAAAAATGACTTGTTCCTTAATTGAATGTCAAACCTCAACACTAACCACAATCACTGCCACATGCACGGAGTATCCAGAACACCCAAACACTGAGAGATGAACTTTGCTGCCTCCATGTGGTCAAAGATGGAAACCGACTAATCCATCATCAACGGCTGACCGGAGGCTCAGACTTGCCTTTGCAGGTTGAGAGAATGAAGACGTAGAGCTGTCCAGCCAAAAGATGTGGTCAATGTGTTTAATAAGGAAGAACCAGTCAAACACAGTGTATTCACCACAGCTGATTCATCAAATTCACAGATTTTTTTTAAAAAGGTAGAGATCCCTTGAAGATGCAGTTAACACCACGTTTGCTCACTACAACACACAATTCCAGGCAAAGTAAAAAGGTTTCCTCCCTTCAGCAATAAAACTAGTGCACAGGATGCTGCTCCCATGGGCTCCTTTTGCCAGGCGAGGAGGGTGCTCTTGAACGCACCTGACAGGGACGCTGGAGCCGAGGGCGCTCCCATCATGCTCGGCGTGTCTTGAGCCACGCCCTGAAGTGCTCGACCTGTGCGGTCACGCTGTTCCTGGCCGTGCCACCGGGGGCGCTGTACTGCTCCACACTGCTGGTGTAGTCCCACACCGCAGACACGTCGCTGCTGAATAAGGGACTGCGAGGGCAGCAAGAGACAGCTGTAAGTCACGCACTGGGGACCGGGATGACCGTGTGGGCTTCCTGTCTCGGAATAGGCACGATCAAACTATCCTCCTGCAAAGTTACAGCTGTGCAACCAGCCACCTCTGAGAAGAAAGGCGGCCACTGTTGTGTACTTTGGTATTGTACCACACAACAGCAAGACAACAGGAAACAGCCTGGTTGCCAAAGTAACTGGACATTTCGATCCCCTTGTACAAAATATAATACAGTCCCTTCTAGATGACTCCATTGTAGAAACTTTAATTGATAAGCTTTATGTAAAGGATTTATAATCTACTAATTACAAAAATCTGAAGCAGCAACGCAGAGGTAGGGACTGATGAAGCTTTCCTGAAATTAAGTATCTTACAGCACTGCTATAGGTTAGGGCAGCTCCTATGAATAGCTGAATGTGTGCAGCAAATACATTCTTACTTTGGGAGATTCTCCGAAATAGTACATGCACCAGTATGTATTAAACACGCATGAACTGTCAGTGTAATCAGGCCTGCCAGTGCTGTGTGCTCAGGCTGAGCAGCAGTTGTACTGACCTCACAGTCTGCAGGTCCTCCGCGGTCAGCTGGTTCAGCGGGACGTTCCTGCTCTCGGCCAGGAACACGGCTTTCCCCGAGCAGCTGTGGGCCTCCCGGAAGGGCATCTGCCGCGGAGACAGAGTCGGTCAGTCTCCGGCGGGGGAGCTGGAGCGCTCGTTCTGTCTCGGGGTCCGGCAGCGATCCGAACAACACCCACACACCCTGCTTTTTCAATCCACCTCGAGCTACATCGCGGCCGCTGGCTGGCTCCGCTTTCACGTGCAACTGCTCAACAGACTCCAAAGTCTATTGAGACACTCACTGAGCTTGGGAAAGCATCACAGTTGCCTGGGGGCTTAGGTTTTCTATTTATTCGGTCCCTTATTCAGGATGCAGGTTGTCACTAGCATGCACGTTTTAGACGTATAAAGAAATTGTTATTGCATAAATATTTATGTAAATGTAGATGAATGTGCAGTACCAAGCTCATGTACACTTGTAGTGTATCACTTTATTAAACAGCTAGCTGCTGGGTAAAACACACCATATACTACACTAGGCCAGTTTAGAAACTGACAACTGTACTACACAGGGTCACTCTCTAAGGTAGTCAGAGAACTGCTTTTCCACAACTGTCATTAAAAGTCTTCTAGCCTTGTAGCAGGGACACCAGAACACTTCAGGGGAAGATCAGTGCTCTCAGAAAACTCTGTCTAAGTGCTTTGTGTCGAATAACTCACTCCTTTCCTGACGAGATAGTAAGCCAGGTCAGTAGCCAGCATGTCTGGGCTCAGTGCTGCCTCCATTGCGCTGCGGTTGATCTGTTCAGGAAAGAGGAGTGCAAAGCTCACAAGATCAGCTACAGTTAAATAACCTTTTAAATCTCCAAACCTCCAAGAGTCTGGGAAGAAACAATCAGTGACAGAAACACAAATATTAGACCCTCCCTGGTTTGGGTTTTATTCTCAGAAGCTCACAGGAGCAAATCATCATTTTTTGGGGGGTGAGTAAACACTTTAAAAGTTTCATGTGTATTGTGATCTACAAGAATTAGAGTTTTAAATATTCAACAGCTGACATATTATTGTTCCATACAGTTATTTAATTAATCTAGTTAAAGAGTGCTGTTGGTCAGATCTGGCCCTGCTAATGTCCTTGTAAGGTTTAAAAAAACTGGAACTGTACACATTTAAGGACTAGTTGAAAGAACAAAAGTCCTGATGACATTCCCTTTGCCCTTGAGGACTGAACTACTCCTCTTCTGTCTAAAAAACCTGAAAAAACAGATCTGCACCATGGGCTCCTCTCCAGTGATGCCCAGTACTGCTATTAAGACTATCATTATAGCGAATATGTCTTCTTAGTCAGGCCTCACTGCCAGTACAAACACAATAGACAAAAAGATTACTAGTTTTAGAAATAGACTAAGTGGACTTCTAGTATTGAAATAAAGCACACTTAGAATGTCATTTCCACTCCCCTTATGTTAGATTAAGGAAAGTAAAATTACTGTGTAGCTTGACTGAAGCAAGTTTTTGCTTGACCTGCTGAGTAACTGAAATAATTGAGTTGACTGTTGTTGGGCACAAGCAGTACACAATAATAACCATCCTCACCTTCAGAGTGGACATCACACCAGTGGTCACCTGGAGCACTGCATGCATAGTGTCGTAGCACTCGAACATGGCCTCTTTGTCTTCCTGTAAGAAGAGAGGGTCGCAGTCACTAGGCCACACTAGTGGACGTGGTAAATATCATTCTATTCTGAGGTTACTCACAAGTAACGGCAGATGAGAATTCTCAAAAAGTACTCGATAGATAGTATGGTAAACTGAGATCTTTTAAAATCAGACTAAATTTTAAAGTGTCCTCAGTAGCCCATTCTGAACAGAGCTCATGCAGAGATCGCCCGAGTCGAGCACCGTCCTGGCTTTAGCAGCACAAAGGTTACCTGCAGGTCTTTGTTGTACGTGCTTGGGAGCCCCTTCATGGTCATCAGGAATCCTGCACACTTGATCGTGGGGAAAAAAAAATGCAATGTTAACAAAACAGGTGCAAAATATTTAAAAAAATGTTAAAAAAATATGCTGAATATGTAAACACCCCTCACAGCCCTGAACAGTAAAAGGTCGCAGTCGACGCCAACTCACCCGGCCGAAAATACGCCCGGCTTTGCTCCGGATTAACTCCAGACTGTCAGGGTTCTTCTTCTGGGGCATGAGGCTGCTGCCAGTACTACCCGGAGACATCATCATAGACACATATACTTGAACACACCGCGTACAGTACTGTTACAGAACACTAACGGGGTTTTACCATCTGTTATCGTGCTAAAGATTCATTTTAACGTCCAATTTCAATGACTTTTCATTTTTACGCCACGCCCCAGCTATTCCTCAATCCAATTTTGGGGATCCACCTTGTGTTCCTTTCCAGGACGCCAGGCTCACCTGTAGGCATCGGAGAGCGTGACGAAGGAGAACTCCTTGGTGCTGTAAATGATGAGATCCTCAGCCAGCTTGCTCAGGTGCGTCGCGCACAGGGAGGCCCAGAACAGGAATTCTGCTGCAATGCAAAGGCGCGCGAGGAAGTGGAATAGGACGTTAGCCCCAGTCAGCACATGTAGGCACTCCCCTGCAATTCCCAGGATCCTCTTGCACAGAATCAGCACCTTGATCATAGATCCTCATCTCTCAGTTCTTGGCTGCTCTGTGCGATCCAAAGGGCAGCGCTATGCTGTAAGAACTACTGGCCCTTGACTTCGTATAGGTTTCATATTCTATTACACCTGCTCTCCACCACTGGCTCTTCTCCAGCTTGAAAGTTGGTGTGAAACAAGGAAGGGGTGGATACTGCTGGAATTTTAAAGTAGTACAGTGTTGATGAGTTAGTTGCCGAAAGCTCTGTTAAACATCAGCAGCCGAAAAGGAGACCCACATACCCACAAAGTCGCGCTGGCCGGTGGCGTCCATGCTGTTTATACTGATGGAATCAAACTGCAGTTCTGCAACAGAGATTAAACAGCTCACTTTCACAGGGGTAAGACTACAGGGAGAAAGTGACTTTAAAACCCGCTCACAATAAGGCTTTTCTGGATGGAATTACATGAGGCCCTTGAGAATATATTCGAGAGGAATTTACCCTTTACGTTTGAGGTCTTTTATCTTAGCAAGCTGGATTTTCACTTGACAGGTACTGATATATATATACAGTATCTGCATATCTTATATCTGCATGTAAAAAGACTATAACAAGAAAGAGGCTTCTCCATGATTAACCAACAATGAATGATTGGATTGAGTTAATAAATTAAATATATAGAATGGAAAAATTAACAAGTTCATTTACAGTACATTACAGATGAACACATTTGTTAAATATTCTAGATGGGTTAATTAAATTAAAAGTCTGAATTTGTCGAGATACAGAATACCTGAAACTTCTTCTCTCCCTTCATTATCATAACATAAACATATGCATCTTTCTTATTTTGAATGTACATAGTTTGGTTTGAAGTTAGTAAAATAAATGTAAAATATTAACAAAACAGATAAGAATAGATTAAATTCTACCGTATGGTGTTTATTTGCACATTTGAGTTGTAAAAGGAGGGTGGTGTAATGTCATTTGTATTTACAATGGTTTTATCTGTTCTCTAAAGTAACAGAACTAATTTTATGTCAGTGTTGTGGGGCCACGAAATTTGGCCTCACAGCCACTTTGTCAACATGTATCGCAGCCTCATTGTCAGCAACGCAATGGGCGTTTATATGAAAATAAAGGGAACCTTTGGGAAAACGTATGGAATTTTGCAGGACGATGATGAATCACCTGTGCGAAGCAGCTCCCGGTCAATGTGGAATGGGTTCCCCGCAATGGCACCACTGCAAAAATAAAATCCCCAAGAGACCCATTTCAATGTCCTTGGTGTCCATGAAACTCTCTGTGGGAGAGTCTGACCAGCGCGATGGGGAGTGTACCACAGACACGCTGCACTCTGGAGGTACTGTATGAACTCTGGAAAGTCACTGTCTCCACTGTGTGTGGGTGTGCGTGGTAATGTCACAGCCCTGGAACTTTGTTTGTACCTCTAGAAAAGCCGTCACCCTGACTGTCTGAGCACAGGGAATGTGGGGAGATGGAGTGAAAGCTGGCTTGAGTGATAATTGGCTGTGCTTCTACGTGTGGGTGGACAGATGGTTCAGTTTGATCTTCCTCATCGCCCCAGTGTGTGTACAATGGCTGTCACCCTGAGCTGATATATGAAGACACCTCTGACCACCCCAAATGTTGTAGGTATGACAATAAAAGATTGTTGGTGCTATTAAATTTCAAAGAACAGAAATTACATATCTTATTGTCTTAAAAATACTGAGGAAAGAGAGAGAGGGGCACCTTCCCAGTGGTAGGACATTAGCATGTCTCCGAATTTCTTCCAGCTTCTCAGCATCTCTCCACAGCGCTGCCGTGTGGCTGGGGAGAGACAGACAGTCCCATTAACAGCAACGCACAGACTTCCTGCTCGCTTAGAAAAAGCTGCCCTCAGTGTCCACAGCTGAGCACGTTTTCGAAGTCTCTTTAAATACTCAATCGGCAGCTCAGCACCTCAGGACCAGTGTTGAACTGGTTCAGATGAGCCTGACAGTCTAACTCTTCTCAACAGGTCTGAGCCAGTGCACCATTTAAAAACCCCTTGGGAAACTATTACGCTTGCTGCATTATTAGGATTTGGGTGCAACATACAGTATATATTAAAAGCACATTAAGAGTATCTGCCAACTAACAATAAATGAATGTTTCACGGATTATACAACAGTTCTGTCATCATTTATCTCACAGACTCCTGATTCTCCTACTTCTACTTATACATTAATTCTGTCTCTGTTTTTTAAGGTGCTGGTTGCATTTGCTTGGTACTGTTAACATATATGCATACCAGGGCCACTAATCCAGAACTTACTCTGAGCCACTTCAGCCTGTCAGCTCCATAGTGAGTTAACTGACGCGTGACAGAGGTGTAGGCAGGAACAAGGAAATGCTTGAGAAATACCGGTTTAACCAACACAGTAGATTCAGCTATGATGCAACTGTGTCTGTAACAGCATGAGGCTGCCTCTAAAAAGAAGCAGGAGTTTTTCACAGAAGTTATTTTGAGAGCCTGCTGTGAACTGGCTCAGCATTTTACTCTCAGTTTTGCTGGAACATGCTGGGCCCATTCCCAGCACAAGAATGTGTTACGTGTCACCTGTACTACAATTACAAACACAAAGATATGACACTGGATGAGGCAAAGACTAATCGGAGCTGGAAGGCACAGCTTTATAATGAATAATTGAGAGAGAACTTTTTCCCCAACTTGGTACAAGTAAGAAATGAGTTCAGGTGTAAATTCTGCTTTTCCAGCAGAATACAGCAGCATGAACTTCATGGTAACAGAGTCAGAAGTTAAATAGAGGTTTTTTAACACATGAATAATGGTTGCCCCTTTCCAGAGTTTGCAAAAAACCTGTTATTTGTTTCAAATTCAATGAAAGGAATCAATCAGGAATCAATCCTACAATTCTGTAAACCAGCTTTCTGCACATTTAGAAAACAAAACTACACACAAGGTAAAGCCACCTAAAATCCTTCCCACCACATTTCAAACAGTTTACGACTTTTTTACAGCAAATTTGACATTGCCTAGGAATTCCAACAAAATCAGAGAACAGCTTATTGTGCCCGATTCCCTGTAAGGGAAGAACAACCTTCTCTTGCACGTACGTATTGATCTGTCAGTATCTTTGCCATTGCTTCATGGGCTTCTCTCCACTTCAGTAAGAAACTATTATGCAAGACATTAATATCAGAATTGTTAGAAAAGACCGGTTTTTCCACTCTCATCTCAAGAGGTTAATTAATCCCCATGAATCATTGCTGCTATAGGATTGTGTTTCGTAAAGTATTTTTTTTTGTAAGCTAGTATTTGAGTTCTATCAATTTCCAAATAAAATGTGGACGAGATCAGTGGGTAAGTAAATTGTAAGAGACTGAGGAAGGAAAACTGTGCCACATGCTCTTTATTGGTATTTTGTTGTATGGGATACAGTCCCCGCACTACTATTACTGTTTCTACTGCTAGCTATAGGACAGTATCACCACTTATTGCAATCAAGACAAGACGAGGCCAACCTGAGAATCCAATGGCTCCATCTGATCGGCTGGGCTCTCTGCATGTGAGTGTATCCTGGGAACAGGACATCCATCTCCCTGGCAGAGGGGGTGAAGTGGGGGAGCACGTTACACACTTCCGCCTGGACCAGCAGGGAGCGCTCTCGTGACAGGACACAATGAACTGCAGCACTGGGCACGCACTCAGGCGGCACACAACAAGCCACAAAGCACGGCACCAGGCTCCTGGCCACCACTGACTCCACAGTGAAACCCAGACCAGATGGCAGGGAAGGAAACTCAGGGGAAGCACATTTAAAAGTCTGGAACAGGCTACCCATACTGTGGAAGCTGATACCCAGGCATCTTTCAAGAAGCATTATGGATGAAAGTCTCTGATCAACCAAACCCTGTTCAAGCAGTTATCTTTGATTCCCACCAAGCACAAAAAGCAGACTATACAGATACAATGGAAAGCTACTGTGACATTTCATATATGATTCAATGCCTCCCTTAAATGTGTTTGACAAGAGCACGCATACATGATGGAAAGTATTTGGTTACATATTCGGTGCTCTGCATCCCAGCACTGTGAGGTTCACTGATATGCTGCTGCTGACGACCATGCCACCGGTTAAGACTCACACAGCAGCCCGCTCCACCATGGTGCCGATCAGCTGCACTACATCGCCGCTCAGTGTTGAGATGGCCTCACGCATCCACAGCCTCATGTCGGTCACCACCTGCTCGGCCAAGCAGAACAGCACATTAGGCGTACAAGAGGCACCAGAGGCCAGACACTCTGCTGTTTTGTTTTTTTTTTCCCCCAAAGGCTGGGTGCCTGCGTTGTGGATGAATTGTGGAGCTGTCCCATAACCAATCCCAGAAGCAGAATTTCCCAATTTAGTGTTTAAACACAAAACAATTAAAGCGATATTCCCCATCGCCTTGCAGAACAACTGCTACCTTGACCAGATCATTGTCAAGTTGCTGCTCCATGCACCTCAAATACAGCACATGGCAGCTGTTGATCCCAATTTTTAAAACAGTCATGGATCATAATAAATGTTTGTTTTTTTCTGGGCCACAGATGCCTGGGGGGAGGTCACCATGGGGGCCAAGCTGGGCCGTGCTGTCACTGCAGGGCACCAGGGTGGTGTGGCTCTTCTTGTGAGGTGTCTGCTTTTTACCCCGGTGTTCATCTGGGATTTTTCCAGGCACTTGAGTTTCCCCAGGAGTTCCATACCTGGTCATTCCTGCTGCGCCCAGTGTGAATCTTGCCAGCTGCCTCTCCAATCAGCTCCTTAGGAACAGAGGAGAGCCGTCATTCCTGCAACACTTACAGAATCCCACAGCTGTTGTACGCTTATGTTAGGACCACACTAAATCAAAGTCTCCATGCGTGTGCTATTTATTAATAACACAAAGGCCTGTCTTACAGATATTGACCATGTTTGGGGGTAGGTTAATTGCTGCCCCCAATGTTCAGTGCAAACAATGTGACACATTGCAAGGAAGAAAACGATTAAAGCACAAGGAAAGGACAAACTCATCCTTAAATACAGCAAACTTTACAGGACAATTCCGGTACAGTTTTTATTCAGCTGAGACCATTAGGCATGAGATGTGAATAACATAAAGGTTACTCCTTGTAACAGAAGAGACCAGGTGCTGCTCTCATTTCTATCCCTGCATCCATTTTGGGAAAGTTGAGAAAGGCTGAGCAGGCACCCCCATCTCTGTGGGGTATCCCCAGACCAGCTGGAAGGAGTGTGCCCCTACTTCCTTAGGTGCATACTTACTGACTGACTTTATTGGCTCTGAGGGGAAATCTACTTTGCAGGCAGGTAAAAGACACAACGCAACACACAAGATATTTGACACAACATAAAATCATTATCAAATAAGAAACATGCAGGATGAAAAAAAAAACATAAAGTAAACTATACAATCGATTGTTCAAATTAAGCAGGTTCTTAGCTGTGGGGATAAAGGATTCCAGTTGTATTCACTGAAATCTGCATAGTCTAAATCAATGCCCTTGTGGAAGGAATGGTCATGACAGTCAGGGGTCATCCTGGTCTTCTGCACTATCTGTTTGATGGACATGTCTGACAGCTGTAGGAGTAGTGGCTCGATTCTAGGGCTCCTAGATCATCCTGGAGAGTGAGCATGGCCATCTTGCAGAGCAACCTCCATTCCCAGACTGCATATACTGGCAATTACCAATCCTATTGGCCACAAGCTCGTACTATGGCCTTGGCTGATATACTGCATGTGGAACCTGTTCTCTAGCACAGTGAGTCACCTGGGCGGTAAACCTGTACTGAGGCGTGCTTTACAGCTGAGCAGTTGGGTATCTCACCTTCAGTCTTCTCTCGTTGGCTGTGTGAATGTCCTCATCGCCAGCTTTGATCTCGAAAACGCCTTTGGACCACTCTTCCGAAAGCTGTGAATGGACAAACCAGGCGGATCGGGAAACTCAGATTCCAGAATCAGAATAACCACAAAAAAAAGTGGGTGGCTAATCTTTAAAGTGGGATAATCTTTTCAGATTTTTCTTCGGAAAAGCAGAATCTTAATTGACCAATGAAGATTAGGTAGCAGAATTCATCAGAATTCTTATTAGACCAACTGGATAATATTATTTTAGCAAATTCTGAATGGCAACCTGATAGGTGCATCCACCTCTTCGGGTATATTCACTGCACACTCACACACAACACACTTCCTGGGTTTCGGCACACAGCTCATGTTTGTAAGGTGGACAATGGCAGGAATGCACTGAAGGACAGCTGAGCCTTTTATATTTATTCTTGATTTTTTATGGCATGGGTGTTCTGTATGAAATGTTTTGAAAGGTTACAAATGGATATGGAAAGGGTTTTTTTTAGACACAGTGTTTGACACCTGGACAATGCTGAATGAATGCCTTTTGTTCTGAGTTTGCAAAAAATGCAGCTATGATTTCTATGTGGTGGTGCAATTCTAGTACCCTCTGGACATTTGCATGAATGAGACAGTCAGGCCTGAAATGAAAGGGGAAAGCAGTACAGGTGAAAGGATGACAGTGCCAATAACATTATGTTACACTGATGTTAAAGTCTTGTGCCCATATCAATTAACCCACGGATTAAACAGCACTACTTACATGTACTCAGCAGTGTCTACAAAGGTCTTTGCATAGTAACATACACATTCTTATTTTTCATTAGGTGAACAATATTAAGATACATGCTACAGACATTTTAGTTTTCCAGGTTTGCAGGGGTTTTAAGCCTAAATATTAGAAATCTGCCCTTTTGCCTACAATAAGGAGCTCTGTGTGGACAGGACTATGAAGATGCGTTAACTATTGTGGGTGAATCAAACCCGATTCCTAGAAAGCCTAATAGGTCCACAGCAGGTCTAATTAGCCCTATTTAATTAGCTGTATAATTATAATACTTCTAATCAGGCTCCAAAGTGATTTATTAGTAATTAGATAGATACTTTATTGATCCCGTGAGGATCCTTAATTACCCTAAGGACCCTAATTTCCTTAATTACCCTAAGGAAATAATTAGGGTAATTGTTTAATTGACTGCTTGGGTTGGAGCAAAAACCAGAAGACACCACATCCTCTAAGAAGTGGGTTTGAGAGTTCTGATCTACGGGCTTCTGCTCAGCTGGTGCTGACTGTACTGCAGAAAGCCCATAACGCAAACTATTTACTGTTCTTATGTTCTGCTCAAATAAGCCAGAAACCACCCAGCACCTGGTGTTGACTTCCTCTGGAGTTTGTAACAATGCTGTGAAAGAGTGCAATGTTCTGGAAATATTTTCCCCCCCATGGCGTTCCAGGGCGCGGTCATTCCGATGAACAGGAGCTCACCTTGTCCAGGCCCTGCAGAATCTGCTCCATCTCTCGTCGAGTGACCAGCCCGGACTTCTCCAGAGCCTTCACGTAAGCCTTGCTGCCCTGTATATCGGCCGCCCACATTCGCTTGTCATAGTCAATGGAGGCATTGAATTTCTCCATGATGGGGTCCGTGTCCCCCACAAACCTCCCGCCCCACAGCTTGCTTCCCTGTCGGGGAGGGGAGAGATTTGGAAAAGTGGACGCACAATACCGTTAGCTTATCAGCGGAGTCACAGAATGCATTTGAATATCACTGCAATATCTCATGTTCATATACGTTTCTGTAAAAATCACAATGAACTCCTAGGAACCTTGTATTTCTAGTCAGTAATTAAATAAGTGCTTACTCAAGTAACAAGCTTCTCAACACTATTAAGCAAGACATGATTATTTGACTTTAAAAACATTTATAGCTTTGACAGTTCCGCCCCAATGTCCCATTATTCACCCTATTAAGATACTAATATTCTGAATTAGAGGCAGCCTTACGTACCTCGGAAGATGACATAGTGCATCTCTTCAGTGCCGGTGTCTGTAAGGCGAAACAAATTCAATCACATTAGAAACAATAAAAGCAGACAGGGTTCGCTTTAGATTTCACATTGAAGTCACGCAACACAAAGGATTAACCGAAAACTTCTCTGTTTCATGATTGTGAAACATTTGCTTTAGCTAGATCGCTGGACAGCTTGGTTATTTCGACAACATGGGCAGACATGTCGGTAACTTAATACTGTACAGATAACAAAAATAACCCAAAATAAACACCACCAGCATTTACAGCTCCTAAATCCTGAGTAAACTGAGCAATCGCGTTTCTTAAGTACCTGTTTCGTTGCGTGGTTCTTAAAAATAAAACTCCGTGCCTTTTGAGATGGTTATGGGGGGAGTTTGCCGTCTCCGCCTCGCAGGTTGACTCCCAGGTCGAGGGCGAATAGACGCACACGGCTCTTCGACTACTTTTTACACTAATATTCATTAACAGAGCCGACGACCAATCACCGCGCCAGTCGCCGAAGATGTCCTGCCCACGGATTGTGAAAAAGAAGATCTGCAAAGGAGGAAAAAAATAGATATAAGGAAGTGATCTATTTTTTTGGAAATTACAGCTCCTTTGCTGCAGGAAGTCGCTTGTCAGTTCAGGTCTCGTCTTACCGGTTGGGGTGACCCTAAAACCGGCCTGGACTGAGAGTCCACCAAGCTTCACATAACAACTACAGCATAATAAAAAAATAAACGAATAAACCTGAACTAACGACTAGTTATTTATTAAAACCCAATCAAAAAAAACGCCTGTTGTTTCTGAGCTTAACAGAATCTCGAGATCTGCATATTTATTGTTGATACAAAAAATCTGTTCATTGCTGTTTGGTGGGTCCAGCTGGCCAAGACAGCAGTGATACAGTGCGATAGGAATATGCGGGGTGGCGACAGCAAGCAAGATCCCAAACGTTTAAAAATAATTCAATTTCTAAGCGAAGTACGGACTATAAAAACAAGTCACTCTGTTTGACTGCCATTATTGTATATGCATATATACATTACCGACCCCTTGAATCCTTTCTGGTTCATCTGAACACAAATGATACCTGTAACGGGAAATAAATCGGATTTTTCAGCTTTCTTGCGGGTAGACGGAAACGGCCGGTGCGGTTCGCGAGAATGGGTTTTAGGGCTGCAGCGACACCCCGGGGGCTGTGGACACAAGCGGTACTGCAGCCGCCCCGGCGCAGCGCTGCCGTTGCAATACAGAGGAGACCGGTTTCAGTGCGTGTGAGGAGAGTCGCTGTGGTTTGCATTAGTTACAGACGGAGCAGTGCTAGGAATAAAAACAAATAAATACAAAACTCCAAACCTGAAGAGTATAGATTTGGCACTATTAGAGGGTAGTTTGAAAGACTTGGGATATGTGAGCATTGGTGGTTCAGTGGTAGAATTCTCGCCTGCCACGCGGGAGGCCCGGGTTCGATTCCCGGCCAATGCAACATAAATTTTTACTTTTTATTATTTTCTGTAACTTGAGACATACATAGAAATGTCTCACTGAAAACCTCCCTGGAAAAAAAACAACATTATACATTGCACACATCTGTTTTAAAAAAAAATAGCTTCCTTATGATCTGACGAAGGGTTTTGAGAACACCATAATCTGTTTATAAATGCCATCGTAAAATGGATGGAGATAGTAGATGGAATTGGATATTTCTCTCTATATGTCGATGGAGATGGTCGCGCTGGAAAAGGTAGTCCTCTAAGCCAATACCTAAAATAATGAAAGCAATATGCTTTCTCCGCTAGAGATTCCGGAGAAAAATCAGAGTATCAAAGTCACTACGAGACGCATTAAAGAAAAAGAACTAGAAATATGACGATTGAAAGAGAATCATCGAAAGCATTTATTCTCTGAATTTAAGTTGCGTGTCCTACGGACTCAACAAATGTGCTGAAAAAGACGTCTGCCTAGGAACCAATACGATGATCCAAGGAAGGTGTCCGGACGGTTAGAAAAGACGCACGCTGTTGTAGGCAGGATGGAAGTGTGAGTACAGATTTTCGATTGTTTTTATTTTTCCTGTTTGCTTTGTATTAATTAGATTAGTAAGTATTTGCCGTTTTTGAACAATAATTTATTTCAATTAATTATCCGATATATTTTACTTTGCAGCGTGTGTTCTTACGTGTGTTGCCACGACTGCACGCAGATAAGTATTACAGTCATCGAGAGTGCTTGACTATAAATCATTTAAATGTTCAGCTTTAAAAATGCTGATATTAAAGATGCATCCAAGTTTGTTACTGTTACGAAATAAAACGTAAAAGCCGGTGAGATTAGTAACTTTTAATATATTGTTCATATTTACAACGCATTGTGTTTAGTTCACCGTTGTACTGAGTTGGATGATAAATATCAATATCAGTGTTTTTTGTTTATATTATACAAACTTTACTTATATAGTAAATTGTATTTTAGCACGTCTCATTATGACGTGCTTATACTATATACTATACTAGAGCTTTGTGAAGCATTTCCAAAACAGTGTGAATATTATGCTTGTAGTGTTATAGTTTGTACTTACGAAAACTATGATTATAATTATAGTTTTTTATACCTAGAGAAAAGTTTTACTCAAATCTATTTTATTCAAGTATAGAGATTGAAGACATTTCTTAAAATAACACTTTTATCCGTGGAAGTATTGTAGAGAGAAATTCTAGAGCGCTGCATTTTGACGTTTTGGCCATCTCTGTGTACTGCTGTTGAGATGGAAAACGTCGAAAAAAACTAGATCAACGAGAAAGGTGTCCAGTAGATGACGCCATTTTACAGGCGATTAATACAATCGTCTAATGTTTTACAGCAAACTCTCGGTTTAACAGATTATAGGGGGAAGCAATGTCCGTTATTGCCTAATATCCGTCAAATTACGTAAACCGGTTTTTCAACCGCAAAACACATTTATATGAATAATATCTGGACTATACATTTTCTGTATGTTTTGACTTACTTTTTTAACATTTGCTATCACCACACTCAAGGAAAATTACTCATGTGCCGTTTTTAGCGTAATCGCACACACTCTATATTTCACACAAACACCACCACCGTTTGTAACCAGTTGACCATTGATATTCCTGAATTATACACCTATGTAGTATGTATTTCTTAGCTTCTTTTATTACTTGTGCATTTGTCTGGTATGTCTGCTTTTACAGACAAAATTCCCCCTTCAGCAAATTATGTCCGTTAAAACCATAAATTAAACGGTGGGGTTACTGCAAAGTATTACGAAACCCAGGTATTATTAGTTCTAGGAGGCTTTCAGCTGAACACCTCACCACAAGTTTTGCTGGGCTTGGAGAGGCAACACTACCTTCTCGTTTTCTTGCCAGCTGACTGATTCGATTGCGTACATCAGCTGGTTCAGAGAGGTTACCGTGCTTGTAAGATCTCTGCGGATTGACCATTAACAAATGCCCGTCGGTCCTCCAGGACTGCTCTCTTGTCCCCTTCTTCTCCTAGGTCCGTACGTCTCGGTGGGACGGGCTTATACTGGGAGAGCTTGTGAAACATTTCAAAAACAGTGCGAATCTGTGGCTCCAAAGTGTGAACTTTCTCAAGAAGAATGAGACTTTTTGTCTTGTATACTATAATCTCCTCCTTCGTGGTTTATACAGTATACCCATACAGGTTTAAAGTTAACCCCAGAGCTTACATGTATTAGCTATGCAGGGCCTTAACAATGGAGCTGCTCCTGATGGGATCTGATTTCCTGTATGTACAAGACGAATCGTTCGAGAAACCTACTGTTAAGCTTCAGTAGAGAGCAGTCCTTAATTGTTGCTGAGTATGGCTCTGCTGGCCGTAGGCCTAATTAAGTTTGCCTTGGATATCGGATCTTTTATAATGGTTATCCCCTGCTGATCTCCAGACCAGTTCTTTGGCTTCTGAAGGAATGCTTTCTCTGTGTGTAATATATTGCTCTTTTACCTTTCAGGAAAGATGCAAATGCTGCTATGCTCAGCAATTATGAGGTACGCATGTCGCCCTGGAGATTTATTCTGAGTACTGCAGAGCTTGTTTTCATTCATGCAATTTCAATTCATAAATGTAATTGGTCTTGACCTCTGAATAAGAATGAAAGTCTTCGTTTATAGTCTTCAGAAGCATTGCATATTTTAATTATCAAGCTTCTCACATGTGGCGCAGTGGTCAGCATTGCTGCCTTGCAGTGGTGGGGCCCTGGGTTCAGTTCTGGACCTGGAGGGCTGTCTGTGTGGAGTTTGCATGTTCTCCCCGTGTTTGCTAGGGTTTCCTCTGGGTGCTCTGGTTTCCCCCTGTAGTCCAAAAACATACTGGCAGGTTGATACTGGCCCTGGTCTGAGTGTGTACATGCCTGTGTTTGCGTCTGTCTGCCCGGTGATGGGCTGGTGTCCTGTTCAGGGTCTGCCCTGCCTTGTGCCCGTTGCTTGCTGGGATACGTTCTGGCTCCCCCATGACCCTGAATTGGAAGGAGAGGTTAGAAAATGGATGGATGGTAGCTTCTCATTATATACAAGAAACGTGTAGTGTAATGCATATTCATGGAGAAAAACGTTTCCCCTTGAGCTTTTTTTTTCCCCCCATTTTCATAATCTTTCTGTGAGATTATTCCATACATGTCTCCAAGCCGTGCGCTCACAGGGCCCGATCAAGCTTAGTTTCGGCTGTCTGACAGAATCAGGCTTTTAGGCAGTCTGGCTGCAGGCCATACTGTCTGTTGGGAAGAGGGAATTCTAGCTGTAATACTGTTATCGTGTCAAGCCTTTTCAGAAAGATTCCTGGGTGTCAGCTAAGGACACATTGCCAGTGATGTTTTACATAAAGGTATTTTTTTACCTTGAGTGTGCCATCAGTTTGGAGATGAAGCTTTTTTATGCTGACTGTGCTGATGCTGTTGCCTATCTATGGGCCTGATTACAGAATAGACCTCACTCTTTCATCTGGGCAGTGTTTAGTTTTCTTTGTTTGTTCTCACTTAATGCCACCCGATTCCTAAGCAGTGGTTAACAGTAAGCATTCCTTATTGTTTTAATTAAAAAAAAGAGGTTTATTTTTTGTAGAAGACCTTTGAGTGCATCAGGATCAGATGAAGGTCCACAGAATTGGATATCTGCTTGCCTCCCAGTACTTCTGACCTGTCCTCGACCTCTGACCTTTGACACCTGACCTGAAACTTTGCGTGCTGTCTTTTGTCTGCGCTGAGGGCAGGTCTACCGGCTGCTGACGGACTTGAAAGAGCAGAGAAAGGAGAGCGGGAAGAACAAGCACAGCACCGGACAGCAGAACCTCAACACCGTCATGTTCGAGGTCAGTTGGACCAAGTGGAAGAGGGCAGTGTCCCGACATGGGGAGTCGCCACTAAGAGTGCAAAAAGTCACTTTTACAGGCTTATCAGCGTAGACAGGGAACTTGGTACATAATGTAAACGGAGTGATAGTAGAAACACTCTCAGGCAGTGGGCAGTGCCTCTCAAACTGCAGACCTGGAGTTGCACATTGGCCTGCTGCAGGACTTGCCCCTGCCTCTCTGACTGCACCCTGAGTGAGGTTGTGCCCCGTATTGCATTTGTGTGTTCTATGGTGTAACAGTTAGCATTCTGGACTTTGAAACCAACCATCCAAGTTCATAGCTCGGTTGAATCTCCGCCCTTCACCCTTTGTATGTTGTTGTGCATGATGTTCAGCTGTGACGGTCGTTATTATTTTTGGCGCTGTAATGTACAGTGCCCATTGTGTGGTGCTGTCTATTGCCCTGCACACGTCCCGAGAGAATGGTACCGAATAAGGATCCCAGTGTACATGTACATATGGCAAACAAACTCCTCTCTTTTGTTCCTGGGCCTGTGTAGTCTTTCACACTTATCCAGAATAAACATGGCAGAAATACTGAGGCTGGGCCACGTGCACCATGCAGTACAGCTGAAATCATGGTTGTTAAAGCAGGAGGGCATTTTCTAATTGACCTAAAATAATCAGGCAGTGCATTCAGATTTGCTTTTATCAGGCTACTCTGGTGTTATCATATGGGTTGAATAACTTAACCAATGCTCATGGGCGAAGGGAGTTTTTAAATATTTTGTCTTCCCACAAGCCAGCATATTCCACTCAGAGACGTGTAACAGCTTTTCTTTCTCTTTTGTTACAGGACGCAGCTGTTTCTTTTATTCAGGCCTGAGCCGTGTGTATAATTCATCACCTTTTGTGAATGTGCAGGATTGATCTTTTTGTCTTAATAATTGTTTTCTTTGTTGTTCCCCTGTTGCATTGCAGACTTTGAAGTATCTGTCCAAGACTCCCTGCGTGCGCCAGAGCCCCGAGATTGTGAAGGAGTTCCTTACTTCCATGTTGTCGCACAAGCTTACAAAGTAAGAGACGCAAGAAAGGTTGTAACTGAGAGGAATCTATCTGGTCCATTTAGTCCATTGCTGGTTCGGTAGTTAAGAAGTTTAGGTCCCACACTTCTTCAAGCACGCCTGAGTTGTGCCAGACACCCATAACTCATTGTGTAAAGGGAGCTCCGTGCGAATTCCCTTTTAGCTTTCGATTGTGACCTGTGTCTTTGCTTCATGACTTAGACTGCGGTTTGAATGTGTACCCTTTTGAATTTTGAGTTCTTGGATTAAATCTGTTCTGAATCTCCCCTGTTCTCTCCTAAAGAGATTTAGCTCCTTGAACCTGTCCACCCTGTCTGTATGTGGCAGTCCAGTGACATCACAGATCCTTCTTGTTGCACACGTGTGAGAGCCTTTGGAAGTTTTAGTGTCCATCTTTTGGTCTGGTGACCATAGAGTACACTGTTCAGCTCAAGCAGCAGTGACATGCAGTCTTGATGAGCTGTGCTGGATGGCCAAGAGGTCAGAGAGAGATCTGGACCACACAGGCCTCACTGGACTGTTGTGCTGAAAGGCAGCTGCTGGCCTGGGCTGTGTACTGTAACACCACTTAGTATAAAAGTTAACTCTGGGCAACTGAGTAGGCTAGTTGGTGCTACATTATTTCTTTCTCTTGGAAACGCTGATGATGGCTCAAGGGATGTAATTTCCTGGAGAACAATCAGAAGAGCCCCCAGATTAAATTGTTCTGGCAATTACAGCCTGTGTTCTCCTAATCTGATAGTATTTTTTTTTCTTTAACAGCAGTGGAAAGGGTATAACTCCTCTATCTAGACATCAGCTTGTCCAAGGTAATTGTCACCATGGTAACTCATTAACCCTCTGCGACCCTGGCTCTTAAGGAGATTATAAGGATATCAGAAGTGTGTTTGACTGCCTCCCCCCCTTTTCACTCTCTGCTTTCCTTCCCTTGGGTAACATCTGTTCTATTCAGTTTGCAAATTATGCATCTCTGCAGTACTAGGCCTCCTGTGTTGAGACTAAGCTGATGCATGATGCCAAATCCTCTTTTCATCACTCTGGGATAAGTAGCACAACTCAGGGTTGATCATCTGTATGGTGCATCGGGCCGTGAAGAAAGCAGCCTTCTTTTTTTTGCACCATGTTTTCCGCCCTGTCATCAGCACATGGCTGGCTGTGGCAGCTTTGAGCTGCATTGGAGTGGTGCTCTCGCTTTGTTTGTTTTTGCTGTGTGGACCCTGGCCCTGACTGTGGCCTCACACATGACTGATCCTGCCTTCTTCACACTGTTTCAGAGCCCACATGTCTGCAGGGGATATTTTTACTGTGAGAGAATGGGAAACAAGCCTCACAACATCTTACAGTGGTTTGATCCCTTTTGAATTGTCCAAGCTGCAGGCTTTTAGTTAAAGTTTCCAGATCTCCTTTCCTTTGGCACGTCCTGTCTTTTGGCAGCACCGTTCTGCCCCTGGGATATGGAGAATTGTTTCAGCTTTGAATCCAGTTACTCTTAGGTGACGGAATCATTGCTTTGCCATCTTTTCAATACCTTATACTCCTAGCTCATTAAATTGTTGGCTCACAAAAAACTGTGATGTGAAATACAGTACCAACTCAGGTTGACACATGAGCAAACGTTCCGTCTGCCTCCAAGTCTGACTGGAAAGAACCACCTTATTAAAAAAACGGGGGCTGCTTTTACTTTCTGTCTCAACATTAATTGCTGTTGATTTTTTTCCCCCCAGGGCAGAGAAACTCCAGCTCCTGAACCACAGGCCACAGACTGCTGTGGAGATTCAGCTGGTGAGTCTGCCCTTCAGATTAATTAAATAGTCTCACTTTCACTGGACTGGACCGCTTCTTCATTAATAATTGATTTTCTGTGAGCCGAGTATGGTCACTTTATTTTATGTTCAATAATTAAGCTACTGAAGTTTTTAACTGGTGTTTATAATGCCTGGTAATATAGATATCTATGGCATGTAATAATGACTGTATTACTATTAAATATAATGTGAGTGTTCTGAAACATGGTGGTGAATGATAGAGCTTTTTTAGAGCGTTGTTTTATAGGACAGTCTCTTTTCATCTCCGATGAATGGTATCTTTTTATTCTCTTCCCTTTTCACGTGCTTAATTAAAGTAAGATAAGGCACTTTAGTAAGTCTTAAAAATAAGCCTGAACCTTCTTGGACACCTTCCTGAACAGTGCTGATATACGCGTGGTGATGAGTCAATTGTCAATTTACCATTTGCTCCCAAAGATTGGTATCTGCTGCTTGATGCACAAGAGGTGAAGTTACAGTTCTGTGTGCAGGGTGTGTAGCTCCCAGCTTCAATTACATAGAGTACAGTGGCAAAAACCTTTTGTTTGACTACATTACTAGGGCCTAGTTCACCATAGTTGACTTATTAATGTCGCTATTAAGTTGTAATGCCATGGAACATCACGTCAAAGAAATGATAGCGTGCAAAGCTTTTGTTGGTTGCAGAGAGGTGGTAGCACATGAGAAAAGTAAATGACAGCCCCGATTAAAAGCTTTTCCGATTGCTTTTAATTTGGAAAATGTGATACCGTTGGAACAAACCCAGTGCGCTCAAGCAGAAATGCAAATCTGTGTGGCGACCGTAAAATTCATTTTTACAACAACAGGATGTACCTTGATATTTGTTATTTCCGGGGAAAAGTACAGCAATTAACCCTAGGCGCATGCATGTTGACATTTCCAGAACGTATTGATCTGTGGTTGATGACTCTGGGTATCCTGGTGCTCTGTATGAGCTCCCAGTTCCGTGTTCAGTGCGCAGTATGGGAAACCTCTCTGTATGGATGTGAAGTCTGGTGGTCCTTCAGGCTGCTGTTTAACAAATTGAAAACCCATTTTTGAAACGTATGTATATGAAAGGCCAGTTCCCTTTTCTAATTTGCATGCAGTGCTTTTTTTTTTTAATCAGCAGCAGACGTTTTTGCAATAATCTGTTTCTGTCGTACCCAACTGTGCGTGTGCAGTCCCCCCCAGTCCAGGGGAAGAGAAGCGCCAAACCCCCTCTTCTGATTACATGTTCAGACCATCCGTCTGGAGTCTCCCAATCCCGTTCCTTCCTGTTGTCCATTGTGTTTGTTCTGTGGTTTATTACAGTTTTTTGCCGGGAGATGGGTTTCTGTGGTCCTCATTTGGTGTCTGGCTCACGTTGACTTTAAGCATGTCATGTTTCTCATCTGTGCCAAGTAAAGTGCCTCTCATCTGCAGTGCAGGGCGTTTTTCTATCCGATAATGTTTTTTTTACAGTTGTCAGCAGCTGGGTGTAGCTTTTCCACCTCTTTGAAAAGTGCTCTGGTGGGCTTTGAACAAGGCAGTGGAGGGACCTTCCACTCACTTGCCTGTGTAGGTATAACGAAGTGTTAGTCAATGGAAGTAATCCCAGGTGTTAAATGAAAGCAGGTGGAACAGCCCAACACTGGGCCTGTGAAGTCATTAGGCTGAATGGCTGATGCTCTGCAGACACATCAGAAATAGGGGAGCTTGCTTGACAGACAGTGTACATTTTGGCTTGTCCTAAATTGGCCTGAGAGGTATTCCTATAAGTGCAACGCATGATTTTTTTATGCTCGAATCCCAGAGGATTACAGCTGTTGCAAATTTATATAAGAAGTCACTTTGTGCTCTCTCAGAGTGCAGGATAGGGACTATTAGAGTATAAGAATAGCTCTCCTGCCAGCGTTTTCTAAGCCGCTGCCTTTTCAGCCACATCTGGAAACGTCTCGTCTCTGAACAAGCACAACTTGGCTGATTTAGCCTCCCCAGAAATTCTCCCATTGTTCTCCCGTTGCCTCTTGGAGTTTCAAAGGCGCTGTTGTTTGGGATTGGCACGGCCATCTTCTCCTCCTTCTTGACAGCACCGCACAGCAGGAGTCCCACCCCCACCCCCACCCCCCACCCCGTCAGAAAACCTCGTGCTCCAGGCTTCCGTCTCAGTTAAAAAGTTCCCCAGGCGTGCAACGTCGCCCAGGATCATCGCGTGCCATCGGATTATTGCGCAGGCCTTTTTCATTTTCACGACATCTGTTTTAGAAAACTATTATGAGTTTTTGTTTACTTTCCTGGCTGTTTACATACAACACTTTTTTTTCTTCTCCAGAGCAGGGATAATGCAAAAGTGTTGGCCGGGCCTGTATTTGCTCTGTCCAAGCCGGGTCGGAGGGGTTGGAAATGAAGGGGGGCTGAGCGTGCGGGATCATGCAGCACTTTCCATGCATAGTCCTGTGTTGCTTCACCAGGGGCATAGCTTGCTGGGCAGGAATGGGAATATTTGTTCTTGGAGGTATGACGTCATTGTTTGGAAAAGGCCAACAAGCAAGCACAGGCATGCACACACAGGTATGCGTGTTAATAAGAAGTGCCCTTTGTGTCCTGCATATTTGCTACATTTGGGACATTGTCTCTGCCAAGTCATCGTTTAGAATTTACTAAAACTTTCCCTCTAAAGTTTTCCCTCTTGTGACACATTGCAGGTCTGTTCCGTAGGTCAATCTGTAAACCATTTAATGGCTGCTCAGTTAACGTACCTTTAAACAAAAAGGGTAGCATCTTGGAAGGTTTTCTGTGTCTGTATACTTGGTGATGTCCCCACTAACACTGTCCTTTCCCGTTTCTGTCGTGGGTTTCAGGTGTTAGCGTTTCAGGAGCCGGAGGTTTTTTTTCCCCAAGTTCAGACTGTTACAGTACGCGACTTGAATTGTTACCCCATATTTATGCTGCTCACGGAGTCCAGCTGTTTTGTGGTTGGCTGGTGCAAAATCGTTGCCGTTCCAGTCCAGGCTGTGTTTCACCATGTGGTTCCTGTAAAGCACCCGGGCATCCCTAATTGCAGTGAAAGATGCTGTGGCTGGTATCTATATGAGATGCCCTGCCTTAGTGTTGCCTTAGTTTAACGGGTGGCGGTAATATAAGGGTAAAAAAAAAACTAGCTGCAGGGTCTTTGTGAAAATACTTCGTGTAGTTTATTCTGACACATGTTTCCCCCATCTCTTTTTCTTTGGCAGTGTGTCTTTAGAGCGGATTCATTTATAGCAGCATTTATACTACTCTAATTAGTAGTAAAATCCGCTTCCTCATAAAAGCGATTAGCAATCCGTCCATTCTGGAGGTTCAGCAAGAGGTCGCGAATTGCAGCCTGTTCTGTCACTGGTTTCCTGGAGGAGTTCACACCGCGCTGGACCACTTCCGTTCCTCTTGTAGTGGCATCCTTTTCTAATGCTCCAGTCAGCCTGTGCATCTGGGACCTGGATAACGAGGAAACGAGCCTATCAGGCTGCCCCCGGTGGGGATTGAGGCTCCTGGCAGCCTGACCAGGGTGTGTGTTTGTGTGTGTGTGTGTGCACGCGCAGATGGTGGAGGAGAGCGAGGAGAGGCTGACCGAAGAGCAGATCGAGGAGCTGCTCCAGAAGGTGACGGACATCCTGCCCGGAGACCCGCAGCAGGACAAGGCCTCGGCGCCCGAGGACGCGGACATGGAGGAAGGGGAGGGCCAGTAGCCACCGCGGCCCCCCCGCTCCCGGACAGACGGACCTGACCGGCTGCTGTCAGGACTTTACAGCTTCCGTCTCCTGCTTCCACCAATGACGTGACGGGAGGCGCCCCGTTGAGCCAATCAGACAGTGACCCGAGTATCAAGGCAAGGCTGCCAGGGCACCAGGGTCCCTTATCCCAAGACATTTTTTTTCCAGTTGTGGGCACTGAAGACAGGTCATCCCGAATCCCAAACCCCTCTTCTCCGGTCAGCACCATCGTTTACGAGTGGGGATTCTGTGGGGGCCACAGGTTTGGCTTTTGTACTTCCCTTGGAGGCTTGGAGAAGAGAGTGTTTTTTGAGTCTTGTCATAAATCGTCTGCCCTAACTGAAGCAGGCCAGAGCTCCTTTAGGCTCAGGTAGTATGGCGAGCCAGTGTTCTGGGTGAAAAGTGTCTCGGGCGGGTTGGTACCACAAACAGTGTAACGCGGTGGTCAACTCATGGCTAGGTATCTTCCAAAAAAGTCCTTGAAAGTAGGGAGGAGAAATAAGGGGGGATACATTTTGTTTGCCTTTTGTTTTGGGGATAAGTTTGTTTGCTTAATTAAGAGCTGTGAGCAATCACTTGCCTTTTTGCAGATCCACTGGGTTAATTATCAAAGAGGGTCTCGTGTTACTTGATGTGCCTGGCAACCTGTGACATAACACAGCAGGAATGTTTCTGTAACATGAACGGAGATGGACCACATGCAGTGCGTTTTTCTTCATTCCTACCTTCAGGTTTTTTGGCACTCACACCCAGGAAGGACATGCCTGTTGCTTTTAATTGCTGGAGCAGCAACAGGGGGCGAGGGAATTAAAGAGCATTTGTCAGAAATTGGCAATGTTTTGTTGTTTTGAAACGAGTTGCACTACGTCAGGCCTCAGGCTTGCTCAGATCCATGCTAGTATAAAAAGTAGGCACAGTGATACCTGTACGGCTATTGATTCAGCAAATCAAAGGATTTCACAATAAAGGGTGAGTGATTTTTTTATCGTTGTTTTTGGGGCAGTGGAAAGGGAATGGGCAGAGGTTTGTCCAGATGTGCCCTGTTAGCTACCACATTGAGGTGAAGGGGTGTTCATATTCACGGAGGTCCATGTTGTAGCATTTCCTGTTTGTGAAGTCAGTGAGGTCTGAACCTCTCTTGTGGCCTGGTGAGCCATGTGACATTTTTCTGAGTTGTGATATTAAAACATATTTGCTTGTGTTTGTTGCCTCATTTAATAAATTTAATTCTCTTTGACTTCCAGTTTCAAGGTAGTGAAACATGTTTCTGCGTGAACACGCTGAGAAAAAAAACTTTTTTTAGACTGGAATTCCTCAGATGACCATTTAACTATTGGCCCTTCATCTCTAATACTAAAGGGAAAGCTAGGCAAAAACAGATCAGTGCAGAACTTTTTGACACCTGCCTTCGTTTTGTGGATAAAAGTGGAGTTTTCTAATGATTGTGTTTTCTACCAGTCGAAGAGAACAAGATAATAGCACAAAAAAAAGTTCGGCTTAACGGCTTTGCGATGTTTCTGTAGATATCTGGAGCCTCTGCTCTCTCTCTCCCCGCCTTGTTTTTCTGTTTGCAAATCCAGCCACAAGGACAGCTCCATTATTGATAAAGTGCTCCCTGTCTGCTTTTGCATAATCTATACAAATCTGAAATGAACAGGGCCAGGCACTTATGGTAATGGCAAGAGAGGAAGATAGCATATCGCCCTTTGATTTGTTTGCTTAATGTCTTGGAGCGTTCGGAGCTGTGCTTTTATCTGGCATGGTATTTTGTCAGCCATCTGCCTTGAGCTGCACTTTATCTCTGGTGGGGCGGCCCGCCGATCTCCCTCCTCCAGTCGGTGCCAGCCGACTTAATCGTGACGCTGCAGCCCAAGTAGCTCGGGTCCAGAACTCCAGAATTTCTCGGCCTGTTATCTTGCCTCTCTCCGTTTCCTTTTTTCTTCCCTTCCTTATCTCTCGGCAGCAGTCCCTCCAGGCGGAGTACGCCAGACCCAAGCTGTTCGTCCTGAAATTTTAGGCTGAGGAGGTGAGATGTCCGAAGCCAGTATCAACCCCCCCCGTGAACTGACCAATAGGCTTTTACTTCCGAAACACCCAATTAATCATTTCGCTGTGCTACCCTACCTACACATTGGGTAATGAGGAAATTGTGGGAGGTTTCTGTGGTTTTGAGCATGAAAATTGTCACGAACCTTGATGTGATTTTCTCTGTGTGAGTTAAAGCATTTTCAGCACTAAAGGGAACTTTGGCCTCTTGAGCTCAAGGGTGCTTTCATATTTGTCTTCCATCTGAAGTTCTGCTTGCTTTTGATCATGGCAGGTGAATGGCACATTGCTGTGACTGTTACCCTAGATGAAGGCCACGCCGTGCTTGCTGGTGAAATGCCCACAGAGGTGTGAAAAATGTGACTGCAACATTGATTCACCCATCCAGAATGAATCTGGCCTGCATGCCCACAGTGTTTTCCCCTGTAATAATTCGGTCTTGTGGATGCAGGTACTTCTCTGAAACGTTTTAACGCTTTGCTTCAGGGATCTTGCCTGTGTTCTCTTCTTTTGTAACGAGGTTTCAAAAGGAGCTGCAATCTTTGAAAAATAATCAAATACATAGATTCTGACTTTATGGGTGTATGGATTTTGCCCGTTTAGCACTAAAAGTATCGTCCTTAGATTTTAGCTCTTTATGTCTGGCTTAGTTGATCTTTGCTCAACCTTTTTCTGAGCTTCCTGAAAGCTTGTGATTAAGTGATTTATCCAACAGAAAGCCAAGACGCACACTGTACATTAGTAGAAGAAGGCTGGAATGGGCAGGAGTTGTCTGCTGGTGCTGTTTTTATTTTTGTTATTAAGACAGAATCGACTCCCTCTGTTGGCCAGAGTTCCACATTGAGCTGCGCGCCAGTGCTGGTGCGAAAGACTTAATCTTCTGCCAGCGAAACACGACTTTCGTTAAAGACCCAGAAGAACAGGGCAGTTTGCTTTCTGCACTGAAAGCATCGATTCAAGTCCTGAAGAGGTCAAAGTTTGCCTGCTTTGGAGTGCCACACATACGTGTGCTGTAGCAGCCTTGTCTAAGATTGAACTGGGATTAGAGTTGAGGTTAGGTTAGTTTTGTGTAAATCAGGTATTGTTTTACTAGCCTTCAACCCAACTTTATAGTAACAACTTGTGTCCTCAGTTTGTCTTGGTCAAGCAGAACCCCCCTTTCATTTATAACCTTTCTTACAAAAACAAAGCTTCCGTTCTCTAGTGTAAGAGTAGGATGGTATGGACGCAGGTCCATTATTAAATTATTAAGAGTGGCCAGGATAGTTTGCCAGAACTGTTAACCAGACACTTGGCAATGCTGCCTGGAACGAGCAGCTTCCTGTGCTCACCTCCTGTATTTCCTGCCCGCATGAGCCAGGATAGGGTGTCACTCTAGTGGTGGAATCAGTCACAGACTAAAGAGAGGCTCATCGCTCTCCAGGGCTCACCTGACGCACCTCCCCCGCTGGCCCGCTCCCTCCTCTAAGTTCTGAACCTTTTTTTTTTGTTCAGGGTGTTCTTGAGCCTCTTTCCGACAGCCATCTGTTGTGAGCGCAGTGTTTGGCGTAGGCGGTGAATAGGCATGGGTTGTGTTTTCCCTGCCAGCAGGAAGCAGGCACTCCAGAATGCCGCCAAGACCGTTCCTGATGGTGCAGTCACAGTGGTCAGCTCCACCTGGGAAATCCTCTCCTCTGGATGTCCAGCCGGTAGCCATCACTGTAATAATAGGATTTCTCGTTCTGATTTCCTCTCTGTAGCATTTCCAGCAGCAGAAAATACTCGTGTCGGGCTGCCAGTGCTGCAGGACCTAGTGACCCAGTTTGGAGGGAAGAGAATCTCCACTTCCTTCTCTCTCCTTTGTTTCCAGCAGTTTCCTGAAACGTGGGATTCTGGATTGTCATCGAGTCCAGTTCTCACAGTTTGGCAGATGGGAGGGGGAGGATGTTTTTATCTAATAACAAAGCAGGTGTCTGGTCAGGAATGTTGGACACGCCAGTGTCTTTGAGTCACTGTAATTTTACACTGTTGTCTTTTTGTTCTTTGGGAAAATGAACTCGAGCAACACAGCCTCTAAGCCTATTTGACAAACACAATAGTCTGTAATGTGGTATGAGAATGTTTTGTGTCTGTTTTCTGTTCTCTGAATGGCATACAGTTCTGTAATTTTATGATGTTGGCGTAAAGTTCTTTTTGTTGTTTTTTATATCTGTGGTTGCAATCTAAAAAGAACACAGATGACTCAGCTTAAGTAAACATTTGCCAAAGAACAAAGGTTTAGATCTGAAACCCTTCTCAAGATGTGTTGCCACGTGGGTTTTCCTGGGTAGAAACTTGACAGTCTCTTTAGAGTTTGTTATTATTTTGTTATAATAACCAAATGAGTATTCCTTATTGGTCCCACTTTATCGCAGAAAATGAAATGAAACACTGTATACCCCACAAACCTGACTCTGCTTTTGTTTGCTCTTCCAAATTCCACTCAAAGTAAACCTCACACAGGGTGAAAATAGAATTTTTCGCACTGGGAGATTTAACCCTCCAGTTTAAATAAATGTCTTTCTTTTTATCGGGACAGTCCTGACTATATTTGTTTGACGGGAGTCACTGTCTTTGGGTTAGTAACCCCAATTTTTTTTCCCACATTGACTTTGACGTCTGCCCTCCCTGTCACATTGACGTGCCCAGCGATGCACAGAAGAAAAAAACCCATTCTCATATACCAGGTGGAAGAGGGGTTTGTCAAATCTTGTTAAACGAACTAGTTTGTAAAGGCACAGGCCAGTCCCCCTAGTGCTAGTCTTATCCTTCCTGGCTCCAAGCTCTCGCACGCATGCTGTCTGCTTCTGCCCTCTTATCATCGAGCCCTCCCATAAGCCCCATCTGTTTGTAGACCATCTCCGATCGGATGACATCGGATAATCGGCTTAGGCCAAGATCATACCTGGTTTTGTGCCGAGATTGCATCTCTGCAATTAAGCTCTGCGTGGACAGCCTGCTAATTCAGTGGCTCTCCAGTAGTGGCAGCTCCCAGTTTACGTGAAGTGCGCTTTGGAACGGGACAGAAAGCATATTCCCCCAGGGTCTCCCGGGCTTCAGAGCCTAGTTCTGGGAATTGAAAGAAGTCTGGTCTTTTACAAGAGCCAATAACGTTTAGGGCTATAGGGAAGTTCGCAGTTCACTGATGCAGTCAGGAGCCAAACTATTCAAGCCATTAAAGGCAAAGAGCAGCATTTAGGATTTTATTCTGAAAGGTCCAGGCAGCCAGTACAAGGAAGCTAAGACAGATCTGCTCAGGCATTTTAGTTTTAGTCTAGATGCAAGCAGCTGAATTCTGTATATATGGCACTAGAGGACAATAATGAAGCCAGGAAGACAAATGCAAATATTAACATTTCTGTTATTTGGACCTGGAAAGGCACGAATCATTACAAGTAATGTTATATAGGTGAAACAAACCTCTTGCAATGTTGCATCGGAAACAAAAGATTTAAAACCCTTTCGGTAAAATTGTGAAAAGTTTTGTCTGCCTGAGTACTTCGCTGACTTGCATATTTTTTATAACTCCATACTTTTTTTCCTTCCAATTATAACACCCTTCCCTCAAGGCTGTTCCAAGCGAGTGAAGTTGTCACAGAAATTATGACACATTCTGTGGTGATTGGGGAAGAAATTTCTGCTGTCAAATTATTCTTAATGACCACGCTTCACACTGTGCTTGGCTGCTGAGCTCTCGGTTTCACTTTAACTCTGTCATCCTACGATCGGCATGCTTAATAAAGAAACACGCTGAAGTGTTCTTGGGGGCATTACAGGGACTATGCACAGACATTTCTTTTTAGTTTATCTTCTAGTCATGACGGTCTTCTGTATCAAATGGAAATCATTATGCAAAATAAAAAAGAGTCATAGCCTGAGAGAGACAATCTTAACTGCTCCTGACAGGGTCTCCTATCAAATGCTTTCTCGGTTAGCAAAAACGGCATGCAGTTACTCTCTTCTCATAAATCATTGTTAAGTGCTGGAATTCCACTCCTGTCAGTGGGGCATGTTGTGTTAAGCCTGCAGCTCTGCTCTGATGCTACAATGCAGTGTGGCACGTGGAGCACTGGTTTCCTGGACCAGGTGTGTGCGCAGCAGTTGGAGTGCCTGTAGGTTCTGATCGTGTTTCTTTTGTTCTTACTGCTGCTGACAGCATTGAATCTGCAGCCTTTAGGCTTTTACTCCAGACTGTAGGTTATTTTTCATTTTTTTGGCACAGGCTGAAAGCAATTGCCTGATCGAGCCAGATGCTTTTATAACCCGACAGACAGGCAGAGAACAAGAGGGAAGGGGGAGAGCTTCTGGCATCTGCTGGGGGAAAGGGGTGGGCTTTGAGGTCACAAGAATATACAAAAGGTTACAAACAACAGGGGACCATTGAGTCCATTTAAGCTCATTTGGTCATTAGTAGCTGACTTATCCAAGCATCTCAACCACAGCCAGTTCTTGAGAAGAGCCTATCTATCCGCTTCGACAGCTTGACTAGGTAGCTTGTTCCACGCTCCCACCACTCTTTGCGTAAAAACCCTCTACCTTGTTCTTGGTTTTAAATGCATTTACCTGTAGATGGCTTGTTGACTATTAATTTATTTAAATGTAGCTGCAGTGTAACTCTGCAGTAAAAAAAAAAGATATGTCTGTGGGGCTAGATGAGAGGTTGTTGTTAGTGGGACCAGTAGGGGACTCTCACCCCTCAGTCTGTGTGGGTGCTAATACCCTAGTATAGTGACAGGGACACTATACTGTAAAAAGGCTCCGTTCTTTGGATGAGATGTAATGAGAGTCTCCTGACTCTCTGTTGTCATTAAAAATCCCAGGGCGTTTCTCGAAAAGAGTAGGAGTGTAACCCCAGAGTCCTGGCTAAATTGGCCTTTACCAATCATGGCCTCCTAATAATCCGCATCTCTGAACTGGCTTCATCACTCTGCTCTCCTCCGAGCTGGTGTGTGAGGCGGGTACTGGTGCACTCTTTCTGCCTGTGACTACATTATATCATCCAGGTGGGGACTGTGATGGTGGAGGGAAGTACCTTCGCTTCCAGGTGCCGCCTCCTCTTCACCTGGGCTCAATAATTATTAATACACTTCAGATGCAACTGACATGACCAGATGACCGCCTTTTAATTTAACTAAAAATATCTTACTGGAATACCTGGAACAATATTATAGGAGGGTAATTGAATCCAATTAAAAACTACACACTACTTTTTACAGTCAAAATATTTTTTTTTCTTTTTATTAATCTACTGCTACTACTGGTACAAGGGGTCGTGGCGGGCAAGCTGCTGGTGGAGTCTGAGATGCCAGGTTTCCAGGAAAGGGTTAAACACGTGGAAGCCCCAAGCTGAGGAGCTGGATGAGGAGCAGCTGCGGGGCTGTGGCTGGGCCAAACGGGCCTGACAGAATAACAGCCTAAATAAAACAGGGATGTGTGTCACGAGATCCTAATCTCTTCCATCCGGTAATGCGGCTTAGCTTCCAGGAACCCTCGTCTGCTACTCTGATGTTGGGCTCGCTCTCCTCCCCTCCGCCGAAACTCCCAGTGAGTCGATTGCCCTCTTCCCAACCAGAGCGGGCATCGCAGAGGTGTCAGTCCCGAAGCCCAGTGGGCTGTTTTGACATTGAATTGCGCAAATGTCTCCACACGGACTTACAGTGCCTTGCGAAAGTATTCGGCCCCCTTGAACTTTTCAACCTTTTGCCACATTTCAGGCTTCAAACATAAAGATATAATTTTTTTATTTTATGTGAAGAATCACCAACAAGTGGGACACAATTGTGAAGTGGAACGAAATCTATTGGATTTTTGAAACTTTTTTAACTAATAAAAAAATGAAAAGTGGGGCATGCAAAATTATTCGGCCCCTTTACTTTCAGTGTAGCAAACTCACTCCAGAAGTTCAGCGAGGATCTCTGAATGATCCAATGTTGTCCTAAATGACTGATGGTGATAAATAGAATCCACCTGTGTGTAATCAAGTCTCTGTATAAATGCACCTGCTCTGTGATAGTCTCAAGGTTCTGTTGAAAGCGCAGAGAGCATCATGAAGACCAAGGAACACACCAGGCAGGTCCGTAATACTGTTGTGGAGAAGTTTAAAGCCGGATTTGGATACAAAAAGATTTCCCAAGCTTCAAACATCCCAAGGAGCACTGTGCAAGCGATCATCTTGAAATGGAAGGAGTATCAGACCACTGCAAATCTACCAAGACCTGGCCGTCCCTCTAAACTTTCAGCTCAGACAAGGAGAAGACTGATCAGAGATGCAGCCAAGAGGCCCATGATCACTCTGGATGAACTGCAGAGAACTACAGCTGAGGTGGGAGAGTCTGTCCATAGGACAACAATCAGTCTTACACTGCACAAATCTGGCCTTTATGGAAGAGTGGCAAGAAGAAAGCCATTTCTCAAAGATATCCATACAAAGTCTCGTCTAAAGTTTGCCACAAGCCACCTGGGAGACACCCCAAACATGTGGAAGAAGGTGCTCTGGTCAGATGAAACCAAAATCGAACTTTTTGGCCACAATGCAAAACGATATGTTTGGCGTAAAAGCAACACAGCTCATCACCCTCAACACACCATCCCCACTGTCAAACATGGTGGTGGCAGCATCATGGTTTGGGCCTGCTTTTCTTCAGCAGGGACAGGGAAGATGGTTAAAATTGAGGGGAAGATGGATGCAGCCAAATACAGGACCATTCTGGATGAAAACCTGTTGGAGTCTGCAAAAGACCTGAAACTGGGACGGAGATTTATCTTCCAACAAGACAATGATCCCAAACATACAGCAAAATCTACAAAGGAATGGTTCACAAATAAACGTATCCAGGTGTTTGAATGGCCAAGTCAAAGTCCAGACCTGAATCCAATCGAGAATCTGTGGAAAGAGCTGAAAACTGCTGTTCACAAACGCTCTCCATCCAACCTCACTGAGCTCGAGCTGTTTTGCAAGGAAGAATGGGCAAGAATTTCAGTCTCTCGATGTGCAAAACTGATAGAGACATACCCCAAGCGACTTGCAGCTGTAATCGCAGCAAAAGGTGGCTCTACAAAGTATTAACGCAAGGGGGCCGAATAATTTTGCACGCCCCACTTTTCATTTTTTTATTAGTTAAAAAAGTTTCAAAAATCCAATAGATTTCGTTCCACTTCACAATTGTGTCCCACTTGTTGGTGATTCTTCACATAAAATAAAAAATTTATATCTTTATGTTTGAAGCCTGAAATGTGGCAAAAGGTTGAAAAGTTCAAGGGGGCCGAATACTTTCGCAAGGCACTGTACCTCTCATTAAGTGCTTATGGGGGGCGGTGGCTCTGTGGCTAAGGATCTGCACCTGCAGCTGGAAGGTTGCCGGTTCAAATCCCACGGCTGGCAGAGGAATCCTCCTCCGTTGGGCCCCTGAGCAAGGCCCTTGACCCCAGCTGCTCCGGGGGCGCTGTATAAATGGTTGACCCTGTGCTCTGACCCCCAGCTTCTCTCTCCTGTCTGTGTGCCTGTGTGTCTCATGGAGACCAAGCTGGGGTATGCGAATGAAATTGTATATGGCTAATCAAGTGATCTTATCTTTAGGTGAACAAGTTTTGGAACAATGGGCTTAGATCCCCCTTAAACAGCCCATCAACATGAGCATGAAAGAATAATTCAAAGGCTGAGACAGATGGGGCTTCCTTTACAATAGTCTGGCAGATCATTTGGCAGTTTAGGGACCCTAGAACTACATGTTTTGCATCTATTACCGTGAATGCTAACATAGTCCGGTGAATACCGCAGAGAGCGTTGAGTTACAGCAGCTCCGCAGGTGTCACATTATGCTTTCATTATGCTAGCCCCATCGTTAACAATCCGATGGCTGATAAAAAGCCTGAGCAGATCTTTTCCAGGATGCACTTTTCTCTTTGCTTTTCAACAAGATTTTGGGACTGTTACTGTGGCAGACCTGAGGTGTTAATGGGTTTCCTCACACACGAGCCCTGCTCTGGAAATATCCGCTGCTGTGCTGTTTGAGCATTGACAGCGCGGTCGACAGCAAGGTATACTGGTGAGCTGCCCTGTCGATCAGGACATTATTCTCTCTGTAAACAGAGACAAGATTGTTTTGTGTCTGAACACGTGTCTGAAATCCATTTTAAAAAAGTGCTTCTTCAGGATTGAGAAGTTTTTAGATTATTGTGTATTTCAAGTTAAATACTGCACTGGATTGCACACGCCCAAATAAAATATTACCCAAATAAATATTACCCATATTACTGAAACCTCTCCTACACATGTCATATGTTTTAATAAATTGAAAGAATATAATTATATGCAAACTAATAAAAATGATCACAGGTACTTTTTACTTATATGAATGTATTCTACCTTATCATCCAGGTAGATGCTGCACATTGGTGGTGGTGGAGGGGAGACCCCATTATCTGTAAAGCGCTTTGAGTGGAGTGTCCAGAAAAGCGCTATATAAGTGTAAGCAATTATTATTATTATTATTATTATTATTATTATTATTATACGGAACAGGTAGCGGGTTTATTCCATGCTGAAAAGAAAAGAAAGGAGACAACGTTTTGGCTGTGGAGCCTTTTTCAGGTGTCTGCCTTCTTTCCTTTCTTTTCTTTTCAGCATGGAAAAAACCCATTACCTGTTCCTTTGCAGCCTATGCATGCTGACACAGTGACCTACTTGAACTGCTTCTACCTTGTACACTCCTCTCTCTGTGCTCCCCTTCGACTGTAAAGGACAGGATGACCAACCCCTGGTGGCAGGAGGTGGAACTGCAGTCGGGGTTCTAGTGTTATTGTTGTGGACTCCATCACTACGCAGGCAGGGTGGGAGCCCAGTGATAAAACTGAAGCTCCTATTGCTGCATATTCACGTTAAACACTGTACTTGCTCTGGCTTTTATCGGTTTGTTGCAATGGTTGCTGTGCACGCGTTGGTAAACCCTGTGTGGGATTTAAGGCCAGGACTTCACCCTGGACGTGCTTTGGGAACAAGAGGATCGGAGAGGGGCCTGTGCCACACTGCTCTGTGCCTGTGTGAGGAGGTGAGGGGGGTGGCGTCTTGGAAGAAGCTGATCTATCGAGAGGTGGTGCTGGGCCCTGAAGCAGGGGCTTGTGAGTAAAGAGTAACTCCTTTCCTAAACACGAAATCTGCCTCTTCAGTCTTTAGAGCCCTTTTGAGTGTTTAGAAGTGCCACGGTACTTTTCTGTGAGGCCTGGCAGGCTTCTGCACAGTTATTTTAGTTCTCTGTTCTCTCGTGCTGTGCAGTACACGCAGTCTTTGCAGAGTGTGTGGTACACAGGGAGCCTGGTAGCGTATGCTTGGATACAAACTGGAGCTAAAGAAATGAAAAACGACTTAGTCAGCATCAGGGGGTTTTTGCAGAGCCAGTGCGGATTTCATTTGCGGTGAATAACATGAAATGTGTCCTCATCCTATTCCCTGTGTCACAGTGAAACCATGCCTGTCACCAGCCATAGCTAGTCTGTCCATCCACCATGATGAAAGGCTGTCTCACCCCTCCGGGAACAAAATGGCCTATTTATTTGCTCAACTAATGCCACATATTCTCCCTGGTGTGCCGGTCATGGTTCCGTACGGCCCTGTGCTACTGCCCTGCCTCCCAGACTCCCCCACGCCCCACTTCCACTGACCCCTCCCGCAATGGATCTGGCCATCATTCCTGCCCTGGGGTTTCTGCGGGGCTATCTTCACCGTGAGAGGATGAGAGTACTGGAGTCCTTCAGCTTGACGTTGATTTTTACCTTACAATGTGTGCCCTTCTGAAAGCCAGGTGACCCAAGTGGTGGTACAGAGGCACCGTGCCAGATTGCGCCACGAAACTGCCCCAGCCTCCCTCTGCAGGCTCACCTCATCTCCTGACTGCAATACCATCTGGTGCTCAGTTCCTTGGACTCAAATATGAGTGACAAATGGTGCCGCATTGTGTGATGTTACTGCGGTTTTTATTAATGCTCAGGAGACTCTGCTGAGAGAGCTGCATACAAATCACCTGGAAATGGCAGTCAAGGACGTGGCTGTTGGTATTTTTTCTTCAATGATTTATAATACTTTTTTTTTTTAATAAAAAGAACATAGATTTCAATTTGGCTAATTGACTTGGGCCAGCCAGCTTCTTCTGAGTTTCCCAGTCTGGGGAAGTACCCGAATTTGATTGACAGATTGTAAAGGGCTTAAAAGGAATGACAGAGACAGAGAAAGAACACCACCAGAGGAGACTTGTAGCTCTTTAAAGAATGGGCCACCAGGGACTGGAATCTGAGATCATGGCAGAAGACACAGTACAAGTCTGTTTTTCCTCATGCCCAGATTACACCAGTTGCATAAAAACAGACCCAAGATTTGTCTTTCTAGAATTGGAGAAGCTCTGCGTCATCCAGATTACCCTCAATTCCATTGTTATGTGGTGTAGCCAATTCCCAGAGGGCTTTCACAGTCGTTTCCTGATGCATCCCAGAAGGAGGACATCATGATAGACAGAACAGCCATTGGGGTGGAGGAAAGGAAATTAATCTCTGTCCTGAGAGTCAGTATGGGCTGACTAGGAGTGTGGTAATTCAGTGTGGCAGCGGCCATCTGCAGCCAGAAGTTCTCCGTTTCTCTGCTTCAGCCGGAAGGGTTGCTCAGTTCCAGTCAGAGTCATCGATTCAGGGATTGAGGTACAGGAGAGCGAGGACAGAGGGGTATGTTAGTACAGCTAGGCAAGGAAATATTGTGAACATTGAACAGACAATGGGCTTAGATCCCCCTTAAACAGCCCATCAACATGAGCATCGAAGAATAATTCAAAGGTCTGAGACAGATGGGGCTTCCTTTACATAGTCTGGCAGATCATTCTGCAATTCAATCAATTCTGCAGGGGCCCTGAAGCTAAATGTTTTGCATCTATTACCGTGAATGCTAACATAGTCCGGTGAATTCCGCAGAGAACGTTGAGTTATGGCAGCTCCCCAGGTGTCACATTGTGCTTTCATTACCCTAACCCCATCATTAACAATCATTAACAGCTCAGTTAGTCCAATTAGGCTTGGAATTGGTTCAATAAGTGTAGCAGAAAGCTCTGGTGAGGTAAGACCCTGAAGAGGTTCCAGCCCTGAGTCAACATAAGGCACATGTGTATACCAGGTGACTAGCATTTGTTTTAGCTGTCTGAAAATGTGCTGCAAGTATCGGTGTTTAGTTTCCCTGAGCCTTGTGAATACAATGTGTCCATGATTGGTGGGTGTGCCCCCCCCCCCCTCCTCACCCCAGTACTCACACACCGCCCTAACTTGCCCTTTCTCTCAACATCCTCAATCAGGAGTGTGGGTGTGATCTGCGTCAAAGGACATGAGGAGTGAACTGTTGTTGTTTTTGTTACTGGGGTGTATGCATGCTGCTCTATTCATTTAGAGGTATTTCATGCAGCTGCTGTCATCGTTTTTAACTACTGCACTTGGCATTACAGAAAAGCGGAGGTAAATGACAAAGCTGTATGCCATTTCCTCCTGTGCGGAATGACATCCGGCAGCGTTTGACAGGAGAACACAGGAGTACCAGATGTAGAGTGTCTGTTGCACGTTGGACTATATCTGGAGCAGTGAGGAAGATCTGGACACAAATACACCTTGAAAACATTTTATCAGCCAAGGTGACACCAGACTCTGTTTCTTACCCGAAATCATGAGCTGGAACTTACAGTTAGGGTCTTCCCTTAGAGGCTCTGTATAAAATAAAGATGATGATTATTATCTGAGCTGTGTGTGATCAGTGGTGGAGAGAACTGTGCTGCAAAAGGCAGGTGGAAAAGAGATCTCTGCCACTGGCAGATAGGCTCTGTATCAAAGCTTTTTTACTGAAATGAGTATCAAGTCTTGTAACATGTCCGCCAGACTCTGCAGGAGGCAATCGTGTGTAATTTAATGGCTATGTTGTTGTAGGGAAACAGGGGGCTCTAGTGTAATGGGATCATTCATCATCAGGGATTCTTCTTTTTCTGCCACCCCTGTGTTTGCAGTCTCTTTTCCAAAAAGACTGTCTTCTGCCCAGAAACTGATCCTCATTTTTGCACAAAGACAAAGCTGCTCCGTTTTAAAGGGCCAGTTGACAACACGGGCACTGAGGCTTTTCCGGACAGTTCGAATTCAGGTGCAGGACCTTTAAACTTTTTACATATATTAACCAAATTCTTCCGGATCCAGACATCACAAGCTGTAAGGCCTGATGCAGAAACCCAGAGACCTGTGATTGTGGATGGAAACAGAATGGGCAGGAATAGGCATTTTCTGTTCTGGTCGCTGGATGTTTTTGGTTATGTTAAGATTGTTGGCTTTGATTTGCCATTGCTGTTCCTGAGGGAGGGAGAGCTGTGCAGGGCAGCTGCAGAGAATAAAGGCCAGCTGAGAAACACGCCACTGGAGCAGGATCTGAACTGACGTCACTCAGCCGGCAGCCCTGTGTATAGTCCAAGTGTGAAGAAAAAAAAGCACAGCGATGACATCATGGGAAGGTTTAGCTCTGAGCTGCATTTACTGGAGCGACGCTCTTCGGAAAGACACATTCCAAAGTACACTAGCAAAAATCCCGTGAAAATTCATTACTCGCACTCTGAAAACGCCTAAAGAGCTAATGTGTTTGAACAGTAATGACTGCTATGATCTGACAGGCCTACATCACAAAGAGAACCCCCCTCCCTCCACATCAGAAACACGAGTCATCTTCCTCTTCGTCGGTGACCCCAGTTCTTCTGCAGGGCTCACAGCCATCAATCATTTCCTCCCTTTCTTAATCAGATGGCAACACACTGCCCATCAGTTTGCAAGCAATTAACACCTCTGTTTTTCCAAATCCTACTGAAGAGGTGGTACTGTAACATTATCACCCCAGGGAACATCGAGCTTGTACCCTGGCAGTATCTTTTACATCAGATTCCCTAGGAAAACCAATCAGGATCCCTCTCCAGGAGTAGACAGCCCCAGACCACAAGTCCCTAGGTTCCTGTGGATTTAAAAGGTTCCTTTCAATTAGCACCTGATTACAACCTGGAAAGCACTGCCGATTAGACATCTTGCCCACTGAGGTGGTTCAATTATGTCATTTTGTTCTGGGATGGAATGAAAACCAGAAATGGAGACGGGGCTCATGGACACGGACTGCCCATCCCTCCTCCAGGCATTAATCAGCCATGAGATGCTCAACCCCAGTCCTGTAGGGCCAGTCGATTTCTGGTTTTCATTCTACCCGAACCCTTAATTACCTAATAGATTGTATTATTTGCTTAAGTGGGTGCCTCTGATTGTACTTAAGAAGCTGGTGATTTAAAGAGACTTATAAAACCTGCTTGGTAGCCGCCCTTGAGGAGCAGATCTGGGCTCTGTTCTAGACTTAACTTTCTCCACATCCCTCTGTATTAAGGTGTTTGACCAGGTCCTCTGCTTTAGTTTAAATTCTCATGTTATTTTTTAAAAATTCACTTTCATGCAACTTCTTTCCTTCCTGCAAAGGCTTTTCGAGTCTTTTTGTTCTGCACCAGAGTTTTCTTTTAACTGCTTTGACCTCTGTCTCAGTTCGATAGGCTGTCACCTCCACGTGACCCTAACAGCTCAGTAAAAGTACAGAGCAGTCATTTTACCATTTCCTTTGTACAAATGCACATTTTTTTCATTTGAAGCCCATAGCAACTGGTGCTGATTAAGCTACGTCAGTTGTTCTGTATTTTGAAATCAAAGCAAGAATGCCATGTTTTCTGCGTTAAACTAAAAGATGTAACTTAAACAAGAGCCCCAGAACATTTCTATCTACTTGTGCAGAAGGATTTTTGTTTGTGAGTGAATCAAGCTAAACAAGCTACTTGGATTAAAATTCACATTCCCTTGCGCACTGTGGTTATGGAAAATTCAGGGATAGAGTGTGCCATCGTGTAAAGTTTTTCCAAGGTGACACACATTTGACAATCTGAACAGTTCATTTTGCCATATATCAGTACTTTCTGCTTAAAAGCGTCTGTGATCCTTCTGTTTGATTCACTGTGCAGTCTGCCTCCATCAGAAAGAGTCGATCTTGGCTGCCCTCAATCGCTGCCCACTCCAAAGACATTGTTCATCTCTCTACTGCATTTGCAGTGTCTTTTAGACTCTCACTCTCTGTACCTAATCTGCTGCCATTCAAGGAGTCTCAAAGTGCCCTTTAGGAAAGTCATCTGAAGACATGACTCCTATTGCTGATGTCTCGATGCATAGTTGGCCATTTTTTTTGGCCGTTCCTCTATGTTCTGTGTTAGACGCAAAGTCAAAGACACTGGAGGTGCCGTGCAGCTCACTGTCCCAGAGCACTGAGAGTGCTAAGGAGAGTTCCCATCCAGAGACCAGCTGAGGAAATGGCTTTGCATGGGGAGTTATTCAGTGAAAACATCCAGGAAGACAATTATATCCACGTGCCTTTATCAAAATCTTAAGAATGTTTTGTTAATTTCACAGAAACAAATTCCGTTCAAATGTGTTGCAATTTGAGCAGGGCGTAGAAGACATCCAAAGGGGGGGTCAATACTTTCTACACTCACTGTAAATCTAGACTCAACCCCTTTCTGCTCTGAAAGGCTTTTACTTAGTGCGTGTGTGTCTGTGATATTTTCTGATGTCTGCTGAACTTCTAACCAAGTTTCTTTCTTATACAGTATGTACTTAACTTTGTAATTTAACTAGCGCTTTGAAATAATGTATTATGATGATGATGATGATTATTATTATTATTATTTCATGCCTGGCTTTCTGGTTTGGCTAGTCATTTCCCCATATTTGGGGGACCCCCTTCATCTTCACCCGACCCTACTTCCAGTTGGCAGCTTGTCAGCACGTGTCCAGGCATTGAGCCTCACCCAGAACCTTGCAAACAAAACCAATATGCTAGATTTATTTTGCCACTGTATTCCAGTGCCAACAATCATCAGGATATTTTTAAAGCGACATGGAGAATCTACAATTATCAATACACAAGACCATCTCTGTTGTTTGTTATCTTTTAAATTGGGAACTGTTCATGTCTTCCATTACAAAGAATTGTGTTTGCCATGCAACATTTACACAATGTGTTCACTACAGTATGTCTGACTGTGCCAATGGAAAAAAAACATCAGTTCGGAAAAAATCCAATTGCATGAAAGAGCTAAGCTCTGTTCCTAAATTATCTTTGTGCAGACTGCACACTGGGATCCCATAGGTAAAAAAATTAATATAATTAAATCCACAACAGCTTACATGTCTTGGCTTCGGCTTAGTGCAAATAACAGCTTTTACAGTTTGAAATTTCTTACTGTTGATTCAAATCTAGAGCTCCCTTTTCTCCCTAAATGTCCAGGCTACACTACTTTCAACTGTGTTTGATTTGCACAAGAATTGTTAGCTATACTGCAGGGTGTGAAGCAACAAAATGCATACATCTGTCTGTGGTTGATTCTAACATGTTTTTAATGGGATAGAAAGTTAAATAAACATTTCAGATGTAATCATCAATACGCAAATGCTTCTGGTTGGTGTCAGATGGAGAGATCTTATTTGTCCTTTGCCTTCAGATTCCTAATTTCACGTTTTTTTTGTTCTGATCTGACTAATCCACATTACTGCTGTCTCAATCTGTGGGATTCTTACTCTGAGTAAGAGATTTCGGGTGAGATACTGGAATTTAAGCTTATTCTTCAACTTGAGTCCCAAAACTACTAAAGTTCAGTTAAGACTAATATGCTTGTGTTATGTTCAGAATAGTACCCAAGGCCTCAGTGATGCACAATCCATCTGTCAGTGTGATGTAGCCTACCCACGCAAAGTCAAAGAAAGTCATATCCTCTGACAGCAGAAAGTAAAAAATATAAACTTGTTTATTAAGCAATACCATCCCAGCGTGAGTCCTAACCACTTTGCAGAATCAACTGTTAGCAAAAAGTCAGTATGCTGTATAATTAGTAGAGTGAGCAGCTGGGATCTGTCATTGAGAATAACTTCTCCAGAGTGAGGTGTCATTGATGCAGATTACTAATGGAATGAGGATGTGGTTTTTTAACACTGCTCAAGAACTACTAATGATACTGTCCACTTGACTGTTTTTTTTCTTTGTAGCTTATTTGGCTGCTAGTAGCTAACTTGATCCAAGGGTCTCGTCCAGCGTTTTCATGAAAGAGGCCAAGGTTCCAGCTTCAACAACAGAACTGAGGAGCTTTGTACCTCAGTCCTTTCTGTAAAAAGAAAAGCACCTCCTGTTCTCAGTTTTTAACTCCTGTCCCTGGAGTTTCCACTTGTGTCCCCTGGTTTGTGTTTCACTGTTGGTTCTGAAAAGGTCCAGCTCATTGACACACATGGATCAGGTGCCTTCATACACTCCTTTGTTAAAAGACTCAGAGGGCGGAGCAGTGGCTATGTGGCTCAGGATCTGTAGCTGGAAGGTTTCTGGTTCAAATCCTGCAGCCGGCAGAGGAATCCTACTCCGTTGGGCCCCTGAGCAAGGCCCTTAAACCCCAGGGGGCACTGTACAATGGCAGACCCTGCGCTCTGACCCCAGGCTCTCTCCCTGTCTGTGTGTCTCATGGAGAGCAAGCTGGGGTATGCGAAAAGACAAATTCCTAATGCAAGAAATTGTAAAGGGTTAATAAAGTGATGTTATACTGTTCTTTAAGGCTGTCAGTGCAGAACATTACTTGAAGGCGGGTTTAATGTATCTGCTTGCTCTTCTTGGGTGTGGGATAACTTCTGTTTCTTACAGGTTGCCCCTGGAATTGAGGTGCAAGCACTAAGCTAGTGGGATCCTCTGAAGTTCTGTTTTTTCTGGGTAGTGGGAGTCCTCCTATTGTCTTTTCTCATTGTGCACGTCCCCTGCAGTTTATGCACTGGTATTCCTTTCCAAGTTAAAATGTCTACTAGAATTGTCTCTAGATATCCTCGCCTGCAAGGTGATGGGACTGCTTCTCATGCAGTTGCACAGTTCTCCACATCTGCACACAGAGCCCTCGCTACCCAAGGTGCTCCAGAGGCAGAGAGCGGCCTGCCCTTGGCCAGGCGTTCTGCCTTGCATTCTGGGATTGGTGTTTGCAGTTGCTTTCCTTTGCAAGGTAGAGCAAGGGACCCCTGAGGAAACCAGTGATTTGCATCGGCCTTTCAGCTTCTGTTCAAGGTCTTTGTTCATGACGGCGTGCTGCTCATGCCAGCGTTGTTTGTGCCCGACACAAACAACATCCACTGGGCTGGGAGCCTTCTCCTCTTTCATTAACGTCAGTGACCTTGGCTCCTGGAGAACAGCCTGGCTGCAGGTCTCAGTTGCAGTCGGTCCAACAACCACCTCTTGTTCCTTTTCTGCTTGTTTTTTTTTCAATGCAAAATGAACATGGTCATTTGGCAAGATACTACTGAGAGGAGCTCCCCTGGCAGGAGAAAAGGTCTGTCTATGAACAATGCCCGAGCCGGACAGATTTTAGAATCCAGTCACATTTTCAATCTATTAATCAATTAAGAAACGAGCAGAATTCCCTGATGAAGTGGTTCTTTACAATAGTTAGGCCATTCCTGACATACCTCAAACAGTTCAGGTCTCACCACGAGAAAAACGTCTACCAGGGCCTTCAAGAAGATTAGCTGGCCTGACTCCCAGATTGAAGAGCAGGGAGCGATTATCATTTGCTAACAGAATGAAAGCTTTCGAAACTTCGGAAAGGTACAGACGACATAATAGAGGCGGTCCTGCAGTCAGGAAACAATAAGATTATCGATCCAGGAAATCTTTTGGCCTTACCACCCTTATAAAAGATAACAGCGGAACGCCTCAGTCAAATCTGAGAAGAATGTTGCAAAGCAAGGGGTGTGGTGAAACACGGTAAGGTGGATACAAGGGAATATTCTGGGCACAGTCCTTGCAAACTTGCAACAGTACTGGTGCAATGGTACAAGGTGTATTCTTGGTACAGTCGTCGTAAAGAGGTCCCGAGATGATTGACCATAGCAGACTTTCATGGTAACACGCGTGCAGGTGAACGGCCTCCACACCTACACATGCAAATCCCAGGAGATCAGGGGAGAGCTTTCTGTTCTCGTCCTCCAGGACTGTGGCATGATCTCTCAGCCTAAGAAAGTCAGCGCTTTAAAATCCTGTTTCGACGCACGTGTTGATATTATTATTGTAGTAGGTGTTGTTGTTATGCGTGCACCGCTGCAAAAAATACACGTAATAGCATAAAAGGAAGTTTATCCCAGAAAACATTTCCACCTTGTTTAATCCAGCCGTAATTTGTTTTATGGCTGAAATGACTAGTCCTAAATGCAAATACATTTTTCTTCCTTCCCAGAATATCCGTGGTAGGAACTGCTAAAAAAAAATCACGAGCCACCTTTACTCAACTTGAATGGGTAGCTGAGCTGTTTCTGAAACATCTGCTTGCGGAACGTGAGCACGGCTGTTACCTTCATTCATATTCATAAATGTTAAACGTCTTTTCATGTGCCTTTGATACTAACTCGGGGGACCGGGTAGCGAGGACCCTTTAAGACGGCGACACCCCCTGATTGCTCCACGCTATTCCGATCCAATTGATTGCTGGGAGCCGGAGACAGGCCCATTTTTCCGTGTTTTCCCCGCCGCTCCGCCAATCGGAAGGAAGCTCTCGCCGTCTAAACTGCGGGGCTCCGGCGAGCGCAGGGTGACGCGTTCTCGGCGAGTGGAGTCGGGGGAGCGGAGTCGACAGACGTGTGCGCTGAATTTAAGCGGCGGAAAGCACCAAAGGCTGGACCCCACAGGGGAAAAAAAAAATTGGAGAGGGAGGAATGCATGGGGAATCGCCGCACAGCCCTCTTAACTTAGCCTAGCGCTAGTGTAACCCGTCTGCGTTGGACTGTGGATCAGCTCTGCTTGGTACGTGATGTTTTGCAAGTTCGATTTTTTTTTACTAGTGCCAGAAAAGGCGCCGATCGTTCAGTATTATCGTGGAAGTACTGCAGGACTTTACTGGGGAGGTATCACCCGGAGAGGCGAGTTACCGAGACTGTTCATTCCTTGCATTAGTTAAGAGTGCTTGCTTTAATTTCTTTTTTGCGGGCTACTCTGTTGCGGCGCTCGGAATTCGCGTGTTTTCAATTCCCTGGTTATTTACTCTTCCACCGGAAAATAAACGTGTTGGGGGTTTTTAATTTGTATTTTGGGCTTGTTAGCTCTAACAAATCCATGCCTTTTCGGTTGATAGTGTAGTTACATAAATCCTACACTGGCTTTTCCGGAGGTAGGCTACTGAGGTCAGTCGATTCGTAAACTGAAGAAGGCTTTGTCATTTTGGATATTAAATCGGTTTCAAGCTAATATTATCTCCTACGAAGAAATGCTTGTTCTAAACTGTGATATGAAGTCAATCATGGTTATTGATGACTAATTCTCGGTTTGTAGCTTCACAACCGACGCAGAGTGGTATTATCGCATTTTGTGTGCCAACAAACCCTGAATTGGAAGTCGAGAATCAAAAGGTACCGAGCTGATATGACGCGTCTTTGCATTTATGGAAATGTAGCGTATTTGTAACTGTGATATTCATATCATTTGGGTTTTTTTCCCTTGCAAAATAAGTTTGGATACGTATTTTCATATTTAAATTCCATCGAAATGGAGCCATTCCTAGTCATAGCTGTACTGTAGTTGCAGCCGAATATCGATTTTGTCTGCGCCGTCAAATAGCCACACGTGCTTAAAGTTCTTTAAAACCGTTTTATCGTTAATTTTCTGCCTGGTTTAGTCTTTGCTTCAGATGTGCGCTACTGTTTTTTTTTTGTAAATAACGATTTCATGTTTCTGCGTTTACGCTGGGTATTTCATCGGTCAGCTTTGAGTTTTGGAGGTTCTTTGAAATTTTATATTAACTCATGTTTGTTTATGTGTGTGTCAACTCCCTCAGTTTTCAAAACCAAGGTGTCGCAGAAGACGATTAGTGGTAACGCGCAGAGTTAGAGCCAACCGTATAGATCACCAAGCGAGGTGTGATTGCGGACTTATCGTCTCGACTAGTCTAGAAACCAAATTGTTGAATTCAGGCATTGATGTTTGCGATGTGGGACTGTCCTGTTGACATTTGGGCTGTGCGTCCTGTTGTTCAGGATGGGAAGATGACACGTTTATGACATTTGAAGAGAAGTACAAATATGCGCTTTGAGGTGTAGCGGTCTACTGAACCTGTAGACACTGAAGTTTGCTAGGTCGCTTTTGTGTGGTGTTGACTCTGTTACATCATGCAGGATATCAAGATCTAGTGCCATTTGTCTTAATCAGTGGTGATCTTAAGTGCACAGAGCAGCTCAGCTCTTGTACGAATAGCTTGATTACTGTAAGACAAAATACCTTTACAGATTTTAGCCCAAGAATATTGCAACTCCCAATGGTCTCGACAGTGTATGGGGAATATAGGAATACAGGAATGTTTATTGAAGGAGATCGGTTTAAAAAAAGTCACTGCTGTCTGGGTGAGGCCGTTATAAGACTCAGTGGAGAGGCTCAGTGACCGTGGCTCTGATCGCAGTGTTCCCAGTCTGAGGCTGTCGGTGACTTGAGCTGTTCAGCTGATGGTTACCATCCGTCTGGCTTTTCCCAGAATCCTCTCCTTTTTGGTCCTTAAATCTCCATCTAGGAAGAATTTTTGTATTTTTCTTCCCCCCCCGAAGTGTTTCAGTTTGAGGCTGCACAGGGACAGTGGCTAGTACTGCTGCCTCACAGCACTGTGGCCCTGGGGTCAATTCTGTACCTCAGCTGCTATCCGTGTGGAGTTTGCATGTTCTCCCCATGTAAACCTGGGTCTCCTCGATGTGCTCCGGTTTCGTCTCTGCCCAAATGCAAGCTATTAGCATAATTGACTACTGGGGCAAACCAGTCCCTGTGTGACTGAGTGTGTGTCCTGTGATGGACTGGCGTCCCATCCAGGGTGTACCCTGCCTTGCACCCATTGCTTTCTGGGATAGGCCCTGGCTCCCCCAAGAACTCCAATTAGAAGAAACGGTTGAATGGTTTTTATTCAAAATGGTTCTGGGGATGCTGGGAGTGTTGGTCCTTGAAGAGAGAGATTGTGTGTTGGTTATAGTCATAGTCTCATTTAGTTTGCTGCCTTCTGCCTCTTGGATGTTCGATGGTAACACTAGGGGAGCAGGGTTCTGTCGTCTGTCTTCCATGTCCTCTGGCGGTGATGGTGACCGGATTTTCTTGCCTGTAAGTTGGTGTCTCGACTGCCCTGCCTTGCTCGGGACACAAAGGAGCTGCCCCCAGGCTGGCATTGTGTTGCATATCGGGTGGAGATTGTGGGGTGTGTCTTTACTTGCACCTCATTCTTCTCAAAAGGGTTGACATAAGCATCAGCTGCACTGTTTCCACGAGGTGCTTTTTCTGCAACACTCAGTAATTGGATGTCAGCCCTGCTGTGAGGGCGTCACTGTCCTCTGGGTGCTGGTAGTGGACAGTGCACTTACTGACCGGTCTGTTTGCTCAACAGAAACCACCCTGATGCAATTAATTTTGTCTCCAGTAGATTTCTTCAATAAATGTCTATTTACCTTTCTTAGGCAAAGTAATGGGAAATTTAATAATAATAATAATAATAATAATAATTGCTTACACTTTTATATAGCGCTTTTCTGGACACTCCACTCAAAGCGCTTTACAGGTAATGGGGACTCCCCTCCACCACCACCAATGTGCAGCATCCACCTGGATGATGCGACGGCAGCCATAGTGCGCCAGAACGCTCACCACACATCAGCTATCAGTGGGGAGGAGAGCAGAGTAATGTAGCCAATTCATAGAGGGGGATTATTAGGAGGCCATGATTAGTAAGGGCCAATTGGAAATTTGGCCAGGACACCGGGGTTACACCCCTACTCTTTTCGAGAAGCGCCCTGGGATTTTTAATGACCACAGAGAGTCAGGACCTCGGTTTTACGTCTCATCCGAAGGAATGAGCCAACACGTAATTTAGTGTTGGCTTGAATGTACTGATGGTCAGTAACGTGATATAAGCATGTTCACGTTCCCCACAGGGTTAATATTTCTCTTTGTGATCCATGTTGATACATGGGGAGGTCACTTTTTAATGTGTGTTAAAAAAAATCGCTGCTGGTGTGCTCAGATGAGTCACACAGACTAAATTTACCGGAAACACTCAGTCACCACCCACATCGCTGTGTTAGAGGAGGGGGGAAAAAGTAAAGGCACACACCTTGGACAGGAACCAAACGCATCGGTAGAAAATGTCTTGTCATGTGAAATGCCACATCTCTAAGCTCATCCACTAGGAAATGATGCAGCAGGTGTTTGTAAAATAAAAGTATTATTTAAAATAGGGAGCAACTATTGTGACTATGGCAGCAGCATCTTCTTCAAGACCGTCTTTAAGGCTGCTAGCATTTAAATACTCTTGGGGAATTGTGGTGTGTCTGGGTGCTCGATACTCGAATTGTGAAAGTTAATCCTTCCTCATGTGGTCAGAAAAAGAATCATGTGATCCCGCTCATTTACAGTAGATGCAAGATGCTAGACTCCGTCTCGCATGTTCCGAGAGTTGAACATGAGACTCTAAGCTGAAATATTTATAAGCCCTGCCGGGTTGCTCTCCAGCGTCGCTGGGGTACAAGACGGTTTTGTAGTCTTGTCAAAGGTGTGCACGTGCCTGCGAAGCATCGTCGGCAGGGGTAACCTGGAAACCAGGTGTCCAGTCCCTTGTGTACCCCTATCGTGCACTTTCCCTGAGCAGTTCCTCGGTTACAGGGTATCAAGTTGTGTGGATGTTGCAGCTTCCCAGTTTGCCTACATGTATGCTCTGTGGTACCAGTGTCAGCTGAGTTGACTTTGAGTCTCTTTCTTTTTATCACTTATGTGTGTTGTTTTTGCTCTTAGTGGATGCTGGTTCCATAATGCTGATTTACATTGACCTTGTTTTGAAGTGCTTCTGATGTTATAGATTGCCGTCATTTAACATCAGAAACTGCCTTGTACCCCAGTGAGTCTGGCCGAATTTCCAGTAAGTGTGCTTATGAGTAGTCACTATTAAGTTGCCTTTTCGGTAATTTCGTCTCATCAGCAGGTTAGCTCTTAGCCTTCCTGAGCCCTGTTACTCAAACAAATGAGATAGAAGAAGCCGGGCCTGTGATTGTATTTACTGAGGAGGTCTGACTGGGAAAGACTCCCAAGTCCGCAGGGTTCAAAATGAGCTTTCGAGCAAATTTTGATGACTGTGTCAAACCATTTATCTCCCTTAAAGTTGCTTTTAGTGTACCGTTGGTTTTTTGATTATCAGACCTAATGGAAGGAGTTGAATTTCACACTGCTGAGTTCTTTTGCAAGAAACAAAAAAGACTTTGTTGCAAAGTGAGAATGGCTGCATTCCTGGGCATTGCTGTGTTCATGTACAGTGTCCAGTTTGACACGTCAATCCAGCATTCGGGAGCAGGACAGGAAGTGGAGATTTGGCATACAGGATAGCCAGCTCAGCTCCTGAAAGACAGGAGTCTGGCTCTTCTGATGGGTCTTTTTTAAAACCACTGCAGACCTGGTGAAAATGTCTCAGTTGAGAGTATGATTTCAAGCAGTGAAGATCATAATTGCATTGTGATGGAGCCCTCCAGTATGGTCACCCCAGTTCTTATAAGGGAAGTGAGAGAGTGTGCAGGAAGTGATGTCTGGGCTCTGTGAAGAGGGCTCCCCTCCCTGCACCAACTCAAGCCAAGGGGTGGGGATGAGCCATTGGAGTCCATGTCCTACAGATCATGGGGAAACGGGTTTCCGGAGGCACTGGGTAGTGTGGAAGACCTGGAGGAAACTGGAGCCGTTTCTTTCAGGCTCTGCAAAAATTTAAAAACGGGGAAAATGGCTGATTCAGTTATGACCAAATTCTGAATTAGTGTGAGTGGAGTCTTGATCATGCAGGAGCATTTTATTCTTCTGTTGGCGTTGATAAAAACAGTGGTGCAGTATATTGAGGTAGGTGTTTGCTGAAGGGGAATATCGTGTATCGGGGTGTATCGTGTCTTGGAGGAGTGATGGGATGCACATCCCCTGAGAAGTTGCTGGGCCTGCAGGTCTGCGCAGCGGTAGCCATCTCCAAGATAAGCGCAGGTCTGCGTTTGTTGCTTCACCGCAGTGGAAATGAGGCAGGTGGAGCTCTGCTCGTTTTGTGTCGGTGTCTGAATGGGTCATCGCTGTCACTAGGACTTCTAGCGACGCAAGTCTGGCTGGGATGCGTTCGGTGCTTGGTGTGGCTCTTAGGCAGTGCTTTTCTTATCAAGAACTGAAGCAAACCACGGAATAAAGCTTCAGAAGAACTCTGGGAATCCACCCAACCTTCTATTCCCCTTCACACTGAGTTATTCTGTTCTCGTTTTGAAAAGCAAGCAGGTGTTCCGTCCCCAAGACGGGCTGGGCAGGGTGACGGTTTCTGGTGCAAAATGAGTTTTTGATTTGATGCCTCTTCTTCGCGTGGTAACAAATGCTTTGGCATCTGTTCTCTGCAGCCGCTCAGCCTGAGAGGTGTTTTTTTTCCCTTTCCCCTTCGTAATTGAAAACCCCTTGGCTTTGAATGCCACTGTCAGAAATACTTTCGAAAACCCAAAATATGAATGTGATCAAACTGAGTGTGGGCTGAAGGCAGCCGATTTGAATAACGTTGACAATCCAGAAATGCTGGTCTGATTTAAGTTTGGATGGCGATTGTATTATCGTGAAAATGGGGGAGGGGTTGTTGAGGATAAAACACATGGCAGCCACAATTCTGGCACAGAAGAGCACTGAACCGTTCTGCTGAACTGATTGAGCTCAGAGGCACGCTGACAGTTAAGTATTGATTTTCTTTTTTAGGAGGGATGTTCTGGGCTGTAGTTCACTTTAGATGACGACACTGTTTGTCAAAGGCTGGACTCTGATCTGGTGTTGCTTGGCAGTGAGGGGGACGCCGGCGCGGGGTACACACCTGGATTCAGGGAGTCCCCATATGCACAGATGCCCCAGCTTGGAAACCAAGGAGCTGGAAGATGACATTCCATTGTAATGCAGCAGTCTGTTACAGGGGAATATTAAACAAAAACAAACTTTAATTGGGAGCAGCTGAGGCTGGGCCTTCGCTCTGTCTGTGATCAGGGTCCACGATTCAAAAAGTATGTTGGCAGGAGAGCTTGGCGAGCTGGAATTCTGTGTGTAAAACCCAATGTAAATTCAAGAAGTTAAAACAGTCTATGGATGTATATGTAAAATGAAGTGCATTACTTTGGATGGTATACCCACAAAATGCACACACAGGAGCCCTCGTAAATTTGCTTTGAGTTGGTTAATTCCTGGATTGGCTTTGCACATGGTGTTCAGCCGTGATGCTTCGGTCTGTGTGCTGTGCTATAAATCAGGCAGGCATGTTCCACTAGAAGACCTACCCTTCGCTGTAGTCTCTTGAGGGGGCTGATCTCCTTCGGAGTTATACGGGCTAAATGAATTTGTTTGGGAAGCAGTGAACTGTATGGAAATGAGCCGATTTGCGTGTGTTGGGCAGGGACTCTAAAATTAATCCGTCGGGGGGGGTAAAGTGACGACAAGGGGCTAGGAATTTATCAATCTGTCTGGAGCTGATTAAGTGGCTTTCTTTGATGCATCTCCTAGGAATGTTTATTCAGCTTCATCCTGTGTTGGAACAAATGAACACAAGTTTATTATTGTGTTCTTGTTTGGATAGGAGGGTTCTTACTGTCATAACATTTGAGTTTGTCCCGTGCTGTCTGGGGGGGAGACAGGTTTCGAAAAGCCATTTCTGTGCACGAGGTAAAAAGTCGCACAGTTTGCGTTTTTTCCTCCTTTGTTTAATCGTGAGGGGTAGAGTGTTTTCCTCATGGGTTCCAGAGAACAGCGTGGAACTCAGCTGGGAAGCTACTGGAGAATAATTCAAAAGCATTTTTATACAGCAGGAGTAATTGAGCGACGTTGACCTTCAGCATCAGCTAAGGTCTGTTCTGATTTTTGCATTCTTTGACTGTTCTGTTTTTTCTTTTAAAATATGAGAATTACAGAAGCACAGCACTGGATACGTAAATACAGAACCTGCTCCCTAGGGAGGAGTGAGAGAGGTTGAGACGTCCTTCTTCCAGTTTTCAGAATTCCATGGAAGAAATGTTTTTAAACCAGTGGTGTTTGGTTGTTTTTTTTTGAAGTAGAAAAGCTTTCCCCATATAAAAAAAAATTAAAAAGTTACCAGGGCTCATAAATGTTAGTATTGGCGCTGCTTCTGTCTCAAGGCATAATTTTTTTTTCAGCACATTTCTGGTGGGTTTCATCATGCGCAGGAGTTTCAAAAATGGCATCCCTCTGCTCTCTAATGTCCTTTTTTTTTTCCCTTTCTCATTTGGAGCCTCAGCATCTCCACTTCAGAGCCCTTGAGAGAGGCACCCTGCCTAAACTTCAGGAAGGAAAAACCAATTCTGTGATCCTCCTGATTATCCAAAGTTGGGTTTAATAGGTAGAATTGCTCGTCAAACCAGATAAGGATCTAAGAGGAGCCAAATTAAATTAATTATGGCTTGGCAGAGGAGTGAGATGAATTAACACTTCAGTCAGAATTAGACCTGGGCTCATTCTTCTTGCTGCAGCTTGTGTGTGTGTGTGTCTGTGTTTTTTTAATAGAAGCTTTATCTGGGCATCGTGACGTCATCTACGGTTGCCTTCCTTTTATTTCTTCAAATCTGCTCCTGCCTTCAGGGGAAAACGCAGTTTGCAGCAACACAAACCGGGTGGCCTGATTTGCGCAGCCAGGAGCGTTTGGAAATAGTTTCCAAAAAAAAATGGTTTCTCATACCTCCCCTCCAGTTCAGTGGTTCTTGGGGCTGCCCTGACACGCATGTGGCGCAGTGATTGAGATATTTGTGAAAGTGAGCACATAGCTTGTGATGGGTGAGAGTTCTTGGTTGTCACTTTTCCGGGTGGGTTGAGAGTGTGGGAGAATGCTCCGAGGAGGCCGGTGCTGTGTCATGTTAAATAGTGTCAATGATTCATCAGCCTCCTATATGTCGAACATCGCTGGAGCTGTGGGTCAGTGGCGGTCTGCTCTGCGGCAGGACATTCGCATGAGGACCCAGGAAATGACCATCATGCACAGAGCACTGTAGAGAACAGTTAAGCAACCCCATTAAAGCTGACATCTGTAATGCTTTTCTAAAAAAAAATTCATTATCCTTTTAGTAATAAAATGTTGTCTGTCCCTGGGCGAGACGTGCAAACACATCTTCGCTTTTTGAAGAATCTCCCCTTTGCACTGTGGCTATCTGCAGCTTCGCCCTGGAGACTGCAGACAATGCCTGAACTGTACTATAAACACCTGTAGGCTGTCGGCGTCTAGCTTACTTAAGATTTCCTTAAGATGTAATAAGGATTCTTTATTGATTGTGGTCTTTCAGACGGGGTTTGTCTGTGGTTTAGCCGAAGGTTGTTTTCTGAAACGCGGCTGTGAGTCATTGCAAGAATAAAAAAGCTATTTTCATCCAATCGGGTTTTAAAAAGGAATAGAAATCGAAAAGCACCCATCTGTACAAACTCCTTGAAACCGCAGGAGGTTGCACAGTTTAGGAGGTATGAATTAATGGATGCTCTTTTCTCATCCTTCCCCAGCGACACTGTAGAAAAGGATGGTATGTGTTTTCCGCATCAGAATTGCTATGACCTGGAACGACCTGCTGTGCTTCTTGACCTCAAGGAGCTTTGACTCAAGATAATTTTCCACACTTTGGTGCTGACAATCCCTGTTGCCGGACTTGCGTTTCTTAAGTTTAAGGGTTGTGTGGTTGGGTTTGTAATTTAAGCTTGATCTTCTGCATTTTTTTTTTTTTTGCTCGGACTTCCCTGGCTCAGGCATGTGAGGCATGTTGACGAATACATGTATGTGCATCACTTTGCTAAATTTCATCTGTTCTAACAGTGCTCAACCAGGGAGCAGTGCCTCCCAATCATTATTGTCAGTTTCTTCATTTATTTTTTTGCACTGATCTTCAGTATATTAGTGTGAGATATCAATTGAAATAGAAGGACAGGAGCAGAAACTATGTGCATTGAAAACCTGTAACAGGAGGCATATCTTTGTACAAAGAGTTGTGGGGGTATGGAACGAGCTACCCAGCCATGTTGCCGGAGGCAATGCCCTGGCTCTTCCAAGAAATGGCTGTATGAGATTCTCCAGGGTCAATTAACTGCTAATTACCAAACAGGCTAGAGGGGCAGAATGGCCTCTTCTTATTTGTCACCTTTCAATATGTGACTGGCATAACTCAAGTTTATGCCACTACTCCGAGGAATAAATCGGGCGCATAAATCAGACTTGAATCGGTTCCAGATTGGAACTTTAGTTAAACTAAGATTTAACCCCTTTGTAAACAAAACAAAAGCTATACACAGTTTAGACTGTGTGATAGCGCTCACTGACCATTTATATAACAAAAACGTAATGCTCTCTGTACACCTAGAGAGCGAAACTGCTCTCAGCTGCAGTGGAAAAAGAAGAGGTTTTTTTTTTACAATTTATTTTTCAACTCCGCTTAGCTTTTCCAAAGCCTTCGCCTGCAGATCCCGTAATTTTCCATCGACTCCTCGTATCCCCCCCCCCCCCCCCCAGGAACAGCCTCTCCCGTTGCTGTCCGCGGGTCCGCTCTCAAGTGTGCCTTTTCATTAAGTGCCGTAGTAGTTTGGTTTCAGTCTTGGCCTTGGTGGGGAAATTCCAAACGGGTCAATGAGAGAAACGCAGCGCAGGATGGCTGTAATATGATCGAAAAAGCTCTATTAATTTAATACAAACGCGGTCTTTATTTGCGACCGCTCAGGCTGTAACCCGAAACCTTGGTTAAGCTTGGAACACGAGTTCTGTCCGGGGTGGGAGACGGTCCTTTTGATCTCGCTCGGTGAGAAACTGGGACGTGTCGTCGGACGGCTCGGTTCTTTTCCATGGGGAGCGGCAGGGGTTTGACCCGATCCTGGTTCTCGAGGTGTGTGCGTGACCATTAAACCCGGCTTGCGGAAGAGGCTTGAACGGATTGGGGGGGGAAATCAGAGCTGGAATGTCGGAGTTTGAAGGAGGGGGCGCACCAGTGAACCTACTGCTCGTTAGCGCCCACTCCAGCTCTTTCTTATGTGCTTAAAGGCTTTCAGGTATTTTGCAGGCACCTGGTTGCTGAGCTGAGTGCCTGTTCTGTATGTCGGTTTATCTTTCATATGCACACACATTTTATGATTAATAAACTTATAGTCTTGCATTCCATTTTTTGAGGAACGTCTTTAAGTTTACACAATGTTCTTACTTGATTTTATTCCAAATGAAGAGTTCTTGCTCTTCATACTGTCCTATTTCCCCCTCCACAGTGCACTTATGGTACCGAGATCCAGCAGTGATCACTCCACAGGCTTAAACCTTAACCCTGGCCTTGTTGGGCAGCATTCAGTCCCTGCGCTCTTCCCCAGCCTGGGTGCTGTTTTACGGCCAGTTGTTAGCGCACATTAGCTCTCAAACTGTGCTTGCCAGTGAGGTGGCAGCCAGGTGTGAAACCAGTTCTTAGCTCCCTGATGCTAAACACTGGTCACTGACTGACAGGGCAGCCCTGAACCGCAGGAAGTGACTGCAGCTGCAGGCGTGTGCTCATGGCCTTCATTCAGCAGGCTCTGTTTTTTTTTTCTTTCAGAAAGGGGTGTTGTTGCCCTGTGCGGAGGCCTGCCAACTTGCCAGGGGTTGATCTTGTGGGCTGCAAAGGCGCATGAGGGTTGGGCGGCAGTGCAGTCGATAGCATTGCGCCCTGACCGGGCCGGGGCCCTGGGTTCGATTCCTGGGGTGGTTTCTGTGTGGAGTTTGCATGGATTTCCTTTGGGTGCTCCCGTTTCCTTCTGCAATGCAGAGACATACTGGTAGGATAATTGGCTTCTAGGAAAATTGTCCCTGGTGTGTCCGTGTCCATTTGTGCCCCATTGTGGACTTTTCGGGGTGTATCCTGGCTTGCACCCATTGCTTGCTGGAATAGACTGTGGGGCCCCCCTATGACCCTGGTGGGACCAGGACAGGAGGGTGGTGGGCTCCAGAAAACATTCAGCAGCCTGATGGGGAAGGTTTATAGCTCCCCGGAGGGATCATCACTTTTTAATGGTCTTATTCCAAGCAGTCCCGTTTTAAAAAGTGAGTGCTAAGCTAATGAGGGGAACATCCCCTGTTGCAGTCGGCAGAGTTTAAAACATCCTCCTCTGACGCTTCATGGGTCTTGATGCCAAGTGTGCATGGCCAATGACATCGCATTCCAGCGGATTTATTTTGTTCCTCTTTCCGCGCGTGCACGCACAAACGCTTAGGAAAACTAGCTCCTGGAGAGAGGAGCCGGTTGATCTCGAGGAGAGTGACGTGGCTCCTCGTCCGTTTCTCCCATGACAGTGAGCCAGGTCTGCTTTTGCAATCAAGCTCGGATTTCCACTCCAGTAGCCTCTCTGCGAAACCCAGGTGGTCTCGCGTTCAATTGAAAACCAGGAATGTGTGCGGATGCAGACGATGTGCCCCTCTCCTGCTTGTGTGCCCCCTCAGTTTCAGGGCAGCTAATAATCAACCATCCTAACAATAATCCCCTTCTTATTCTTTTAACCATTTTGCTGTCAGTGCTGAGTTCCTGAACTCGGGCTGTCCAACTGGATTCCATGCTGGGAACGTGAAGGGTGTGATGCCATATCCCTAAAAATACCCATCAGAATGACATGATATTCTGCTTTTTCTGGAGCAGACAAAAATATCCAATTTTTTCCTGGTTCTGCTCCTTTTTTTTTTGTTTTTCGTGATGCATCCAATGCTATAAAAGAAAAAAAATCTCGGCACCTTGATTTGTTCAGTTAAACTTAAGTATGGCTGTCTGATGAAGGCCTCGTATTGTACCAAAAAATGCATTAATTGGATTCGTGATAAAACGATGCATGTGGCAACTTTTTTTTAACTTTCCGATCTAACAAAGCCCTGAGGGGAATCCCTTTGCAGATGAAGCTTCACAGGAGACCCCCTCTATAAAGGCAGCAGCAGGCAATGGCTAGCCTGCTGGGCTGGGAGGGGTCACTGGAGGGACTTTTTCCCTCAGTTCCTGCCCTCCATCTCCAGCATGGTGCCGGTGGGGGATTGGTGTACTAGGTCATCATTGTCTTGTAATAAAGAAAATAAAAAAATCCTGGTGTGGCAAATACATTTCAATGAAGGATAATTTTCGTTACAGTGTGAGCCTGTTTTATTCAAGGATTTGGGTGGACAAAAGCACTGTCCCACAGGCATATCAATAACAACCCCTCCACCTCCTGCCACCTGCAGTGTGATAAAATAACACTGGCAGGAGTGAAAGAAAACGGGGGCGTCACCCGAGACGGTGCTTTCTTTTGAATGTAGCTTCTCTTGCACGGCTGCGTTACCGCTGTCTGTTCAGGCAGCCCTAAAGATCTTGCAAAATTTTTTATTTTTTTTTTTGTTCATCGCTGCGTTTAGCGTTTTTGTGCCTTCTGGGAGGAAGTCAAAGTTCTGTAGGAGTCCGACGCGTCTTGTTCGTGCTGCAGAGAGGAGCCTGTGTAGTCTTACTAGACCAAAAATAAAATTGGCGCTGGAAAACACTGCGAGAAAGTAAGCCGTTTGGAATTCGGGACCAAGAAATTCAACTAGGTGGAGTTTTTTTTTTATTTGTTTTTTTCCCCCAGTTTCCATTTTCAGACTTGCTGCTCCATTCTAAAAGGCTCTCTCAGGGGTGAATTAATGACGCCTTGTGCTCTCGAACAGGCTCGTGTTATTAGCCTATCTCTTGTTTACTTAGGCTTGAGGATTTTTTTTTTAAAATGTATCGGGTCAGCATAATTTGTTTTCCCTTTTCTTATTATGTTAAGTACATTAAACCCTTCTCCGAATGTATTTAGCTTTTAGAGAGGCACACTAATGCTCTTTAAGGTTGTATTTTATTCCGTAAGAGCACATCTCTAACCAGCCAGTTGCCGACATTAATAGCACGGGGATGGAGATTAATAGATGTGTTGAAGTAAGAGGAAGATGTAGGAAAAGTGTGGCTCAGTCTTGCAAAATTAAACCCAGTATACTATATATACACTTTGAATTATCCTGCATTGTTTTACAGAACCCATGGAGCTGGGCATGTGGCTGAGGCTTTGCACGGTGGAAGACGGTCTGTCCACGTTCATCTCTGGGGGCAGCCCCTGAACCTCGAAGGGAGGGACCCACTCCTCTGAGGGATCCACGCCCTCCCGCACCCCCCCACCCCGAGATGATCGGGAAGCTGAAACAGAACCTGCTGCTGGCCTGCCTGGTTATCAGCTCCATCACGGTCTTCTACCTGGGCCGCCATGCCATGGAGTGCCACCACCGGATAGAGGAGCAGGGCCAGCCGGGGGCCCCGGGCGGCTCGGGGGCCACCCTGCGGACCGGCCCGGGCCGCAACTCCAGCGCCTTCGCCTACAACAAGGACATGCCCCTCATCTTCATCGGGGGCGTGCCCCGCAGCGGCACCACGCTCATGCGGGCCATGTTGGACGCCCACCCGGACGTCCGCTGCGGGGAGGAGACCCGGGTCATCCCGCGCATCCTGGCCATGAAGCAGATGTGGAGCCGCTCGGGGCGGGAGAAGATGAGGCTGGACGAGGCCGGGGTGACCGACGAGGTGCTGGATTCGGCCATGCAGGCCTTCCTGCTGGAGATCATCGTGAAGCACGGGGAGCCGGCCGCCTACCTGTGCAATAAGGACCCCTTCGCCCTGAAGTCCTTGACTTACCTGGCCAAGATCTTCCCCCACGCCAAGTTCATCCTGATGATCCGCGACGGCCGGGCCTCGGTCCACTCCATGATCTCCCGCAAGGTCACCATCGCCGGGTTCGACCTGGGCAGCTACCGGGACTGCCTGACCAAGTGGAACCGGGCCATTGAGACCATGTACGCCCAGTGCCAGGAGGCGGCCGACAAGTGCCTGCCGGTGCATTACGAGCAGCTCGTCCTGCATCCCGAGAAGTGGATGAGGAAGCTGCTGAAATTCCTCGACATTCCCTGGAACGAGGCGGTCCTGCACCACGAGGACCTGATTGGGAAGGCGGGAGGTGTCTCGCTCTCGAAGTAAGTGGTGGTGGGTGCCCTACACGGGTTTGGGGTAAAAAAGTAGAATCCTGCTTTTTAGAATTTTTCAGGATTGGCAGGCATCACCACTGTAGGAGTTATTTAAGCGATGGATGTTTCTAACGATCCATATGGTGTTTATGCCATTTTCTCCTTGGCTGAAGCAAAGTGCTATATCTGAAGCTGTTACTTTCGCTAGAAGACAGCTTTTCCACTGTGTTTTTCTGACACGCAGTGTGGGGGAGAGGTGTGTATGTAGATGTAGGGGAGCTGTACATTGTGCAGTAAGGAGTAATGAGACCACCAAGGGCTTGAAGTCTGCTTTTTCTGAGAGGGTACTGAGCAGAGACAGTCAGGTCTCCCATGTGCTCTCTGTATGATAAGAACATTAACCCACTACTTTACTCTCTACAGAACTGTTTCTGTGTTTTTATAACTTATGTCCTCCACTAAAGTCACACAAGATCTTTTTTCTTCACTGAATTTGTAATCACGAGAGTCGCCTCACAGCAATGACCCTTGTCCCGTGTGCAGAAGAAATGCAGACAGGCTCCGCAGTGATGCACAGGAGGTTCATTGCTGATTGGAGGAGGAGCAGGTCCCTCACTGACATCAGTCTGGCCCCGCCCACTCCAGCAGCATTGAGCCAGTGGTGTGCTTGCACTTGAAGAATCCCAAACGGTCCCCAAGGGATCGAACCAGGGACATGAAATCTAACCTGCACTCAGAGGGAGCACCTTTATCAGTTGTGCCACTCAAGTGTCAAGGGTGTGAATAATTCTGTTGCAGAAGGTGATGCAGAAGCAGGCGTCTTAAGCTCAAGACCTGAGGGCATCTACTGTCATCTAACCTGAGAAATCGGTTAAGCAATTAGCCTAGTTACTTCATCTCCAAAAAAGAAATTGTACTGCTGATTACTAAAAACTGGTAAAACACCTCTTCAGGGTTAGAAGTATTGCATTTAATAATTAGGCCAGCTGTGCAACTAAGAGATCAGATTGAACAAAAAACTGCAAGACTACATGCCTCTTACATTTGCTAAATAGACCAAAATCCTTTGTAATCTACAACTTTACTCGCATCAGAGGTTCTCAGCCTTTGGTAGGCATGGCAAAAAAGGGTTAAGTCACGTGCAGATTGAGACCTGGAATACATTTTAAATTATTGAGGTGATGCTGACAATTTGGAGGAGTGTTGGCAACTGCCAGCTGAGGTGGAAGAGAAAAGGGCAGAGCCCCCTGGAGGCTCTGAACAGCTGGAGCTCTGCACATCTGTCACGGGCAGCAGGCTTTTGTCAGGTTCACCCCCGTCATTTCGAATCCTTCTTGGTTTTTTGTTACTTGAATTCTAAAATATGATTGTTTTTAAAGATGTGCATTTCGAGCGCGACACTTTCACAGACTGGCTTCATTTTAAAACGGACATCCTGCATGCAACGCAAGATTGAGAATGTTCGGTGCAATGAATGTTGTTTAAGATGTAATTGGTGACGCCTGCATCAAGTTTAAAAAGATCAATCTAGCGCTTGAAGACATTGTTGTTGACGTGGAAAGCTGTTTGATCGCGCGTCATGCCTCCCAGGCCTATCCGTGTTGACGCGACCAAAACTGTAGCCATGTGTGAGTCAGAGCTGTGTGACCTTTGACTGCTGCTGCCTCCTCAGACAGGCATGTTAATGTTTTCAGCTTTTAAATTAGGAGATGTCTGCAATTCGGAGAAGGAAAACTACATTTTTCATACCTCAATACTGCTCTTTTTTTTTTAAAGTCCACAAGTCGCCATTTTTAACTCTTCGAATGTCGCTGTTGGGCAGGCTTGGCGTTTTTTTTTTTCTTCCTGCACGTTAACTTTCTTGCCCTTTGGGTTTCCTCCAGCTCATGGCCCAAGGGCAGGTTTTCCCTCAAAACCGCGTTGAGGTTCAGTGAAAAACAAGAGAGAGGATTTGTCTTGAGGGAGATTCTGCCCTGTTGTAGGGTTTGACCTCACCTGGCGAGAGTAGAAATCTCTGAAATACCATTTTTGTAAACATTATGCAGTCCAAGCCAATTTAACCTGAACCCGGGTTTTTCCTCCAGAACTGTGCCATCATGTCTGAAAGGAGCTATGTGGCACCTCTGTGAGTCTTCTGCTGTGAAATATTCTCTCCTCAGCCTGTGAAGGGCTGTATTTAAGATGCTTTTTATATATATATTTTTTTGTCAACATTCAAAGGGATAAACCTTGAAGATGGTGTGGAAGTGGTCCCGGGTGGGTGGTATCTGTCATGTGAGCCTGCACGTGACGGAAAAGAACAAGCAGTGCTCATTTCCTAAAATATTGTTTTTATTTCTAGAGGCTGGATTCGCTTGAGCAGCAGTGGTTGAGGAAGATTCTAGTGCTGTTGCCGATTGATCGATCGGTTTGCTTGTCCTCATTGTCCACTTGAGGCTTTCTGACATGCTATCCTATCTGAACTCCTTCATTTCACAATATGAGGAATGTCTTAAAATTCGATTTTGTTCTTTGCCAAGGCAATCGGAGCCCATCCAATTAGGGGCCTAACTAGTACGTGGATTTGATTACACAGGAAATGTAGGCACAGTGGTTCAGCAGGATGGCCGGTGAAACCATCGCAGCCCGTTCAGTTAATAGAGTTGTCTGTTCATTTAGACAGGACCCAGACAGAAAGGTCTGGGTCTCTCCTGCTGTGCTGTTCAGCTGCTGGGTCACTGGGCTTTCTGGAATCTCCTTCTCATTACCAGTTTGTGGGCTATTAGAAAATTAAGTTTTGGTGTTCTCTGCAAAATCCCCCACTCCCTTTTTCTTGTCCTGGGTGGATTGGGTTACAGTGTGTGCTCTCTGATTCATTTTTTCTTCATTATTGATGTTGAAAGTAAATATCACATCTCAGTCTTCCCAGCAATTACTGTTGTTCAGCTCAAGTATGATCTAGGTCTCTTTTTTTTTTTTTTTTTTTTTTTTTTGGCATGCGTGGACATTGCAAGGAAATGCTTTTTAAAACCCTTTTCTCGGGCAGTGTGCAGGCGTGACAGATCCACACGAGAGCATGGCCGAAAATGACAAACTTCTCCGTGAAGACCCCCTACCATGGAGGTGGAGCATGCGATGCAGAGCAGAATCGATTTTTTTATTTTTTTTTCCAGATCACTTCATTAGCAGTACTGTGCAGGAGAAAATCCATTTTCCATGGCCGCATATATAGGTCAAGCTCTATAAGCCTGTACAGGTCTTGCGGACGTGTCAATAGACCAAGCCAAGATTCAGGCGGTTTTTTTCCCCACTGACCAGTCAGTCCCATTCACCCTGGTAATAGTGACCGGAGCCGTCCTGTGTCCAGTTACCAAACAGACAGGGTGGAGAGATTCATTAGCACTTGTGTTGGGAGATAATCATCGGCAGTGTAAACATTGACCACCACACAGTAAAAAAGCGGGTAGATAAAGTGTCGGGAATCCGTCCTCCGAGAGTTTCGCTGTAACGAGAAACTGCCGGTGGGATGCCAGCTCCAGCCTTCTTCATTAATTGGCTGCGATTCTTTTTCTTTCAACACGACAGAAGTGTCCGGAGGATCATTGATTCCTTCCTCTCCGCCCCCCGCTGGAGCGGTCTGCTCTGGCTGCGAGCATGGCCCACAGTCGGCCAGCGGTGAGGCGCTGCTCGAGCTTCGGTACACGTCGGGTTTAAACGATTTTAAAAACTCATTTGTTTACAGCCGCTTGTAGTGCAGCTGCAGTGCAGGAGAACGCAGTTTCCTGCGCTGTGCTGGCATTTTTTCTAAACAAAGAGGATGTTTGTGTGAGATTTCCAGATTTGTTTTTTTAAGTGTTAAATATTTTCCATGTGCATTGCATAGAAGTCTTCCTTTTCCTTTTTAGTCATTTATTTCGTTGAGGTCTGCTCAGACCCTTGGACGGTTTGGTGAAGAGGAGCTGCCAGCCCCTATGTATTAGAGACTAAAGTGCTTTTGCTGTTTTCTGCATTTAAAAAAAGTTGCCCTCTATGCATGATACTGGGAGTACAGCTTTCCTGTGCTTTTGTAACTAGTGCAAGAGCTGTGGTTTGTGTTACAGATTGAGTGGGTACCGCATACTGTGGATGTGTGCTCGCCTGTCTGTCTGTGCGGATTTGCATACACTGCAGTTATCAGTACTGGATTGATGCCTTTTGGTTTTGACATTCGTGATTCACTGTAGTGGGGCAGAAGAACTGCGCCCAAGCAGTCACAGTTACCCAGCAGCAACCTATGGAAATAATACTGCAGAACCAGAAAGGAGAGAAGGACTGGAGGTAATGAGGTTGCTCTGTGCAAGAAGCGATTGTGCTCTGCAGAGCAAGACTGATGTGGTTCCCACTTTCCTCCAGACTTGTTCCTTCACTCTGCTGCGTGCATGAGAGAGCTTTGCAAGTAGAACAGCAAATCACAATAGCGACTGGTATGCAAAACGCAAGTGAGCTGCTGAGCTCCTCTCCTCCAGTGCGCAATGAATCGAGATCGGGGGGCCGTTTGTACATTTGCACCCCAGAACAACAAAGCTGAGCATCCGTCTCCTCGGGCGCTGACAGCCACGCTGATGGATTTCAATTTTTTTTTTTTTCCACGGCTTTCGAGAGCTCACCCAGGGGCTGCGTCGCGTCGGCAGAGCAGATGCATTATCCTCTCCAGCCCATTGATTTTAATCAAATATTAATATACCCCCATCTAAACCCAGAGCCTCTTGAGCGGGGCCCCAAGAAAGACAAACTCTCAAGACGGCGGGCGTCTCGTCTTGGGTAACTGCACCGCAAAATGAATACCTTGGATCTGCTCGATAAAGAGACGGCGAACCAGGCGGCCAAAGATTAAATACATGCTGTCATTGTTTCAGTGTACAGATCGGTGAGGATATAATGATAGGGGCTGGTTACTAGACACACACACGAGGAAAAACTAGGGAAAGGGGAGGTTCAAGACGGCAGAGCAGAACTCTTTCACAAGGGCAGTGGTCCATTGGAGGAATTTTTCTATTGCAGGCAGTTTTTAAATGCTGCCACTTCACATCACACACCAGGCCTCAAAACCCACTCAGAGTTTCTGCAAAGCTAATGCATTTGCCCGAGACCACGTCGGTCGGCGGCACTCTGAACTTCATGCACGCCCTTCTGGGCTTGGGCTGAAACCGGCAGTAATAAAAGATGAATTAATAGGCCAGCCTAGCCCACATCTAGACACGGTGGGTGTTTACTAGACACATGGGGAGAGTTTTGGCTTTCAGTACACAGAAGTAACATAAAAGACGGTCTCTTTTGTGCTTTTGGTGGGGGGGAGGGAGGGAGTAGTTACAGGCTTGGCCTTTCACATTTGTCTCTGCAAGATGTAGCGTTGAAAGGTAGTTTCTGGTAAGCGCGCACGCAGAACGGGTCGAATGAGAGAGCCGCGCTCTCCTGAAGCGAGGTACCAGTGCTGTGAACTTAATCCCAATAACACGCTCTTGTGATGGGATTTGCAAGTTAAGATGATGCCGAAACAGGCTGGAATTCAAGGATTGTGGATTAGTGGTAGGAAATTTAGATTTAGTGTTTCAAGGGAGTTCAGTGGTTGGAAACTAGTGGTGGTGACTGAGCAGTCAGAAATTTGAAGCTGCACACTGACCTCTGCAGTAGTCTGGGATTTCTGGAGGGGATTTCTGATATGTTGCTGGAACAGCCATAGTGAGAAATGGGTCCCCCCCTCTCCCTCCACAGCCACTCGAGGGGATAGTCTGGTAAAGGACGTCTCAAGTGCAGGCTGAGCTCTGGGAGCGCAGGTTCGAGCCTGTCTTGCCCTAGTGGCAGTGCAGAATTGGCGGGCGGGCAGATGGGATCAGTGACTGGCTCGAAGGTGGCAGGGGTGGACGAGTCTGCCCTCACTTCCTCCTTCTGCCCCGTGTGCTGCCACCTCATCGCAGCTGTGAGGCCAGAGGTAAAAACCACACAACTGGTTATTTGTCCTCACCCTGGCTTCCTGTCAGGTTTCCTGTCAATATTTCAAAATCCTCATGCTCCACCTATAAGGCGCTGCAAGGCTTGGAATCTCAGGACCTCTCTGACCAACTATTGCCCTACTCCCCACCTTGCCTCCTTCGTTCATCTAATTCTAGTCTCCAGTCTCTCCCCCAAGCCTGTCTTCATACTATGAGTGACAGGGCCTTCTCCTGCTGCACCCCAAAGCTCTAGAACTCTAACCCCAAGGATATCAGCGAGCCATCTTCCCTGAGCTCTTTCAGATCTAGACTCAAAACCATCTTGTCCAGAAGGGTTCATATTAAATTGGTTCTGTGTGCCCCTTGGCTGTCCTACTGTATTCCACACCCCGATCTATTATCTCCTCTCAATGTGTCTTTTTTGTTGTTCTGTAATCTGCTTTGAGAAGCCACTTTTAGAGGTGCTATATAAAAACAAATAGTGTAAATATGTATTTATTGCCAAATCTAAAATCACTAGTGATATTTAATTTTTGCAAAAAAATTATATAAGCTGTAATAGTTACTGCATCGGGACAAGAATTGCCCCAAATGTCTTGCAGGAAGAATCTGTCAAGCCAGAGCCTTTGTGTTGTATGTCAAGTCTTTTGCTTGCTGCTCTTGATCAGATGAGATCTCTGCTTTTAACACTGTTGGTGACCTGCATTTACAGTGTGTTTTAGAGCTATAAATGTTGGCCTGCTGCCATGTTTCTTAAGTTACTGCAGGGTGTCTATTAGGCAGCGAAGAATCGATACACGTTTGATTCGTTTTCACGACTTGTTTAGGTTTTTAGTCTGGCTATATTACACCACTATTGCTGACATTTGAGCAGTGAGGGGCAACTGATAACACCTGGGAAACCAAGATTGGACTTGGGAATTCTGTTAATCATTAATTGCTGCAGTTATTGCACAGGATTTTTTTTCTCCCGTGCCTATCTAAATGAAGGATACCGGAGGTCCTGAGATCTGCCAGAGTGGGTAGAAGGTGGTTAGAAAGTTTGCAGGTGTTTCTGTCCTTGCCCCCATTTCTTGACAGAGGGCATTTGACAGAGACGCTCTTTACAAATCCTACCCGTTTCCTATACTTGGAATGGAAATGCTCCAGCTGTATTAGTCATGCAGGAGCAATGGCAGTGGGGAAAAGTGCATTTTTAATGTTGATGGATCAAAGCACATGCAGTATTGACTGGGGGGGGGGCAGACAAACAAGCCTGATGTCGTCGGGGCTGCTCTCGTGTGCAGGGAGAACAGGCCAGAAGACAGTCACAGGTCCGTAAGGTCAGGATCCAACACCAAGGAGGAGAACTGGACATGCAAGCTGGTACCAAAGAATAAGATATATTACTTAAGCCATATAAATAGGGTTATAATAATTCCTTATGCTTGTATAGCTCTTTTCTGGACACTCTGCTCAAAGCGCTTTACAGGTAATGGGGATCCCCTCCACCTCCACCAGTGTGCAGCCCCACCTGGATGATGCGCCAGTGCTCTCAGTGGGGAGGAGAGCAGAGTGTTGAGGCCAGTTCAGAGATGGGGATTATTAGGAGGCCATGATTGGTAAAGGCCAGGGGAAATTTGCCAGGAAGCCGGGGTAACACCCCTACTCTTTTCTTGAGAAACACCCTGGGGTTTTTAATGACCACGAGTCAGGACCTCGGTTTTACGTCTTGTCCAAAGGATGACGCCTTTTAACAGTATAGTGTCCCCGTTGCTATACTTGGGCATTAGGACCCATGCAGACCACAGGGTGAGCTCCCCCTAGTGGCCCCAATAATGCCTCCTCCAGCAGCAACCTAGAGGTTTTTGAAAATGCTAGCAAAAGATTGAATTAGTTTGCCTGTTGAATAGTTGGGAATATTTCAATCCCAAGGCAGGGCTCTTGCTAGTCCCTGCAATCATGGTTTACTACCTTCTGCTCACTGAAGTGGCTCCACCTCTCTGTAGCGGGACTGCACGACGCAGATGTCCGTGCGCTGGAGGGATGGGGCCGCAGGGGGTATTAATCCTCTCCCTGCAACAGGTTGGAATCTCAGGTTGCAAAAAGCAGCACAAGTTGTATTTCTCTGCTTTTAGAAGCACATTCCCCAGCAGCCTGGCAGCCACTCCAGAGCCCCTTTCCTGTTCTTCTCTAACCTTTGTTGTCATTTTTGTATTTGGAGTGCAGGAGACAAGTGTTCTCATTATCGGGCATTTGCCTGCCTGCCTGCTGTGAATTCTTCCTCCGTCTGCAGCTCTAGAGCATCTCGTTGGTATTCAAGGGTGCGTGACAAGGCAGAGTTTTTGAGCACACGAGCTGAGGCAGTTTGCTGTGTACATTCAACTGCAGATAAAATAGCCTGTATGGTGAGTCATAAAGCAGGCTTTATCCAAGAAATGGCCTCCGAGTGTGCATATAAAAAACGTGTACAGAATGATACATTTGCGGTCCCGTTTTTTATTGATCGTCTTCTAGCTGTGCTCCTACAGCTCCTGGGTAAGGTGCTCCTACAGATATTTTTTGGATCATGCACTGCTGGGGCTTCTGTTATCCTTTTCCAGTCTCGCGTCATGTCTATTTTGGAGAGCATGACTTAGTGCGTGCGCTCAGGCTGAGATCAGGGCATCGGCTCGAAGTGGATCTCCGGGCAGCCTGGCAGTCTGTTCTCTGTCTGGGGGGGGCAGTTAGACAGTCTGGCCACGCTGTTCTGCGATCCGACACCACGGAGAGCTCGGGTGGGATCTTGGGGGGGGGGGGGGGTACACTGCCGTTCGAGGAAAAACGAGTTGGGTTCCCCCTGGCTAATTCTTCCTTGTTGGGCTCAGTCGCAGCCACAATGAGAGCCTTGTTTCAGACGCCCCCTCATTCGCTACTGCCAGCGGATCGGTGTCCAGACAGAAAAAGAGCTCCCTGGAGCACACAAGTTCAGCACCACCTCCCCCCTGCAGTCCGCCTTCGGAGCATTCCCTGCTCCTGCTCTTTAACTCACTCCGGAATGAAATAGAACATGGAAGGGGGAAATAAATTGGGACTTGTAAAGTTAGTGGGGTTGTTCCCTTGGCTGTGGCACAAGAGCAGGGAGGTGAGGAATGTGTTCCCCACGACAGCACAGCGCACAGCAGAGCTGCCCGCCCAGCCCGCGCAAGATAGCGGAAACGCAGCACCAGAGAGCGACCTTCTTGTTCTGTTGGAATAGCCTGTTGTCCTGCTGAAGTGGCAGGAAAGGGCCTCAGTTCGGCCATTAAAGGTTCACTGCAGTCCCAGTGTCTCAGACCTGTTACTACATTGAGGTACCGAAACTAGAAGGAGGTTTTTACCTGCGTTACGTGATCTGGTCTCTTGCCTTGTGAGGTGGAACGAGAGCCGTTGTAAAACGCCATCCATCTCCCTTTCTCTCCCTTGCAGAGTCGAGAGGTCTACTGACCAAGTCATCAAGCCGGTCAATGTGGACGCCTTATCGAAGTGGGTGGGCAAGATTCCGGCCGACGTCCTGCGGGACATGCCCGTGATCGCCCCCATGTTGGCGCGGCTGGGGTACGACCCGCATGCCAACCCCCCGAACTACGGCCGGCCGGATCCCCAAGTCCTGGACAACACCAGAAGGGTGAGTGCTCCCTCGTGGGGTCGAGGGTTTGGAGAGGACGCGCTCCTCCCAGCGTGATTTATTACCGCGCTGCGGCTGGACATAGCCGACCAGACCCCTACATTCCCAGGCCTCGGGTTTCGGCTGAGTCGTTGAGGAATGAGGTTTCTTCCAAGGAAAAAGAACACTTGCCAGCCTTTTTTATTTTTTAAATAAGACCCTGTAATCTAATTTTGGCTCTGGGTCCCCTGTGTAGGGTTTATGTTGACGATGACCTTTTACCTGCAAGTGGAAATGTCTGTAGTTGTCCAGAACGGCACATTTTAAACCATTTTCGATTTCATGAGGTGTAAAGTTTAGACCAGTCAACCTTTGTACAGTCAAAGGTTCAGTAACTGAGCCACTACTGGTGACATTTAACTTACTGTACACAAACTCTGATCTCTCTTGCTTCAGCAGAATCTGTGGGAGTTTTTTTTTATTCCACTGTCTCCTTTACCGCTACATCCTTAACAAGTGAAGGTGTACGTTTCGGATCGGCACGAAAAATTGCTCAAGGAAACTCTTCTTCCAGCTACTGTTTCTATTATTATTCACTGTTGGAAGCTTGGAATGTGTAGCATCTCGCCAGCATTAGGATAAAAATAAAATATTTACTTGTGTGATAAGATACAAATGTTTCTATAACGAATATCTCCACTGAGGTTGGAGATTGAAAATATACAAGATAGCTATGTGCAGGGTAGAGATCTCAGTCATGGTTGTTCAAAATACTTAGTTTTTTTTTTTCGGATGAGACAAGTGTCCACAACAGAAAAGTTTTAATCCTTAATAACCTTGGTTATTACTGAGGCTGTGGGTTGGTTTTTCAGTAGAAGTAAACACAGCACTTTACCCGTCTCACTGCCTTGAAGTCACTGATAAGCAGCAATTAGCAAGGTCTTATCCTCTGGTGTAGCAGACTCCCAGTCCACAGCTGTGGGCCAGCAGTGTATAGTGGGAATATCTGAACAGTGCTGATGTATGGTATAAGTGCATATGTAGTCCCACATATAGGAGGACACCCACTTCATTTTCCACCTTAGTACAACCCCACCTGGGGGAAACACCTGCAGCCTCGCTGCTCAGCAGCTCAGGTAGAGATGCTAGACAGTGCCTCGCCACTTGAATTAAGAGGGAAATAGAGTCCAGGTTGTGCAAGGCCAGACTGGAATAGAGTACTGTTAATAAGCAGTTGTTTTTTGGCAGCCTTTTTGCTGAAATTGGACAGCTGAGCGGACGTCTTGTGTGCAGCTGCCCAGGGAAATGCAGGCTTTCGTGTTCAGTGTGCTTTTGAGCAAAGTGAGCCCCCTTCTCTTGCTGTAATCGGGAGTTTTACCTGCCTGTTCAGAAAGATCTTGGTCACATCTGGAAGTGTGACGGGGGATAAAGGATGTTCAAATGCAATAATAGGAAGCAATAAAAGAGAACAGTGTGTAAAGCTGACAGTCTTCAGGATGATATTTGATAATGCAGTGCATCTCATAAAGGCAGACTGAGTAAATAGGAGGCCATCTACCCAGGGCTGTAGAAACGGATGGAGGGGATATATCCACATATTGATTCTGTGTTGTCTTTGACAAGTAGCATTATCATCTGTACACGCAAGCTGGCAGCCTGTGGAGAACAGTCTAGGTGAGCTCGTGGAGAATGATGTCAGTTCTGAGATGGTGGGGGGGCTCAGTCAATAGATATTTATCTGCCCCCCTCCCAGCAGGGTGTGTGTGACAGACGGACATCGGACGCCGTGCATGCGGTTGAGCGTCGCTGGCCAGAAAAGCTTGCGTCGCCTGGCCTCGGCACTCTGCACTGCTGGCTAGAACTATCCCGGGCGGTACATATCCCCATGGGGGAGACTTCTGCGCAGTGTCAGGGGGGCCTCTGATCATGAGCGCAGCAGGAGCTACTGCAGGCAAAATAAAACAACATCCAGGGTTTGCTCTAAAAATAGTCGGATATTGGAAGTAGACTTCCTGTGATGGGCTGTGATGAAATTGCCGTATTTTTAGGAGCAAGATGAAAGTAGAACTCCTAAAAAGTCTGTCATCCACCAATGGGTCATTAAAGACTGGTGCCGTGCGATGTGTTTTCTTGACTGCTGCCCACTTCCCAGAAAAGTCTGAACTTGTATGCAAGCTTTTCCTAGTCCTCGTTTTTTTTTATCAGTCTGCTGTAAATCTGTACATTCCCAGAGGGTGAAGTGTTGCTGCCTGTAGTAACAGGGACTCCGTAAATAGAGCCGGTCTGACGATTTCCAAGAGCCCTTCCCTCCAGAGACATAGACGCGAGTCTGTGCAGAGAACCGGAGAGCGGACGGAGTGAAGTTAGCGCCGCCCAGTGCATCTCGGCCTGCAGCCCGAAGGTTTACAGCGTGCGGGAGGGGGGCGGGAGGTTAAGATGAAATGGACTTCCTCAGTTAAGATCATTAAATCGCTTTATGCACGCACAGAGGGCATCTGCCCGTCTGTATATTTTATGAGGCCTTGATGATCCATCTGTCAGAGCTGCATTTAAGCAATATAGAAGCCTGTCGAACTTTCATCATCTTTGTTTGAGAGGTGTCTCTGTGGCCATATAAAGACCTCTCACAGTGCATCCACATACCAGAAAGCTTAAATATGGGTGTTCTGAGAGGGCCCGAGTTAAAAATGTAATGATGTAGTTGTAATGTTAAAAGTATAAGAAGTTCACTTGTGCATTTTTTAAAGCCTTTTAAAAGTATTTTAATGTTATTGTACTGATCGGCGCACAGGCTGTATTTGCTCCAGTATCTTTCTATAGTGTTTCTCTGGCTAAAGTGTGTGTGTGTGTATGCATCTATAATTGTAGGGCATGTTAATCCCCATGTTGGGAAGGGAACTTCTTTTTTTTACTCTACTTTTCTAATTTTCACTTTCACTCTACTTTTCGAATTCCTATTTCTTTGAAGAAAATGCCTATCCAGCTCGGTGGTCGGTGCTGAAAGCAGAGCAAAATTTCTCAGATTACAGTACAGTTTGTTCTCTGGTCTCTGGCATTTTTTTTTACATTGAAAATATTTATACGACATATCATAAAACATTTTTCCAGATGTTTTTTTTTTTAAACGGCAGCGAGAACAGAAAGATCCACAAGCTCTCTGAATGCGCTCTCTCGCACATGGGGGCTCTCTGCTGGGCTGCAGGAGACCGGGAAATGCGATGCGGTCCTGGATCTGAGCCCGAAAAATGGGGACAGGCGTTTTTTTTTGTTAGATGAAACTTCAGAACTCTGCAGGGGTCCCAGCTGGAACCCCGCTGGCTCGCACTGTGTGGGAGGTACTGGTGGTGTGAGGTCGGGGGGGTTGGGGGGTGGTTGCGTTGGAGCCTGGCATTGTTTTTCCTGCTAAATGGAGAACAGAACGGTCTTCCCAGCTCTGGCTTCCTGTCCACCGCGGTGAGCAGTGTTAACAGCAAATGAGTCAATTAGACTGAAGCACGCTACCGGGCCTACTGAGCAGCTGCCAGATCATTCCCAGTCCCCCCCCCCCCCCCAATCCAGAGGCCTGAGAAATCCCTCCTGTGCCTTTCGTCGGCATGCTCCAGTGCTGGTATTCTTTTCCTGCTTGCCTGCTGTATTCCCTTCCTGCTGGGGGGGGGGGGGGGGGGGGGGCGTTTTGTGTTGCTGCTGGACTGCCCTCTGGTCCTGTGTCCAGCACTGCAGGCGGCCGCGTGGCTGTGGAGCAGACCAGAATGTCCAGACCGTGGCCCGCTGGGGCTCTGTGATGTGCTAACAGTGAGCTTGCCATCTGTGTAGACTACACTACCTATTTAGAAAAAGGACTGTGTGCCATAGACATTTTTAGGGGCAAAAATTAATACTGAGGATATTTAAGCCTTTTAGGTTTTTCTTGTCTAGATTCAAAAGAATGGACAGAGGTTCAAGTCCAGAGTAAAACTTACTTGAACGCTGCTGACTACAGAAAAATTAATACTACACAGAAAATGTTATTAACGGAGTATTAACCCTTAGCGCCTGGTTACCTAGAAGAGGGGATGTCATCCCCTTTTCCCTGAAGAGCAGAATAGGTGTCTCCCCTTGGCCTGCAGCCAGAGACCTCAATGGCTCTTTGTCTCCCGTCTTGCCTGAGGCACTGCTGGGTTTATAAACCCCAGGTCATGTGATCCAGTCCACCAATCAAAACCTGACTTGGACCATAACGTCATCTGTGGCTTTCATTGCTGGAATGGATATATGCACATTAGGCACGGTCATTACAGAAAGAATAATGTAATAATAAAGTTATAGGTAGATAAGAATGGAGCAGGATAATATATTTGATAGGTAGGAAAGACATAAATCAAGAAGAGAAATAGCTAAAAGAAGCCTTTGCTGAAAGCCTTTGCAAAGTGAGTTATTGTTGTGTTTTGTTTTTTTAATGGTGGTAACTAATGTTAAATTAAGGATGGTAAAAAAAAGTTACACTAAAAAAAATGTCAGCACTTCGGAGTTTCTGCATGCATGCTAGGGTAGCGAATCTGGACACAGACCTCTCCGATTTTCACATCGGATGAAGCCAAAGACCCTTTGAATCTTTTAATTCCCTTATTCTCCTAGAGCGCCAGTGCCCGCAGTACCGGGGGATACAGGTGTCGACTTCCTGCCTTGATGCCGAGTGGCTGGATCGGATGGATACTGTGATGCCCCTTTCCCCATGTGTCCCGAATCGTCCTCCCGTTTCTTGCCCGCTCTCCCAAGTTACTCTGCGGCTGGCTCGGCAACGCCGACTCACATCTGCCCTGTATTAAGCTTGTGTTTTCCTTGGAGCATGGGCGGCTGTATCGGATATTCCTGAGGGTCACTGCTACCTCTGTTGTAAGCCCTGCTGTTATTGGTTTGGGCCAAAAGCCAGTTTTCCCACGTGCCCATGTGGAGAGGCTAGCTAGTTACGAGATGGGGTCGTAACTGCCCTTTGTCCTTGACGGGGCCGGGCAGTGGCTTGAGATCACCCAAGCAAAACGGCTTTCTGTGAGCTGCCTTTCAAAGAAAGCTGGAAATCTCAGCCTTCAGACGTGGCTAAAATGGAATTATGACCCAGCGGTAATCTCTTGAACACGCAGTGGGTGGACACGGTCTCGGGGAGCTCTTCTCAGTTCTACTGACACCTCGACCAGATCGATTGGACGATTAAACCCGCATTCCCAAAATGCAGGAGCCAAGAAATACCTCCTGTGCTTATCTCCTTGTCGTCTCAGCTCCACGCTTGTTGATATTGGCTCATACATAATCATGCGGCAGAGCCTGCTCTCTGCATTACTAACCATTTTGGATTAGATGCTTTCCGTCTGTGAAGACGGGAGGGCTGTTTCTTGTCCAAGTGCTTCGATCCTGTCCCTCTGCAAGCCCCAGCAGTCTGGTGTGAGTAAGCTCTTGGCAGGCAGCACTCCTGCGCGGCAGGGATGTAGTCTCCTCTGCGTGTGCAGACTGACCAAGAGGGGGGGTGTATCGGAACCTGTACACTTAGGAGAGATGTGAATTCAGTGATGACTGCTGCCCATTTATTGTGGCCCAAAACAAACCTGGTACCAAGTAAAATGGGCAAGTTGATAAATGACATTCAGTGCTGGAATGTCACTTTTGTAGGCACTGGAACAGCACAGCACTAACAGATTCTTTTAATGAGTTGTCTTTTGAAGCTAGTTTGGTTACAAAGCCCTGCGCTGAGGGGGGTCACAGAGCTCTCTGTCTGAAAGAGACCTTCTGTTTCCTTGGCAACCAAATAGAAAGGCTCACCTGACGCATAAAAACACATCGTCCTGCAAAATACGGCATTGACTTGCTGGGCTTTCTTGAAGAGGTCTGTTTTTATTTTCATTTCAGACCTTTTATTCCGATTCAGCCTGCATGATTCGTGTTTCGGAGTTGCATCCGTCTTTGGTGACCTTGACATTTTGTATGTCTGTCCGCCCACAGCTGAAATCATTCATTGCCGAGGTCGTTGTCTCCGGTGATATTTATCAAAATACCGGCCTTTAAAGTTTTAGGAACTTCAAACCTGTTGCAGGGGTACAGCTGGTTCTGTTTTATGAGAAATCTTTTGGAAATGATATTCACTTGACTCACAAATTTCTTAACTTAAAATAGCCGTATGTATGAAATAATTTTTAAAGCCCAGAGAGCTACAAAACAATGAAGAGGATATAGGCACAGTTGTTGCAGAGAGAATAATGCAATGTCAGTTGCAGTAAATTCGACATTGAACTTTGAAGAATTGGTGGAATTAGGGTTTTCAGATTTTGTTGGGAATGAAGTTTGATCCTGATAATTGTTTCAGATTGAAGCTAAGCAAACATAAGCTGATCTTTTTGGAAAATTCAGTTCACTTGTTAGGACAAGACATGGAGTGGATGACTGTGCTTGATCGTAGAGGTCCTGATCAATCAAGATCTTGGACCATGTTGCTAAAGGCTTGTGATCGCTGGCGCCCAATGTGGAGGTTGGGATTAGTGGGCCTGGCACCGTTTCTCGGTGAAACATGGACCCCTGTGACTTTCCGGGTGCCAGTGGTCTTGAGGTGACATCAGTGAGGGACACGCCTCTCCTCCAATCAGAGGAGAGATTCACCTGTACGTCACCGTGGAGCTCCATGCGTATTGGAAGGTCAAGACGGGCGGGCCAGAGGAGCATGTCGGCTCTTCTTCGTTCTCCCTGCGCGCCATAAGGCACAACCAGGGGAAAAATGTGATTCTGCATTTAAAAAGACAGCAGCAACCTTGGTGGCTTATCAGAATGATTTCTTGCATGTAGGAAAACTATGACTAGAACTTGTCCTCGGACTCCTTCCACTGGTTCTGTCACAGCAGATAAGTTTTGGGAACTGTGTAGGTCCTTTCAGCGTTTGTCAGAAGCGGTATATAAACGCAAACGGTAGAAATATTTTAGAGTGAAGCCAATTGGACCCATCTTGCATGCTTGCTTGTTAGTAGACTCCCGATTCAGGGTCCTGTCCAGTTTCTTGAGGGATCCTAAGGAAATGGGCTTCAGTGCAGAGACTGGGTAGTGTCGTCTGTCCATACTGGTTCGAGGAGGGCCAGTATTATCTGTTCTTTTGCATTGTCGTACAACAAGAGATCAAACCTGTCCTGATCAGATCTTAATTTTTGGTACTGGCAGAAAAAAAACTAATTTTATCCCAAAGCTCAGCTAATTTTTACAATAGCAATTTCGAAATGGGATGACTGCTGACTTGCCTATTGAATGTTTGTGACACAGACACAAAGCATGACAGAAGAGCGATTGTAGCAGAATTTATTTTTTTTAGCTGTTGAGAGCCCCGTATCTCTGCCCTTTCAGTTTTCTTCAAAATTAAAAATAAATTTCTTCCTTTCTTTCTGTATCCGTCTTTCACATCTCTGCTTTTTTTATGTTCATCTATATACTGACCCAATAGCTTCATACTAATCTTTGTAAATGTATCTTCACCATACAGTAAACAGTCATCTGAGTGTTTCTGTGTGGGTTCTGGTCTGACAAACCATAGCTCAATTGATTAAAGTACCAGGCACAGGTAATACTTGTATCATTTGATTGCTGTTTTAATTTGAAGGAGACTTTCAGCAGGCTTTCTCTAAACATTTGATTACAGAAGATCAAAGGCTTTTTGTTTCTGTTGTTGCCGATTTGCAGCGTATCAGTTACTTGAGTAATGATATTTATTGGTAAATCGTGGATTAACTTAATCTGAGCTCGCTGGCCAGGATCCCAAATGCAAGCCCAGACAGGAAGGCAGATTCATATATTGTTGTTAAATAAGGCCAGATGTTAGTACAGTATAGTAAAATGTAAATAAAGAATTATGTACACCTGCATGTCTTGCATATTCCAAAAAACATCGAATTGTTTTTTCTTAAACAACATAAGAGAATTCCCATTTAAAGTGAGTTTTGTTATTGTAAAATGAAAATTAATAATCGGTGAAGTTCTACAGAGCTCTTACTGTATGATTTTTTTTTTATGTCTTTGAACGTTCAAGCACACCTCGCCTGTGCGTTCCTGGGGAAGAGGGGCCCATTCTCGTGCTGTGAGCTTAGTGTGGGGTGTAGGAAACCAGCGGGCTCTGTCCAGCACATGTACCCAGAACTTCACCAGAGTTACTGGGAGGAAACTCAGTACCTGGAAAAACAACAAGAAAAAATCTTGATTTTTCCAATGTGCGTGCAAACAAGAATGTCTTGTGAAAGTGTTCCTACCAGATTTAAAAAAATAATGAAGCAATAATTTTTTGCTTTATTGTTTTCAGGTGCGATTTTAATTTAGGCTGGTGCTTTAGTGATTTTTTTTTTGCAGTTTCTGAGAAAAGGCACCATGGAGTTGTTTCTGATTTTATTCTGTTTTCTCTGATCCGTGGTGCTGTTTATCTCCGCGATTTCTGTCCAGAATGACAATTACCGGAGCCAATCATCCTGCATTAGCCTCATTTACTAAAAATAAAGCCCAGACAATGACTGGACCTTATAAATGATTCCTGGACACATTCCTAACCCACAATCAATCCCTATTAAGTGGGTTTGAAATTTGTGTTATCTCAGCGGGGAAATTGATATTTTGATCAATACTGCCTCGCATCCAGCTTACACCATGATAAGGCAAGTAAAGAGATAAGACGGACCATAAAATGTGGTATAAGAAAGGTTTAACCTGTTATTGTGGTACTCTGCAAACAGTCATATCTAGCAGCATTGAAGCGCAGGAGCAGATCTGGGTTACACTGGGGATAGTCTGGTGTTTTTTTTTTTTTTACAAAAATCCTCCTGAAGTTATTTCTTTGGCATCATTTTTTGGTTTCTTGGGAAATTGGCGTGAAGTCATAGCTTGTCCGCGATACTGTCATGGCAAGGAAGTATGCAAAATCTGCTTTTTCTCCGCTCGGGTTTGGAGTTAAGTGCTCTGAAATGTCTGTTTTGGCCCATGGTGAAGTCATCCAGTTACCTCCCGGGAGGGTCAATAGCTACAGTATATTTCATGTTCAGGAAAAGTTACTCATGATCTTCTATTCTCAGCTATGCTTTTTAAAAGCACGCAAGGCAGCAGTGAATCGGATCCAGCACCGCTTCTGAAACGGAGATGGATTGGGCTGTCACCATTCTGCTTAAAAAAGGCATGCAGAGCTAACGATGTGCTACACACCAGGATTTCAGCTGTTTGACACTTACATAAAGGGGAGTTTGGAGAGTTTCGGGTGTGGCCCTCTGCTCTGACTGTAGTGAGTCCGTGTGAGTGCCGATATTCCTGCTGGACTCAGGGCTCTGGCTTTCCAGAGGCGGCTGTGACCCACTGGCATACTGGAGCTCCCCCTATAGTCTCTGGGGGGAAATGCGACTTGCAGTGCTTTGGCATGAATGGCGCTTTGTTGCATCTCTGAAAGTCCTTTCATGCCGAATCATCTGTATTTTAACTCAAGCTCTACAGAAGCCTAATCAAAATCCTATGTGTGGTTTAATATAGCTGTTGAAAATATCGCTTTGTGAAAAGCCAGTAGAATGTGTTCCTGAAGAGTTGTACAGTGCCTTCTGAGATTTCTTCATCTTGTTTCATCCCAGAAGTTTAGTGAGGGTCTGGTCAGCACTGGGATGGGAGACCTCTAAAGAAGTGTAGTTGCTGTAGGTAGTGTTGTCAACCAGTAGGTGGTGCTCTCCCCCCCCCAAACAGTTTCCAAAGCAGTGTCCCACTATGGTGACTCTGTGCTGTAAGAGGAGCCAGCTTTCAGATGAGATGCTAAACAGTCTTGGTCACACAGTTAACACTGGTGTTAACCGCTGGTTAGAGTCCACTCTGAGTTTGTGTAGTCCAGTCTACCTTAAGATTCTTTTGCTTCAATCAAATGGGGTTTTTCGGCACTGTCTGCTCCGTTTTGAGTGTTAACTGGATAAGAGCTCAGATGTTACAAATTGTAACAAATTCTCTGTAACTGTAACGCGTTAGCGGCAGATACCGTTACCATTCTCGGTTTGTTTTCTGTGTTTAACTGCAGATTTATAACGCGGTGTCCAGTATGAGCTGTCAAATTTTACACACTTTCAGAGCTTAATTACATTTATAGTAATTATGAGCGGGAGCAGTGAGTTGGTGCATTGTCTCAGCTGTTTTTTTATCCTACTAGAAGTGGGGTTTTTTTGTGTGTGTGGGAGAACCGCATTTCGTGTGGATTTCTCCGACTTGTGTAACACACATTTGGACTTTCGTAATCCGCGGAGCTCGTAAATCGCATTGGATCTGGCCCGTTGCCCCCAGTTCTGGGGAAGAGAAGATTGATCAGTAACATGCGAGCTGGCGTGGGTCCAGTTAGTGCGTGTTCGTGCCTCGAGATGACCGACTTGTGTTCGCGCGTCCCGCGTGGGAAGAGCTCCGAACAGCCCGGCAGCCCCTCGCTCGAGACGGGGCAGTGGTGTACAAAGACCACGTGCCCGACCTCTCCGGAGCCACGTTGCGGAACGGCCACTCGGGGAAATGAAAACCACGCGTGCCCCCCTCTCCCCGTCTTGGAAAGCAATACTCTGAGATTCCACACTGCGTCTCGCGAACGCGGCGCGAGTGCTTGGAAGGAAAGTTCGTGCTGCTGCAGGCGAGCTTCACAGCGGATGAGTTTTTTTTTTTAAATAAGGCCCTTTTTGTTAGATTTTCGGCTTAGCTGCAAGTCATTGATTGATTCAGGGAGGACTGCGTATCTGCGTTCTTGAGCGTGTGTGTGTGGGCTTGATGACAAGAGAGGCTGAGAACGTTGTTTTAGGGGTTTGAAGAAGTGGGACCTCAGGTTAAGTAATGCATCAACCTGTGCTGTTTCAGTCCAGTCTGCAGCACTGGCACTGCGGTCCAAGGAGGAGCACAATGAGATAACCTTGAAAGCAGCTGCATAGGTACAAATCCTCTTGTCATTGTGGATCCTTGCTGTACAACTCCTGCATAGTTTGTGGAATTTCTACTGTTACATAAAGCATTCAGTAATGCATTCACCATTACCAATGTTAACATAAATGATTAATATAGGGAATATTAATAATATGTGCAAAACCAAATGAGATGGTACAAATTATGAAAGACTTAATGAAACCCGGAAATAACACATACCACTTCATACAAGTCACCAACTGGAATTCAATTTTATTTCTCCAGATCCCTGAAACAGCCCTTAAAGAAGTCTGTGACTCATAATATCCAGTGTGCAGGGGACACGACTGTGCTGTATTAGTGAGATTTATGACTGCGTGCCACTGACACACTTGTTAATGGCTCCCAGAAGAGACTTCTTCTGCATCCTGTCTGGGAAGTTCACCCTTGTGTGGACTCGTGTGTTCCACTATGAAGAAAGCTACTTTACAGTTTCTTTGTTATGTTTCCCAGAAAGAAGCTCCCCATTTTTTTGTGCCAGCAGCTCTTAGCTGGATCATGTGGTCACAGGATTCCATTCCATCACATTGCATGGTTCTGATCCAGTCGTTAAGTTTGCCCACTTACCTACAGAACCGCAGACAAGAAGTCAAAATTAGCTTCAGCCCGACCCATTTGGAATAGTTCAGCATGGAAATGCTGATACTGGATAGCCCAGCTCTACGTTTGTGGCATATAAGTGTTGCATCCTCTTCTAGCAGCATGGTCTCTCTGTTGAACTGCAAACCTGATGGCTCATTGGGCTTTGAGCTCCAGCCACAATATAAATGAGATTTCAGAAGCTTCTCTTCCCCCAGTGGGTTGAGGGGGGGCTGACATCATAGTTTCCCTTGTTTGCATTAAAGGGATTAACCCCCTCCCAGGGTCAGAGATATCCTCAGAAAAACATGAATTTTGAAAACTGCGCCGATTGTGCTTGGGACCATAAACAAACTTTTTGAAACCTTTCATTGCTGTCCGTCTCCTAGTGTTCTGCCGTTCAGGAGTACTACAGGACACCCCACAGCACTCGAATTAAAAGGGAAAAAGACCGGACTTGATAACTGCGTTTTGCCGGGCCTGCTGTTGTGTTGCAGTCTGGACGCTGGCCTGCATTTGTGGCGTTTTCCCCAAAGGGAAATCTGAATGCAAACCAGAGGGAGGGCATGGAAAAGAGAGGGGGAACAAATCCTTGGACTGGTGTGTGTTATAGAGGTAGTGTAACTGAGCAATACACTGTGTACTGGCAGCCTATTGGGAAAACTGCCCGTTAACTAATGGGGCTCCTGATTTGAAGGCTTTTAAAATGGGTCGTGTGTGTGTGTAGTCTTCCCTTCAGCGGTGAAGAATTATGCAGGTCAGGAATCGTGCTAAAAATAAAACTGTTGTTTTGAAACTCCCCATGTCTTTGTCAGCTTCTAAAGCCATTGCTTTGTTTTTTCAGGTCTATAAAGGTGAATTTCAGCTACCTGATTTTCTTAAAGAACAACCACAGGTACAGTAACTATTCTGCCTGTTGTTCTGCACCTTCTTGTTTCAGATTTTGTTTGTTTCAGAATCAATGCCGTAGTGTCTGTTGCTTGCGTTTGTGTTCTGTTCTCCCTTCGTCGATAACGATGATCCACTCTCCATTCCCCTGAACTCGCTGTGTAAATGATTCTGAACAGTTCTGCATCAGCTCTCTCTCCTCTCATCTCCAATAGCTTAGCTGTTTCCTTGCTTTTTTAAAAAAAATCTTCCAAAGCCTTAAATCAACCTGAGCTCTTTTTTCCCCCCCCAAGTGTTGTGGAAGTATACTGCCCCCTCAATGATCAAAGGAAACGAGCAGGAGTTCAGGGAGTTAAAAATGAGGGAATCTGATTTTGCTTTGATTGATGATGGAATCTGCCTCAGTCAGAGGTGGAAGTATAGAGAACGGGTGCACTCGATTCCAAGAAGGCTTGAAATACAGGCCCTGCCGGTGTTCAGTTGATCCATCTAGGGGACCTTGGCCACCCTGCAGAGTGTTCGCCAAGATACTGGGCCACCTTAGGCAAGGGGCAGTAACCACCTCCTTACCACTGACTGGCTGAAGGATCTGTGATTGCCCGTGGCTCAACATGTTCTTCTGTTACTGCCATTGGAGCCCTTTTCAGTGTTCACTTTATCCTCCAGGAGACCGAGGCCAATATAGTCAAGGTAACCTGGGCAGCCTGCCCAAAACCGTTAAATGGTTCACAGTGGTGCGTTCAGAAGGCAGTCTGTTACATGTCGAACTGCAGAGACCCGTTCTAAGTTCCGTGTTGGACTGGGTCCAGCTGACTGGTTCTGTTCCGAAAGCTGTTGCAGGGAACATGTGGCCCACAGTACCACGAAGTTCTGGTGTGGATACATGCCTGACTGTCTCTGCAGAGAGTCTGCCTGCATGCGGTCCCCCAGTATAATGGTTGTCTGCAGCTAACTGTGTAGTTAGTGAAGCCCTGTTAACTAAGGAATTGTGCTGCACAGCTGTGCTGTTGTGTTTTGTAAGTGTGTTGAAGTAGCTTTGTGGGCTTTGAATAGGTATTGCCTCGTTTTAAAGCACTTTTTGTTGTTTCAACCTTACCAGCAAGCTGTATTGGTAAGTGAGATTTAAGGAGAAAAAATAAACCTTAATCTGTTTTAAGTCTAGACCTTCAGGAGTTTGTAATCCCTGACATATATACGAGGTTTTATAAAACAAGGAAAGGGCTGGTGTTTTTATGGGGCCGAATGCTGTGAAAGAGCACAGGCTTATGATCTAATTAGCACCACGAAGCCTGAAAACAGTAATTTAACTGCAGCCAAGCACTGCTCTGTTTATGCTGCTTTTGAAGAAGCGGGTTTAAAGAGATTGCAGGGCCAAGATGAATCTAAATATTAGGGCGTGATTGTAGGTCAGGCACTCTCACTTGCCTGTGCAGGTGAGCTGGGAGCTCTCGCACAGAGGGTTTCTCCAATAACTGATACCTTCTGCTCATTCTGATTGACACCGCACCCCTTCAGACCAGTGCAATGAACCCTGGTTATAAGTGGTTTCAGTTTCCCTTGCAGGAGAAGATGCCCAAAGTGGCTGAAATTAGACTCAACGAGTTTTGCAGTTTTGCCGAATGACTGCGGTTCTGCTCTGAGCTTTCAGTGTTGATGGCCCATTCTTGTGCAGAATTCCTCGAGTAGGTTTGCATTTGAAAGCAAGAACCGTCTCCAGTGAGGTTCTTGGGCTCCTCTACCCTGTCTGGGGGTGGAGCTCTACGCAGATGTCGTGATTTCTGCGGTTTGTCACCTTGCCTCAGGCTCTAAAGGATTCTCCTTCAGAATAAGAGGTGTAGTTTAATAACTCGCCTTGCCTGGAGTTAAAGGTTTTGTTTTACCTTCCTGCAGTAGCTTTATAGTTTCTTGCTGCTGCATTCAAATAATAAATATCGTAATGAGCAGTAAGGTTGAACCAAATGGAGAGGAGGGTCACATCTGCACAAATACGACCCACCTGTACATGTTTTAAACCTCCCCCCCAGTCTCAGGGGCCCACTGTGAAGCCTACAGACCTATGACTAAGTTGCATGTGCTCACTGGGAGTAATCCTCACCTGAAAAAGGTAGAATGTAAATGTTTGCTGTGTGGGTGTTGCATTCAGGGCCATAAAAGAGTTGTGCTGCTCTGGAGACAGTCTCCTACAATATGGTGAATGGCGAACGTTGAAGGGTTTAATAGGCCTTGGAGCCAGGCTGTGGAAGCCTGCTGTAGGACAGCAGGACACCAGCACAGATGGACAGAGCAAAGACCGTCTCTACTGACCAAGAGAGGAGCAAGGACTCGAGAGGACACGAGACAGGGTTTGGAGCACAGGGAGTCACGGCCAGTCTGTTGGGGGCAGAGAAGGGAGGGCAGTATAGGAGAGGAATCAAAAGGTGTGTCCAACTCAACAACTCTCTCCAACTCGATGTCTTCTCTCTTTTCAGATCCTGAAATCTCCAGAAAAACCACATCCCAGTTAATGTGGAGGAAGGAGAGGACTCCGCTCTGGGAAAAGAATCCAAGTGTGTTGCAAACGCCTTTTCCTCACTGACATTTCTTGTTTCTCTCTCAGGCCTGGGGCCCCGTTTCTCAAAAGGAGTTGCATACAAAAGTCTAAATATGTTTGAAAAGGAGCAGGGAATTAAACATTTCACTTGCATGATTATTCTCTAAAATGAAATCTCATTTAATTCTGGCTGAATTTAATCCTGTCGTTTCCAAAGCTTAAAAAAAACTTCACTTTAAATATCAGCAACTCTTTGCAGAGTCTTACCCTGGTTGTAGGCATTGACTGAGTTATTTTATTAGAAAGGTTTACTAACTTTATCTAGGACTTGATTACCTGCTTTATGTTCTTTTTGTATTTCTTCCTCTTGCCAACATGGGATTTTGCAGTGGTTCCTCATGGCTGGCCGTGAGAAAGCACAGTACGGATGTGTACATGTTGCACAGGCTTGAGTGCAGCGTCTCCGAGTATTGTGCTATGCTAATTTACCCCCACCTCGCCACCTAGTGGTTAGTTAACATAACAGCAAAGACAATGGGCGTCCGTGAAGGACTGAGTGACTTCCCCATTGTAACCTCCTGTTTTGAACACATCCGTATTTCAGCAGCTAGATCCTAATGAATGCTCTAAAGGAATGAAACTTTTATATTTAATGTTTTACGTTTTCCCTTTATTGCTGAGGGAATGGCAGCCCAGCAAGGAGAATAAGCTATCCAAGCCTCACTATTGCGAAGTCCGCGCTCGGGAGTTTAGTTGCTGGGTGTAGATGGGGAGGCAGGATGTGAGAGATAGTCGTCAGGGAGGTCCCGGGTGCGACTTGTATACTCGTCAGCAGATATGTGCAAGACTAGGATCAAACCTTCCACTCAAATGTGTGTTATAATCCCCATGAACAAACAATAAGGAAAATGCTATTAGCTAGACTTTTAAAAGAGTAGCTTGCTTTCACAGCCTGCTTTTATGGTTTGGGGAGCAGAACGTTTGATTAAAATGCTAATATCGAGTTTGTCGGTCTTTCTGTGATGGGGGGGAAACTGCCTCCTGCCTCTTTAATGAGTTTCTGTTTCCTTAAGAGACAAGGGTGGAGATGTTTGTGTGATCTGGAGCTGACTGTGCTTTTTGAAATGCAGTCAGCATGGTGGATCATTAAATATTTAATTAAGCAATTTAGCACAGACCTTTTAGACGAAAGGGACAGTGTTCTAATGTTGCGTTTTGGCTGCAGCAAAGATATTTGCCAAAAGGTATTGCTCCCTTAATGTAATTTCACTCCATCCACCTATTTTCTGACGGTGTCTTCACATTCGGGATCGCAGGGGAGCTATGGCCTATCCCAGCAAGCAATAGGTGCAAGATGGGATACCGCTATGGACGTCAGTCCGTTGCAGGGCAGAGACAGACATAGACACACACTTGCACCAGGGCCAATTCTCCCACAGTCCAAAGACATAATGGCGGGTTGAAACGCAGAGAAAACCCTCACGAACTTGGGGAGAACATGCAAACTCCACCCAGGCAGCCCCCTGGGTCTAAAATTGAACTTGGGGACCCAGAGCTGGGAGACGACAATGCTGACCACAGGGCCTCCCATGTCACCCCATGGCCTGCAGTAACGCTGGGGGAATGGCTCTGCATGCTTGCCTGAGCACTCTCTCTTACTTGGCAGCTTGTTAGGATGCTGCTCTTACAATCTAAACTGCTCCTCCTGCAGCAAGTCTTCCATTGTGTTCTAGTTCACTGCTCTCCTTTCTCTAAGAACATATGAATTGCTAACAGCAGCCACTTGAACCTCCTGGAGTTCTTTCTGATGTATGACCATTGGAAAATACAGGATGATTTGACTTTTTACTTTGGTGGAGTTTATCAGGGCCTCAATGACTGGAGGTGACCCAACACTGTTAAATGTGCATGACTGTGAATTACATCATGACTTCCTGGTTAGTGGTCTTCTAAACACATGTAGGTGGTGTAACAAAACAATAATAGTATCTTTAGTATTTAATAGTATGTTTATCATATGCTGTGGAGCCACTAAGGAATATTTAGTTTAATATTTAGTGTTTTTAACAACACATTAGGGATCGCCTCCAGAAAGGTAACCAAAAATGTTTTGAAAAAAAACGCTTTGTACAAGGCTTTGAAAGTAAAGCTATCTCTTGAAACATCCCAAGGCTTATCGGCGTATAGCTAATAGTGTTCAATGAAGTTAAAGTTGATTGTTGCTGTTCGTGCTTCTCCAACACATTGCAAACTCTTTTAGACCCGTTTTTTTTTTTCCTGCTGCTGTTTTTCCAGGAAGGAGCATCACAGTGCGGATGGATGCCATCAGTTTTGTGCTGGAATGTAGCCCTGGGAAGACATGCAGTGCTCTGATGGACACACCGGGATCCAAGTGCATTTTCCATGAACTTGAATCGGGCTCCCCGCCTGGGACCAGTGCTCTCCCAGTATGGAGAGGTCATCTGGGCCTTTGTCGTACTGTATCCAATGCCTCCTTCGCGGTGTGGACGCGCAGTATCGTTGCTCTGTCGTTTTTATTTTGGCGCGCCATACTCGTTGGGATTCGCGTTCGTCTTTTCTTTCCACGTTGTCTGTAATTCTGTTGTAAAACGAGCATTGCATCACTGTCAAGAGTGAACTGATTTTTGAGTTTTGCCCCAGAGGATGCAGTATCTTTTATTTTTTTTTAAATGTGCGTGTATGGTGCAATTTCATGGGTACTGATGTACAAGGCGGGGCGGGTGAAAGGGTTGACTGCAGTTTGTTTAAAATTTTTGTAACCAGTCATCACTATGGAAGTGATCTTTTTGTATTTGGGGACCAGTAATTAAATGAATGTGTTTAATGAAAGCAGCCTTTTTCCCCCGTTTTCCCTGCAGTTTCAGGAGTGTAGATCCCCCCCCCCCCCTCAGCTCATTTTTCCCATTGCAGTAACCTGGATTTTTCACACAGTGAAGGTGTGGGTTCGCTGTGCCTCCTTTTGCTCCTGTCCTCTGCTCTCTCAGCCAGGCTAGACTTGTGCCTTTTTTGTTTTCCAAGGAAAAGTGGTTCTCAGGAGCTTGGTGACAAATACCTGCTGGACATCTTGATTTCCGAAGCAGGAATCGGACAGCCAGAGCTGATTAGGTCAAGTTAAGGAACAGGGCCCATGGCCAGGGAAAACCAGAAACCTCTGGTGTCCCTCAGACCCACTCACACAGGACCCTTCTCTCGATGATCTTGCAGGACCCTGCTGCCCTAAGAACATAACGTTCTTAGAAAACAGACTGGATATATATCCATTCATTTTATAACTGCTTCTTCCACTAGAGGGTCACAGGGGAGCTACATCTTGTCAAGGAACACCCACACGTACACACCCTCCACCCCAGGGAAAAGTTTCAGAGACGTCGACCTACCAGCATCTCTGAGAGGTGGGAGGAAACTGGAACACCTGGAAGAAACCAGTAGGGAAGAACATACACACTCCTCCCCCCCCCCCCCCCCCCCAATCTAGAATTGAACCAGGAGCCACGAGGCTGCGAGACAGTTGTGCTAACCCACCCCCCAACTCCTCTCGTGCTGCACATTGGCTATATTAAAATGAATCTATCAGAGCTACACTAAAGGTCTGATCTATCTAGACCAGGCTTTAATTCCTACAGTCTTTACCTTTGCCTATTCAAGATGATGTCCTGTAACCCCTGGGAGTCAGGGGAGCAGAGGTCAAGCAACCAGTCATGAAAATCACTTGGCTCTTCTGTGCCACCTGGTGGTGAATGATGTCAGAACACCCTGAAGATAGAGCACACTTGATACTCCCACCTAAATTGGAATGAGACAGCCTTTTTTATTGATATGTTACATTCAAGATAATACTTGAATCAATCCTTAATAATACATAAATTATCATTCAAATGTTTGTTTCCAAATAAAATTTAAAAAAAAAATCAGTGCACGACCTTCATAAAGAACACATAACAGTCGACAAATAACGAACATTTCCCCCTGGTGAAAGCTGTAGTTCTGTAGGATACAGGACACCTGGCTTAGAAATACATTCTGAAAAACACCACAGTCTCCTTAAACCTCTTTTTCCATTTCCCCACTTGAGAGAGGGAGAAAGAACAAATAAAACAGTTCACAACATAAATAAAAAAAAAAGCATGTCATCTTAAATAGAGCATACAGTCTTTCCGAAACATGGTTCGAGATTGCACATCTGTCCCTGCTAAGAGACGTTCCCGAAGGCTTTGGAAACGGCGAGAGACAAGGGAAAAGGGCTCGACTATGGGTGGCGCGGAGGATACTCTGAAAACCACCCGCATCCAAAAATACATCTATTTGGAAAGTCAGAATGTCGTTCACTCTCACTTGTATTAACCCTTTACTAGTTGGACCCTCGCTGTCTGGGTTCTGTCAGCAGGTGGCGCAAACGAAGCTGCTCTTGCATCATGCCATAACGCCATCATAGTGAACAGCTCAGTTACCCTTTTGTACATATTGCAATGCATATGGGAAAAACAGATACAGTCCGACTCTATTGTAAGAACACCAAGCTGGTAATAAATAAGAGTGATAGCTCTATACCAACACCTTCTCCTGTTTACTAAAAGGAAATTATTATTAAAGATACATGGCAATTTCAGTACCAGCATACATGTGCAAAAAAAAAACAACCTTACCCATCTCATCTGTGATACAATAACTACTTCTCTCCAGCTGCCTGTACAAAACCACCTCCAAAGGAAGAGTACACTGTTGATTAAGGTTCATGCAGACAAAAAAGTGCCGTTAAACCTTGACATCCCCACACTGGAGCTGCTGGAGCTCAGCTGAGACACATCTGCAAGAATCCCTCTTGCAGCTTCTGGCAACACTCAATTGGAAAAGTGTTTTCTTTTCTCTTTTTAGTTTTATTTTGGAGTTGTGCATCGTTAACTATGGAACTGAGATCAGGATAATTCTGAACGCTGGCTTGCCGGGCACGAAATCCCGCCAGCTCAACAGGACTGTGGCCAATTGAACTGGCACAGCCCCTAGAAGAGCACTATGTGACACAGGTGATGCATTCAACAGCTGCATATAAGACTTCCACCCTCAGCCGAGCAGAACGAAAGTGAGTGAAGGTTTAGGCTCTGGCACCATGCAAAGGCACTCCAAAAAAATAAAAATCCGTTACAAAAGATCTATTGGTCATTCCTGACGCCTGATATCATGATTATGCTTTTGAGATTCTGCTTTATAGAATATTTTTAATATTCTATCATGTTCTCCTACCCTAAGGAGATTAAAAAAAAAACATAAAGCTAGATGCATTTCATTCAAACACGCGTTTGATTTTGAGCAAGCTAAAATTAATAAACAAATCCTTGACAGACTTGACACAAAGCTGCAGTGGTTTTCTACCTCTTCATTCACCATCAGTCTGCCTGTGCTGGTGAGGGCCGCAAAGATTTGGTCTGCATTTCAGTTAAGTGGCATTTGTTCATTGTGCAACACTTAAAACCACAAAGCTATAAAAACAACCACACACCTCTCCAAAAACTGGAAATGTAGGGACATGTGATCCTGGTTCGTGCTATCGCTGGTTGAGAACTGAATTTTGTGCTGTTGGCAACAAGGCGCAGAGCCAGTGCCCGGCCCTTCCAGACACTTGTGAAGAGTCGGACCCGGGCGTGAGACCACTTTGACAGAGGCGAGGCAACGTTTGGTCCCACGATCCACCTCTGTTGCAAAGTGCTGCACCACAACACTGCTGCAATATCAATTTTCAACAGGGCCCAGATTGCTTTGCCTGTTGGCTGCCTCTGACCTCCAAATCAATGCACTTTATTGGCATCGCCAGGTGTTTGCTGAAATCTTGGCACCCACAACAAGGACTGAAGCTCTTGAATACTTGGGGAAGCAATCTGGACTAGACTTTGGACCACTAAGAGGAAAATCCTCCTGGTTCAGACTACCTGTGCTACTGTAAATCACAGCCTCCTATCCCTTCAGCAGCTAATGTATCAGGAAGGAGCTGAGCTTGTAAAAACTGAGTGCAGGTTCTACAGAACTGATTCATAAGTACCCTACACCCGTTTCTGGGATTCATTTCACTGGAACCCAGCTAGAGACAAAATTACAAATTTGTATTGGCACACATTGAGAATCGTGTTGATTTTACAGGAGAAAAAAAAGCTAAAAGCTTTCCCTATGGATAGTCATATTCCCCACAATAGAAATGGACAAGAATTGCTCGCTTTTTGGATGGTTTAAGAAAATAGAAAGACCATAACAAAAAAAAACTATAGAGAATGGAATACTTGAAAAAAGTGTCAATTCCAAATACATTAACAGTTCCTAAAAATGGCACAGTTCTGTTGGTCACAAAGTATGCATTTTTTCTTCTCCTCTTGATTCTGGCAGCGAAAGGCGTTTGTCTGACTCACCTTATCTGGCAGCCATAAGCCTGTACACAGGGGTCCTGGGGGCAGGCCTTCAGCCAGGGGGCACAGGAAGGAGGCAACACTGAAACGGAGACCCTGCCGCTGGGAAGACACCTTGGCAGGCGTTCGGCAGGAGAGCGGCGCCGCGCCTGCTTCGGCCTGCGCGCACAAACGCCCAGACGCAGTTTTCTCCCTCCCGCCCACTGTCTTCCCCCCTCACCCCCCCTCAACGGGAGAGTGAATACCATTGGATTCAAGCGAAATGGGCACTGGGAAGTGTGGCTTAAGGTAACGAGAGGCTGGAAGGTTACGACGCAGGGCTTGGTCCACTGTAAACTGTAACTGTAAACCGCAACGATCTAGAACGATCCAAAGTGCGCGCGCACGAGTTCTTTTCAGCAGTTTTTTTTGTTGTTGAAATTGGGTCACAGTGGGAGAGAATGCCGGGGGGCATGCACAGGGAACAGTCTGGTCACCTATTAAGACCTGCTGGGTTCCATCCAGTACAGACGCAGGCAGGTGGACAGACAGGCCAGGCTAGGCCAGCTCCTTCCTGGATTTCACCCATCAGGACCCCATCAGAGCCCTGTATCCCCTTGCCCACATCCATCCAGCCCCCTTGGGCCTTTGGAACAGAGGGGTGTTTTGCAGTGCAGTCTGTCAGTCCTGGCTGGAGCTGCTGCAGAGGCCAGTCACTCCCCTGAGAGGAACGGACGGGAGCTTCTCGGAACAGTCAAGGCGGGACAGCTGAGAAGGAGGGAGGTCTCTCTCTTTTTTGCTTCCCAGGGTCCCCTTTCTCCGGGACCCCCGGGCCGCTCAGCGACACCTCCCCCCCCAACCCCAGCCGCGCCGCTCCCGCCTGCCCCCCGAGCTCACTTGTTCTCGATGAGAGTCTGCACTTTGTGCACCAGCTCCCTGGCCAATCGCAGAATCTGCTGCACGTCGTGCCGCTCGGCCATTTCTGCAAGACAAGAGGCAGAGCCATGGAGGGAGGGGACGAGATCCGGGAACAGAGCAACGACTTGGGAGTGAAGGCAGTCTAGTTCACGGTGCTCGCAGGAACGAGGAGGGTTGGGGTTAACGAGAGGAGGGCATTCGGCCACTCTTGCCCGATCAATTTAGCAGTTAATTGATCCCAGGATCTCATCCCGCTGTTTCGTGAAGGAAGCCACAGCACCACCAGCTGGAGTGGCTTGTTCCACTCACCCACAACCCATAGAGATCACAACAAGAATCTGGAAGGCAGGCAGAAATGATCATCCCTTCCTGTACAAAAACAGGAAGTCAGCCTTCATTTCTTTCTTGAGTAGCTGCAATTCCCTCCTCCTCGCGTCTCAGCTCGCTACGACTGTAACCTGACCTCCTCACCCCTGCGGCTGGGCTGCCGTCTCTGTCAAGCCAGCTTGAGTCAAACAGTTTTATGCCCTTTTAACTCAGAAACCACCAGCAATATAAATGTATACTATTTTTTCTATAATTTCTTCATTTCTGGACACTCCACTCAGATAACTCCACTGAGATAACGGCAGCCAGAGTGCACCAGTGCGCTCACACACACACCAGCTCTCAGTGGGGAGGAGAGCAGAGTGAAGCCAGTTTAGAGATGGGGATTATTAGGAGGCCATGATTTTTGAAGGTCAGGGGGATATTTGGCCAGGAGGCTGGGGTAACACCCCTACTCTTTTTGAGAAATACCCTGGGGTTTTTTAATGACCACAGAGAGTCAGGACCTCGATTTTACATCTCATCTGAAGGACGGCGGCTTTTCACAGTATAGTGTCCCCGTCACTATACTGGGGCATTAGGACCCACACAGACTGCTGGTTGAGCGCCCCCTACTGGTCCCACAGCAGCAGCCCAAGCTTTCCCAGGAGGTCTGCCATCCAGGCACTGGCCAGGCTCGCACCAGTGGGTGGCCAGTTGTCTAAAGCTCCTGAAACTGCAGCCGTCCCCCCAGCGAGCCTCTCTCACCATTGAAGAACTTGATGATGTCCGTGAAATCCATGTTGTTGTCCAGAATGATCTCCCGGTAGACCTCCACCAGGGCCAGAGCCATGAAGAGGACGAAATGCTCCGAGGAAATGTGCCGCGCTGCCCAGATCACCTCCCACGCCTCGAACAGGTCCTCGTACAGCAGCTCTGAGAAAGAAAAGGCCTCTGTCAGCGAGATACTGCGAGAGACTGCGGCCACACTGCTCCCAACAGGCTCAGCGGAGGGGCCAGACAGATTCCAGGAACTCTTTCCAAATTCTGCAGAAATTATTGTATTTTCTTTTATAGAGTTAGATCATATAAGATCATAAGAAAAGTTTCAAATGACGGCCATTCAGCCTATCAAGCCTGTTTGCTAGTTAGCAGATCACCCATTCAACAATCGCACCCAGCTGTTTCCTGAAGAAAGCCAGGGTATTGGCTTCAACAAAGAGGCCGGGAAGCTTGCTCCACACTCCCACAACCCTTTGGGTAAAGAAGCACCACCTGTTCTCAGTAATAAATGTGCCGCCGCCACCACCACCTGTGTCCTGTGGTTAGTGATTCATGGTTCATCCTGACCACACACGCATCCCCGCAGCGTATCCATCAGAGACTGACGCTTGATATTTCTTGATATTTTCATTCAAGGAAGAGGTCAGTTTCAAGAGAAAGAAGCCTTCCGGTGAGAGTTCTGTGGCCGGCGTCTTGCAGACGGTACCTCTTTTGAAATCCAGCAGGAACCAGCGGTAGCAGAAGTAGAAGTGTGTGTAGTCTCCATTTTGGTGCATCAGCTCAAACAGCTCCGAGTCCAGAATCTGTAGGACAGGAAGAGGAAGGGAACAACACATCTGATCTTCCTCCAGTTCTGCAGACCTGTACCCTACACCCCCCCGTTTCTGGGACTTGTTTCACTGGAACCCAGCTTGAGACAAAATGACAAATTGGCACTGGCACACATCGAGAAACGTGTTTTTATCTCCTGGTAAAAGCAGGGACGGAGAAGCACAGTGAGTACGTCTCTGGTCTATCTGGTTGTGGGTTCGAGCCTTTTGTTGGCAGACGTCTTTCAGCTAACATTTTCAAAACATTACAGATTTTATTTTCCTGACAGGGAAGACAGAAGCTCCGAAAACCACTTTAAAGGGGTGGGTGGAGGCTGCTACCTCCTTGTCTTCTGTTTGGTTGGGCTATTTTAATGAGATCTTACTTTATAACGATCCATGGCATGATGTTGGACTGGGACACTGCTATTGATGAAGTAGACCATTCTGTAAAGACCTGGCTTAGCGTGCTTCATTATACACGGTATTGCACTGTACTTTGTGATAAATAAAATACAGAGCAGGAAAAAACATTTGTGGGGATTATGGTAACTATTGTCCATTTGTTCCCTCTCCTCGGGGGTGGATTTTAAAATAGAAAATAATAAGAATGTTCACAAGAAAATGCCAGGAATGCTACAGACTCCAATACTCGTCTGTTGTGTTTTTAGTTCTTCTCAGTTTAAATAATTCAGTCAGGTAAATCATTTTCATTCCGGAAAAGAATAATTTTTTGCGAGTCATCAGTGCTCTCTTCGGTTTAAATGAAAGTTCCTTCGTCACACAGTGCGAGATGAAATTTATTTCAGTACGAGTTTGAGTCAGAGAGCTCATTTCGTCTCATCCTATCGCTCAAAAATGCAAAGCAATGTAGTCTTTGTGGATTATTTTCGTGACTGTTTTGTCTTCATTAACAGGTTTTTGACAAACATTCTCACTATCATCCAAATGAACACTGCACACACCTGGATAAGAGACCTCATGTTGGCGAAGTGTGTGTCCATAGCTCCACCGTTCGGGAAGTTCTGGCTCATTTTCTTCATCAGCTGCGTGAAACAGCTGTATGCAAGGCATTCTGGGAAGGAACACAAAGAATGTGTCAATATTTCATACAGAGGCCTCAACCTCACACATTAATGCCCTACAGCACAGAGAGGCCTGTGGATCAAGTCAAATCCTCCCTGAGTTTTCTGTAGGGACCAGAAATACCCCTCTTTAGGCCCCAAGGCCTAATGTGAAGCATCTGTGTGGTGGAGGTGTAATGCATGTTTCTGAAATCCTGATTGAGAAAAATTAGTAACAGGAAAAGATCTGGCTCTGCTAGCGATGGTGACAGCAATTATTAATGCAAAAAGTTATAAAAAGGATATAAACATATAATATCTAAATTTTTAACATCTGTTAACATCTGTGTTCGACTCCGCTGAAGTGAGCAGAGAAGAGGGAGCAGAGTTTGGACTGAGAGAACACACGTAAGCCCTGTTCAGCCCTTCTGACCAATGGCAACATGGAATGTCAAATGGGCAAAGCATGCACATATTCGTCGGGCAGGCAGGGGGCGCTCTCACCATCATCCAGTATGACCATGAGAGGGGCCAGGAGGTCGCACATACCCTGGACATAGCCCATCTCCAGGTGCTCCCACACGTAGCTGTGCAAGGAGAGAGGATCAGGGAGGGGGACGTCAAAAGATGAGGGACAACTACAAGACGTGCACGGCCCCCTACCACCAGCCTGTATTCCATCCGGTGGTCACATCTCTCTCATCAAATGCAAATTATGTACTCATCCATAACAAGAGAATGGCAAACTTGCCAACAGGCATTTCACCCTGCAACTCACAGCTGGCAGCCCACTGTAGATCAGCAGGTGTGAGCCTGGTCAGTACCTGGATGGGAGACCTCCTGGGGAAGCTAAGGCTGCTGCTGGAAGAGGTGTTAGTGGGGCCAGAAGGGGGCGCTCACCCTGTGGTCTGTGTGGGTCCCAGTGCCCCAGTATAGTGACAAGGACACTATACAGTATAATGGCGCCATCCTTCAGAAAACTGAGGTCCTGACTCATTAAAAATCCCAGGGCACTTCTTGAAAAGAGTGGCCTGGCCACATATCCCACTGCCCTTTACCAATCATGATCTCCTAATAATCCCCATCTCTGAACTGGCTTCATCACTCTGCTCTCCTTTGCTATACCCCTTTGGTTGTGGTGGAGGGGATCCCCATTACCTGTAAAGCACTTTGAGTGGAGTGTCAAGAAAAGCGCTTTATGAGTGTAAGAAATGATTGTTAATAAACTAATTCAGAGGACAAAAATAAGAGACATGACATTATAAACTGCTGCAAAACTGAATTGGAGCTAGCCACCTGTGTGCTTATTTAATAACCGTGAACCACAAGAAAATGAAACCAGCATCTCTTTTATTTAAGTCAAACTCAAACTACAATCAATGCCGGCAAATCTAATATCCATATAGATATCCATAGAGATACAACTCCAGATAGCAGATCAGAAAGCCTATTGCAGAACGGTCCACATTCCTGTGGCAGGCTGATACAACAACAATTCACTCACTCCAACTCTATGGATCAAAGGCACTGTCCTTTCACAGTTTCCAGGGGTAAAATACGGGAGAGCGGTATCTACGCTGACCTGCACATGATGTTCCGCAGCTTCTCCAGGTTGGCCTGTGTGAAGTAGTAGTAGTTGCGGTCACATCGCTGCACGTCCTTGTCGATCCTGTGCAGGTTCAGGGCCACCGTGTCCAGGAGCTCGATCTGGGGGAGACGGAGAGACCTGGCGGTGAGGAACGCAGCAGTGCCGCCATCACGACGGCGAGCGCTTCAGAGACGCGGTGGCCACGATCGCAGGGCTCTCCCCTCCCACCGCCAGGCAGTGGTCATTTCCTCAGAACCCAGACTGCTCCTTCTCCGACGGCAGTGCTCAGAGTATAACAATGCTACCGCCAGAGCAAAAACTCCCAAGTATAATAGCAATTGAGATGAAGCTGTCAGCTCAAACAGATGAGTTCAATGATTCATGCTAAATGATGACAGGATTGATTCAGGAATTTTAATAGGAAGACGTTTCTGCTTTCAAAACTCCAGGAACAACTTCTGCTTGTATCCTGTACTCAATAAGTGCTGCAAATTCAAAGTGATTACAGGTGTACAGTAAAAGCTGATGTGTGGGCAGGAGATCAGAAGTCCCTGTATTACCGTGTATGATGAGAGGGAGAGGGGTGCACCACCTGGCCCGGTCATCAGTCTGTCGACCTGACCGCAAAGCTGCTCCTCGCTCAGAGAGTCCTGTCGCCCCTGCTCTCCCAGCATGCTCTGCGCCCCCTCCTCCCCTGGCTCCTCCTCCATGCTCTGGGCGTCCTCGATGCTGGACATGATCTGCGAGTGGCCAGACGCTACCGAGTAATTCCGCGAGGAGGGGAGGCCCGAGTCTGGGGAGTCAAACTCCACCAGGGGGCGCTCGTCGGGTGCCAGGACTACGGGGGTCCCCACGTTCGTCAGAGTGGTTGTACCATCCTCCTGCCCCTGCAGGCCCCGTCCCCTGCTGTCCAGCTCTTCTACTGACATGAACACCTGAGAGAGAGAGAGGGAGGAGCAAGGGGGAGGGGAGAAGAACGACAATCACATTAACACACTAATCAAATAATAATAATCACGTTAAAATCCCATTCATCTGTACAGATGCTTATTCCAAACAAAGCACATGCAGACCAGAGCAGGACTTAAATGCTACCACATCTGTCAGTTCTGACTGCGCGACGGCTGCAATTTCTGCCACAGACACTACAGGGCGCAAACGCTTTGCGTACAGAGCATTCCTAATGCCTCGTTCTAAATAAGGAATCCCAGCCTCAGCTGCTGGAGGAGGGAGCAAATGGTTCATCTAAAAAACAGCTTAGAGCTTTATTCTATTGCAGTTCAAAAGAAAGCTCAGCTGATCGTTAACTACCCCTCCCACGCTCTTCATTTCCTTTTCCAATTGCTGCCTGCGGGGAGGTGTGCGAGAATGTCTGCGGCCAAGAAAAATGTCTACGAGAAATCCTTGGTTTCCTGTGCGATCGCTATGTTAAAGGCAGCAAAGTGACCGTTTCCTGTATGGGGCCATCGGATGTGCGATAAGGGCAGAGCCAGATGTGTGTATCTGTCCTGTTGCATGTCTAGGAAAATTGTATGTGACTCTTTCATGTAGTTTTGCATGGCAATACCAAAGCCAAAATTCCATCCGATTTGGACGGACAATAAATATATCTTATCTGAAGAAAAGGCCGTGATGGAATAGGACAGACAGATTATCACTCTGGCCACACCCAGGAGGTGCTCTGGGAGTCAGACAGGCGTGGGCGCCGGCTCGCCTCGTTGCTGATGGTGGAGTCTCGGTGGACCAGCCTCTGGACGTGGCTGTCGATGCTGCTGCCCGAGGAGAACTTGGCGAAGATGGCCGAGTGGGTCTCCTTCTCTCGCTGCTTCACGATCACCTCACAGGCCTTCCACTCCTCCATCACCTGCTGGTACTTGGCAGCAACCTTCTCGTCGATCTGGCAGGGGGAAAACGGGCAGAGCACGTCACCCGCCAGCCAACACGAAGGACCGACTCGCGCACTGAACGTCTGGAGGACAGGTTACATGTAACAGAGGTCTTGAACTGGTAGGACAAAGAGCTTTTGCCCCAGACTGCAACAGTATTTCTGCTCTTTGCTAAGTTTATAACAATCTAGCTGGGGTATGCGAAAAGACAAATTGCTAATGCAAAAAATTGTATATGGCTAATAAAGTGATCTTATCTGATCTCTTATCAGTTAAAGCTAATAAATATGAGCCCGGTGAGAATTAATATGGTCACAAATTCAATATGTTTTGTAACCCCAGGTTACGCTTCATTCTATTAAAAAAAGCGAGAAAGTGACAGCTATTTAACAGTTCCAAAAATATATCAATGGGATTAACACTGTCTGGCCAGCAGGTGTCACTGTTTGCTCTGCAGCATACCTGGGTCATCTCTTTCTTGCCCATGCCGAACTTGTAGTGCCCTAGCAGGAAGGGCCACACCTCCTTCCTGATCTTGTGCTCCACCCCACCGTAGTACACCAGTCGCAGCAGCTCCAGCTCCTTGTAGTTCTAGACACAGAGCGAACGAGAGAGTGGTCAGCAAGGCAGTCTGAAGTCTTAATGCCCCAGCTGTACGTCTGCAGAATTGTGCCATGAGTAGGAGGGCGGTTCCAGGAACCAGATAACAAGCTCATGGGTCTCCAGAAATAAAACAGCCCAGGAGATACTTGTTTACTCTTAAAAGTGCAACATATTTCCTGCAAGCTAAAGCTAACAAAAAAAAAGTCTGCTGAGAAAATTACAAAACATCTAGCATCTAGCCGTCTCCCTTTGGCGCTTTGCACAGTGGAGGACTACACTTCGTGCACAACTTGGCAATCGCACGTTTCCCAGAGGGCTCGCCACCCCCTGGCCACCCTCTCACCTTGCAGTCCTTCTGGTACTTGCTCCACACGTCCTTGCTCAGGCCCCCCGACGCCTCGCAGGGCTTGTCCGGCGGGACGATGTTGTGATTGACCAGCGCGGACAGGTGTGTCCGCACTGTGGACAGGTGCCGGCAGTACGCCAACCCTGAGACACGAGGGAAGGAGGTAGGAGCCGTGAATCGGGGAGTTTTTTAAGCTTATTCACAGAACACCTGTGCAGATTGCGCATCTACAGCATGCACTGCAAATCAACCTTTACATTCCATGCTATCAGAAACCTTGCATGCATGAAATAAAGGTGCGGAACATTTTGGGGTGCACAGAACTGGACATCCCAGAATGCCACTGAGGCGTGGTTTGGATCCCTGCTGTACAATAGCTCTGTCATCTTGGAACATTTGTAAGAAGGTGTTGAAAAAGCATGAAACTAGTCTTGCAGCTGGTAAACACTAGTTTACTGTAAAGGTCGTCTACAGGGTCCTCAAGGGGAGTTTGTATCCACTGGGGCGGCTCTCCCTGACAGTACTGCAAACCTATGGGCACCCAAAACCAGTTCTGTGGATTACTGTTCCATAGGATCAAAGGGATCACAATCTGGAAATAAACCACTCCTTGATCCCTTTAATCAACTCTCGCAAAGAGGCTATCCTTGGGTCTGTGGAGGTGTACTTTATGAGTACTGCATCCCTATAAAGAACCTTGTTAACAGAAGATATGATTCACTGCTGTCTCAACTACTGTTGGCTCTATTTGCAGTTTTTTCCCCAACTATTGGGATAAATTGTCAAAAACAGACCAAAATACACGATTCACATTCTTATTGTTTTGCTTCATTGTCTGGAAGATGTTGGCGTCAAAATGAATACCTGTCTTTTCTACAAAATCAATGTTTCCCATATTATACCGGTAGCTGATGTTTCTGCTAACTTCACCTGGAGTGACACAGCCCAGGTTTGCATACCCGTGTCAATACAGGATACAACCCACAAAACAAACCAGCTCCTATACTGTCTGAGTTATCTGAGGTACCCTGGAGATTCCACATTTTTTTAAATAGAGGTATGTATTCCAATTGCAAACAAAAAAAGTCAGTGGACAAATAGTTCATTTTCTGACCTTTGTACATGGTGAGAACATTGTACACATTGTCCATACTGTACAAACACCCACAGGCCTGTCAGGGAGGCACTCACTGGGGCCATGCACATTCCACAACAAACAAACAGGCCTGTTCACTTACACCCATAGAAAGCCCTGGAGACAATCTGCTTCTTCATGTTCTGGCACAGCATCTTCAGAGGTATCCTGGACACAAACACAGGGCACAGCGGTAAGGAGGACAAAGCCTGCAATGCTATTCTACACTGACTTCTCTCTTATGAGACATACATTTCCATCTCCCATTAATTTGTGTATAAATCTTTTTAAACATTTCCTGTTTGAAGCAGCAGATAAAGCAGGACGCAGTTAACATTCCGTATTTTCTGACTTTCCTACTTATGTACCGTATTCCCTGGAGTCTTCTCTGGCAGCATGTAGGTGTGACATTTAACTTCCCCTTTGAATGCATTGAGTTAAAAAAACATTTCCTTATCTAATGCTTAAAGCTTAGAGGGTTAAAAGCATCATTCTATAAATTCTATTTACCTGCTGGCAAAAGCAAAATGACACTTCTCGTGAGTTGTTTTACAGCCTGTGGGGTGTGGACACGTAGGACAGGCAGCAGGTGGCGAAATGCAGCCATTCCACATGGAGTCCCAACAGGGGGTCAGGGGTCACTCACTCACCGGTCGTGGATGCAGGTGCAGCCGGGGTGCAGCTCGTAAGGGGTGCTGCTGCCCCCCGTGGAGCAGGACAGGCAGGAGGACACGTGGCTGCCGGACTCCCCCTGCTGCCAGGACAGGGGACTGCTGCCGAAACCCTGCATCTCGATCATGTCCCCGGGGTCTGGGAGACACAGAGACGGAATGGGGATCACCGAGGGGCTCCCGGGATCACAAGAGCTGGGCGACGGGCAGAGACCACCCCCTGCTGCAGTGCTGCAGAGAGCGCGGCCATTCCACGCTTGAAGGGCAAGAGCTAGATCGCACAAGCCATTACACTCAAGCTGCTGTTTAATCAAAATCATGGTGACTAGAATTAAGGAGCTTGCTGAAGCACGGCCCTAAGGGTGACACTGGGGATGTACCGTTGCATACCGATCTGAGCTGGTGCAGGCTTTCTAAGGTGAATGCTCAAACTCAGATGCGGGGCACTTTAGAACAATAGAGAGTTCTGGCCTTTTTTAAAAGGGTTTCAGCTCTTCACGCCATTTTTAAAAATATTACAATAACAGAAGAAGAGAATTATAAATATATATACTTTCCACTGCGTCAGCGAAATGTCTGAAAAAAAAAGTCTGCCCTTTCACAAAAAACGTGAATCGGATCGCTTTGGAGTGGGATTCTCAATGATGTCTCTGATGGGATCAGAGTGGCGTGCGAAGGCAGACAGGTGAACCGTGGCAATAGAGGATGTTGGATCATTGTGCAGGGAGGTCTAGAGAGCTTGTAGTCTGGTTTATAACTAGCATTCAGTAAGGAACATTTCGCCCCTGGAAATATCAATGGAGTGAGTTCTCAGAGATACAGACTTGAGATTGAACCCTCAAATTCCTCTGTTTCCCCCCCCCCCCCATAAATTGGATCACAAAGATCTGAACTGTGGTTTTACACCTAAACTGTTTCATCATCTATGAACCACTTCCCAGGAAGTTCTTGATGCAAATATGTATTATGATATCATACTAATATTCTGTTTTCAACTAAGATGCTGACAATTTTCCTTTAAAGTAATTATCCAGTGGACATTAAACTGATTCCAAGGGAGACCAGCGATTCTGCAGAACATTCCACGTCCATAAAATAACTCAAGGAGGGTGATCAATGCCACTCCATGACATTAACATTTCAGTTACAATACCCGGCCACTCGGTGGCAGTGTAAGTAGCACAAAAGTTGAATGCCATGAAAAGGAAAAAGACAGCACATCGAGGACAATACAGACCACTCCGTCTGTGATTAAATATTTAAATCTTCTCTGACCATCCGGACCCTTTACCTGTATGATGAACACAGGCCACTCAGCTCAACCGTGATTTCAATTAAGGTAGAGATTTATGCTTCTTAATTTTAATGTTTAACCAAAAAACAAAGGTACATAGATGTATTCCAGTATACATTTATGTTGTCGGTAACATCATAAAACACGCAGGTTACAAAACAAGGTTAGGAATCGGAAACGCATGCATCTGTCACTGAGACGAAATGAAGCAGTATCAATGCAGCGACAGCTTAGTGCAATGTTCAGTTTGGTCACGAGATGCAGCAGACAGAGCAAGGCTAAATTTGAGCATTCACATCTTTCAGGAGCTAAGGGGTGAACAGTTTAAAAAAAGGAGAAAAGAAATTAAGCAGCAATTCAGGCTCATGCTGTAAAGTGCATTCAAATTTTGAACAGAAACAAAAACACAATTTCTAGATATATATATGGATACATGGATATAAAACCAAAAGAGAATTTCAACGTCAAAAAATGCTCTTCACCTTAATTCTTCAGGTTGGAGCTGATGGCCTGCTAGAAATTGTTGCCTCTCTTTGGTTGTTGCACAAAACCCGAAACACATGTCACAATCAGATTTCTGCTCCTTAGTTTGTTTTAGGTTTGTGAGTTTGGGATAGAGTTCTTATTTTACAGTCAATAGGCATCATGTTCACGTAACAATCCATGTTTCTACTACAACAGAACCCCACAGGACCTAACAACTGTGATGAAAGGTGACTGAAATTAGTGAAGAATTACAGTGAACAGCATCACGGGGAAAAAAAAAACGGCAACCTCAAAGCAACAGCAAAAAGACCCAACACAAGGAAAAGGAAATGATCAAATTATTTTAGTGTTCTTTTCCAGTTTGCAGAATTACACATAAAAAGTAACCAGCCACATGCAAAAAGTCAAGCATGTTGCAAAAAAGGTTAAGCAATCAAATATAACCCAAAATAAGGAAAATAACAAAAGAAAACAGAAAACAGAAGAATCCAAGCTTTTCCCAGCCAACAGAACCCTCCCCCCCAACAGTGCTGAGAGAAGTGAAGTCTGCACAGGGTGAGATCTCTCTGCCCGTCTGCACGGCCGCAACCCAAACGACTTATTTCAACAGCTCCACTGTCTGGGCAAGCAGAGCGCTCCTGGAGACGTCAGAATGGGACGTAGTCTGGCTCGTGTGGGACCACATGCGTCTAAATGGCATTGAATAACATTCAACTTCCAAGCCAGATGAAGAACCGCAGGAAACGACAGGGAATGACATTTAAACATTGTTCTCTTTCTTTTTTCTTTTCCCGTTTACAACCTTTTTTTGTGCAATATATGCCAGGGACCTGTGCAATACATTTATATCTATATTTATATCTATATCTATATTTACATCTATATTTGTATTCATATGTGTGATATGATTTTTCTGTGTACTGTTCTGTTCTAGTTTGTTCTTTGTGTGTCTGGACTGTGAGTAACTCTTGTATTGTATTTTATGTATTGTACTATTATGATATAATTCGTTACACTGTGGCTGTGTTGTCTGTGTTAAGCTGCTGTTGAACTGCAATTTCCCTCACGGGATCAATAAAGTATCTATCTATCTTAAAACCGAGAACAGGAAGCACTTGCTTACCCAGAGGGTGGTGGGAGTGTGGAACATGCTACCCAGCTTATTAAAGTCGATGCCCCAGTTTCTTTGGGGGGGAAAAAAAAGGCTGGATGAAATCCTGGAACCAGCGAACTGCCAAGTACCCGGCGGCCTAGATTGACTGACTGGCCTCTTCTCGTTTGTAAAACGAGCAGTGAAGACAATTAAAGGTGAACCCAGAAGGCACTGGACTCTCCCAGGCCTGGTCTGTGTCACGACTCCAGCTCTGTGACTAGGGAGGACGTAACAGGGCCCAGATGAGCATGCCTGTGAAACCCACGCTGCTCAGATGATTTACTGAACTGAGCCATCGTCATTTAATGGACCTTGTTAATAAAGATCACTCGGACAATCGAAGGATTAGCCAGATTCAAGACTTGCAAGGGAACGGAATGGGAGAGGTGGGGTTTGCTCAAACCTGTTTAATTTTGATCATCAATGGCAGAAAGAGAAGGAACAAAATTTGCACAGGATGGAAATAGTGCGGAGCACACCCAGCTGGAAGGCTTACTAAGTGAAAAGGACAAACAAACAGGATCTCATGGACTAATTCTGAAATTCTGGCTCAAAATACCACCATAGTGCAGCAACACTGGATGTTATCACTAACAGCTCGGCTCTGGCAGTGGAGACACCTGTGGGTGTATCTCACGCCCACACGGGGGGGGGGAGGGGCGGGGGCGCAGCAAATAGCAAGCGTCGCAGAAGAGGAGTGTGGGTTTGGTTTGCCATGGCAACGGCCTGCCGCGAGTCAGAGCCCCCTGGGAGATTTTCCGAGGGCAGAAAAGCAGCCTCAGAAGGAGACGGGAGGCGACTTCAGATGAATTTTGGTTACCGGCATGAATAGGTAATGGGGTGTGAAAACTGCTGGAAAAGCCGGACCCAGTATAATAGGAAATACAGACATTCAGGGGGGATTCGATCTGTGCGCAGGTCCAGACCAATCAGGGTGTGCGGGTGGAGTACAGGTCAAACCTTGCAGTTCAGATGTCACCGGTCCGAACCTGGGTCAGGATTTCAAGATCTAGCTGCTGGGCTCAGGGCCGTCCATAAGGTGTAGAGGACTGGAGCAACTGAGGTACAGCACCTCACTCAAGATACAACAGCAGTGTCTGCAGCAGGGGGTCGCACCCACAACCCGCCAGCGACAAGACCAGAGACTCACTACGCTATGCCTCCCCCCTGGGTAATTGACAATTATAAAAAAAACAGTGTGGCTAAATTTATAAAGGAAAAATAAACAAAGCACCATGAATTTTATGCTCTTCATTTAAAAAAATCGAGCCACCCAAACCCTCTACAGGCACGAGAGCACAAGACTTATAATGTCGGCACTTTTGTACATCTGCTCTGTTTCGAACAGCACGATCGCGAGCTGGTGTTGCCTACAGAGTTGGGCTGCAGAAGAGCTGGGCGATGTTTTGCGTTTCCCCCCCCGACTACAGCTGCCAATCCAAGAGCCAAGTCCAATCCAGGGCACCCCCCCCCACCCCAATCCCCAAAATCATCCAGCCAGGCAGGGTCAGCACTGTTGGGCCGGGCAGCGCAAGCCGAGAGGCGGTGAGGAGCGAGAGAGAAGTCAGGTGGGACGTGGGGGGAGAGTGAGAGGACGAGGAGGGGGGGTGGGGTTGTCAGGGAGCGATCTTGCGATAAAAACCTTTCATGACATTAGGAGCTGTGAGGTTCCGCGAGCAGATCATTGAGATCATTGCGTGAAGCCTATCTTCCTCCTCCTCATCTTCATCCAGAGAGGGCGCGCGACTGCCCGTCACGTGGTGGTAGTTTATAGTGACTGCTCGGGCAATAAGAGAACACAGTTTAGCATGCTGGAAACAGCAGACACACGCAGACACACACACACACACACACACACACACACACACACACACACACACGTTTCCTCTCCTGTCTATGTGGGAACTTACCACCCATCTCCAGCACTGATTGCAAGGGGCACTATAGCAAATAAAATATTCAGTATTTATCATCACTTTCCACCATGCCACAATCCAGCTCAACAAGGGGATGAAAGTAAACTTGAACCAAAGCTTTAGCATTTTTAGATTTATAAAAAAATAGGTATATGAAAAAGTCATTTCCACTGGGTGGGTGTTCCCACTTAATCTGCCAGGAGGATATTTTTTCCAATTCTACCCCACATGGGCAATCAAACATACCCACACACACTTATGTACAGGAATACACCTGTTGCCTTACAGTTGCCCAGATAAGAAAAGGGTCTAATCATAAACAGATTCAGCTCCTTTTTTTGTATTAATCATGAACAATCGAGAAAAAGCAGAAAAAACAACCTTTTAAAACTAAGAAGCAACATGCTGTGCATCCTCCTCCCTACATTTCCTATCAGCTTGCCCTTTTCAGAGGTCTATATGCATGACCTCATCGTATAGAGACCATGTGGGCACAGAGAAGAACACACCCCTGGTGACCAGGAGGCCTACTCACCACCCCAGGCTGAGTTACAGGTATCATCCTGTACTGTGCTTGAAGTGGAAATCCTCCCACAACCTAAGCAAACTTAACGTTGGTAGAAAGTCTGACGGAAACAGTCCTATGTATTAGTTTAATGCTCGGTGAAAAATAATACAGCTGAGAAGCACTGTCGGGGAAGATACATTTAAAGCTATATCTATAGTGGCCTCACTTTGTTGCAAATGTATTCTTATTAACTGATCCCCTGTACTCAGAGAAGAGCAAACACAGAGCTTCAAAATAATTGGAAGGGGAAAAAGCTTAATTTTTTAATTAATTTTAATTTTTTGGGTTTTATCTCAACTCAAGTTCTTAACATACATGATTAAAAATGTAATATTAGCAGCATTAGTTTGGATCAATATGAAGGTTTAATTAAAACTGTATAAATAAGTTGATTGCACATATAACATGCTGATTTGCAGCAGCGTCCAGTGCAATGTTATATGGATGTGTCGTATTCTGGAAACTGCCGAGCGCTGAGGAGCATGAGTTCACCAGGAACAATTAAAAATGGATCGTATAGGTTACAGTCAGGAGTGTTTTTTTATCCAACATGATTTATTTCTTGTTCCAGAGTTACGAGTTAATTTAGTTTGATTAGTAAATCATTAAAATGTGCCGGGTCTCTACAAGATATGTTGATATGTCTCTGTGCAAGACTCAAAATGACAGACATGCCGGTACGGCATTCTGGACAGTACTGGCCCAGTTCAAGCACTGGACATGCACTACCAAGAAGAATTCGTACACAGGGTGCAAACAAAGTTGCACAGTTTCCAGATCTACAGATCAGGATCTATTTCTGCCTCCTGTATGGCTTCCATCTGGGGAATGCAGTCGTGGACTAAAACACGAGTGAGAAAACTCTGAAAAGAGACACTTCCCCATCACCGCAGAACAGGCAGCACAGCAGCCTTGAGGGAAATGGCAAAAACCATCAGCTTTCATCAACACCTCCCACAATCATCAGATAGCTGCCAGTTCCTGCCAAGGGCTGTGGGAGTCTGTTCCGGATGGACGCGAGTAGGGACTGCATCCCTGTCGACAGCACGCAAACACACACTCAGGTAGCTCTGGGGATACCAATTAATCTAGACAGCAAGTTTTGGGGAGATGGGAGGAAACCAGAGCGCACAGCAGAAACCCATGTGGACCTGGGGCAGAACACGCAGACTCCACCAGAAGGTGCCAGGCTCGACTCGTACCCACAATCCATGTACAGGAAAGGCAAGCACCACGTAATAGTTAACAACCCCCAACCCCCCGCCAGAAAAAACATAAGGACCCCAAGAGTAACACATGTTCTCTGGATTAAATGATCCGTCGGTGCTAGCCTCTGACATAGGGTGGCAGTCACACGTCACAGGGCGAGAGCTTACTGGATTCGTGGCGGTGTCCTGGATAGACGATCCGAAAGACGTAGTCAGCAGCAATCTCCTCCTCCCCCCCTGTGTCCCGTGGCTCTCCCAGCCTCGTGGTGCTGTTCCTCCTCCGCAGCTTGGGAAACACTTTGCCCTGAAGTCACATACACGGATAAAGTCCCATTCACCCATCCATTTTCTAACCGATTCTTCCAATACAGAGTCACGGGGGAGCTGGGAGCCTATCCCAGCAAGAAATGGGGACGAGGCAGGGTACACCCTGGACGGGACAGGGCAGGGAAGAGGCCAATTAACCTCCCAGTATGTTTTTGGCCTGTGGGAGGGAACCAGAGAACCTAGAGGAAACCAACATCTGTAAGTTCTGCTTCTTAGCACACCCCATCAATTATAACCATAGCCCTATCTGTGGAAGGTATTGTACTGGAGTTTCAATCAAAATTGAAGAATTTGGGAGTAATATTTGATCCAGGCTTGACGCCTGACCCACACGTGCAACATATTGTCAAAACATAATCCTTCCACCTCAGAAATATCAGCAGACTACATGCTATGTTGTCACTAAATGTTGCGGAAAAACTGGTCAATGTTTGCTTTTTCTTGTTTCGACTACTGTAACGCCCTGCTCACAGGGGTATTTAAATCTACATTGATCAAGCTATAGTATGTTCAGAATTTGGCAGCCAGATTCCTGACCAGGTCTAGTACAAGTATTCACATTACTCCTGTCCTGGAGTCCTTGCACTGGCTTCCTGTCAGTTTTTGCGTCGATTTCAATCCTGTTGCTCACCTACAAGGCTCTGCATGGCTTGGCATCTCATACCTGTCTGAGTTAATATTCACTCTGTGGGTGACAGAGCCTTCTCCTGTTGCACTCCAAAGCTCTGAAACTCTATCCCTAAAGATATCGGAGAGTCACCTTCCCACAGCTCCTTTAAATCTAGACTGAAAACCTTTTCTAGCAGGGTTTTTATAAAACTGGTTCTGTGTGCCCCTTGGCTGTCCTACTGCATTCCACACCCCCATCTATTATCTCCTCTCAATGTGTATTTTTTGTTGTTGTTCTGTAAACCGCTTTGAGAACCCACTTTTAAAGGTGCTACATAAAAGACAGACAACATTCTATGATAATTCTAATTGAAAACTGCAACAGGCACATGTGCAACATGTACAAACCCAATAAATTGAGATTTTCTCTTTAACAGGACAGTACCTGTCTCCACAACAAAAAAATATTTTCCAGACATAAGTTCAAGAGAACATTTTCTCCTCCTTTAACACAGAGAATGAGGACCTTTTAGCATAGACAACTGCAAATATATTGTTCAACACAGCCTGATCTAAGAACATAAAAAAGCACTGTGATTCTGACATCGCGGCTCAATTTTTAACAGCCTACTGTAGCTTTTGTCAAAACCCAACCTGTCTAATCCACTGATCAGTTCTGTCGTAGTTCACGAACTCAGTGGTTTATAAGATGACAGGCACCATCCCTGGAGACTTGGCATCCCTGCACAACACAGCCACACACTGCTCTGCTACATCTGAACTGTCAGTCAACAAACAGTCAACTGCTGCTGCCAGTTTCTCCGCGTGCAGCTAAACAGAGCTGTGATTCATCAGCCTCTTCGAGGGCTTTCACAAATCATTCTAATAATAATAATAATAAATATAAATATAAGCATAATAATAGCGTACACTTATATAGTGCCTTTCTGGACTCTCCACTCAAAGCTCTTTACATCCCCTCCACCACCACCAGTGTGCAGCCCCATCTGGATGACGAGACAGCAGCCATAGTGCACCAGTACGCTCACACACCAGCTCTCAGTGTGCCAGTTCAGCCAGTTCAGAGATGGGGATTATTAGGAGGCCATGATTGGTAAAGGCCAGGGAGAAATTGGGCCAGGATGCCAGGGTTACACCCCTACTCTTTTCGAGAAACGCCCTGGGATTTTTAATGACCACAGAGAGTCAGGTTTTTCGTCTCATCCGAAGGACGGCGCCTGTTTACAGTATAGTGTCCCCGTCACTATACTGGGGGATTAGGACCCACAGAGACCGGCCCCTGCTGGCCCCTGGTCAGTACCTGGAGGTCTCCCCTCCAGGTACTGACCAGGCTCACACCTACTGAGCTTCAGTGGGCTGCCAGCTGCGAGTTGCAGGGTGACATGGCTGCTGGCATCATTTTTATTAATCCCCTCGAAACCAAGCAAAACTGTGGGCCAACGTGAAACAGAGAAGACGAACTGATGGAACAGGACTGAGAGGGAGAGAACAGACACGAGTGTAACGCAGAGAGTGTTCGAGCCAGGGAAAGCTAATTAAACTGCAGTGACAGTTTGTATTTGTCTCTGATTTGCCAAGCGGAGCTGATAACATAAGGCAACGTTTTTAAAATTGAGGCAATTTTCATCCGCATGGCTTTCTTGCCTGGGTAATTAGCCTAATGACTAAGAGCAACTCTCAGAGGCCCCAGCTGCTTCCCTGCTACCCTGACTTCCAATCATTTGCAGCACCAAGGCAAACGTGAGTGCTTTCTGAAGCCGCTCCAGATGTCACGATCTCCTCACCGGAACAGATCCTCTTCAGCGTTACTGATCCTTCACCATGGGACGACACAAACGTACTTGATCTAAGAGTTTCAGGAAAGCCAAAGGATTCTCCCCGTCTCTTCCAAAAGAACATCTTACACCTTGTGATGAACTTTCATCAGCCTACAAGAGCACGACAAGAAACACCACAGTGGGGGCAGGAGGCAGCATTAAAGTGATGCAAAGCAGAATGAGCGATACTAGGCTTTTAAATCCTTTCTGCGTTTCCCACCCCACCTTACGCCTCCGGCGTGGAGCTGCTCTGAAATCCGATCAGCTCTGGGGTGCCCGTGTGGGTGGTGTTCACACGCCCACGCTGTGCCTGCGATCGCAGCCGAGCTGCCCTTACCTTGCCTCGCTGGGACCACAGGGGGGGCTCCAGCTGCCCACGGGGAAGCAGGCCGCTCTCCAGGCAGGAGAGGAAAGCCAGGAGGTGCCCCCCGGGGGGGAAGTGCAGGGGGGGGCGCTGGATTCCATCCTGGCTCACCAACACCAGGGTCCCGCCACAGTCAGCTGGGGCAGAGGGAGAGGGGGCTTTTAATTTTCAACCGATGTGGGTGATGTCAGGGATGCGAGCGGACAGTCATTTGGCTCTTTTGTTTCAGCTCAGCGTGAATAAGACAGGATTTAACTGAGGAGGTGTGTGCAAAGCTCTGTGTGCAGGTTACCTGCCCCCTCCCGATTCAATCTGATGGGGAAAAATTAACCAGCGTCTACTGAGCACAGTTCCCAAATCAACAATAAATATAAGGCATCTGTCCCTGTAAAACACAGGGAGCAGCACAGGAGTGAGCTTCCTGCGATGAGGGGAAAACGGATTATGGGCTGGTGAAGAAAGACAAGCTGTCCTGATGGTCTGGGCTACTTACGTCGTTGATGGCAGTGGATGCAGACAATCTGTCGCAAAGGCACAGTCAGGGCATAGTCCCAGTAAATACTGTCAGAAGAAGAACACTTGGATCAGAGGCAAGAACGTTTCCACGGCAAAACACAGGCCAAGGTCTCTGATCAAGCTGGGTTCGTAGTGCTACCCTTTAGTTTCCATGTCCAACAGGAAGTGTGCACTGGACACACTGCCCTCTGCACAGCCCGTAATGGGCTTCCACCCTCTAACCATTAACAGAACAAATACATCCATTTAGTACAAAGAATAAACTAAGTAACAAAGTAACAAAGTTAAGCCAAGATTACAGAATTATAATCAAGCTTTGTAACTAGAATAGTCAACGTATCGGTATGCCTACTGGAAGGGGCTATTAGGTTGTCTGGTCTCTTTAAGATCAGATAAGATCACTTTTTTAGCCATATGCAATTTCTTGCATTAGGAATTTATTTTCGCATACCCCAGCTTGCTCTCCATGAGACACACAGTCAGGGAGAGAAGCTTGGGGTCACGAAGTTTTCATCTCAATAACGAGGCCAACAGCCTCCAGTCCAGAAAGTATAGCATGTCAAGAGCACGTCCGCACAGAGTGGAAACCAGTGAACACAAGGCGTTCAGTAAGGCTGTTCAGTAAAGGCCATGCTCGTGAAGGTACCGTACCTCTTCTCCAGATCACAGTCTCCCAGGGTCCCATTGATTAGCTGGTTGGGCGTCCACTTCAGAGTGAGGTTCTCTGCAGCCTGGTGCAGTGACAGGTAACCACGCAGGACCTCCATGTCTTCTTTCTGGGCGGGACAGAGACAGACTCAGGTGAGGGACAGTTTGAGTGCTTGTGCTTTACATGGCTTGTGCTTTACATGGCAGTGCTTTACATGGCTTGGCACCTCAATACCTGTCTGAACTTTTATCGCCCTACTCCCCACCTCGCAACCTCCGCTCTTCAAATTCTGCCCTCCTTACTGTCCCCCAAGCCCGTCTACATTGTATGGGCGACAGGGCCTTCTCCTGCTATGCCCCCAAGCTCTGGAACTCTTTGCCCAAGGATATTAGAGAGTCACCTTCTCTAAACTCCTTCAAATCCAGACTCAAAACCCTCCTTTTCAGAAAAGCCTTTACTTAACTGGTTCCATTCTTCACCCCTCTGCTCTTCTTAATACCATCTTCCACGGTCTCCTCTATTGTTATTGTTGTATTGTTGTAATTATAATTGTGTCCTGTCTTGTGAAATTTTCTTATTTATTGTTGTAGTCTTCTTATTTATTGTTATTGTCATCCTGTAAAGCGCTTTGAGAAGCCACCTTTAAAGGCGCTATATAAAATAAAGTTTATTATTATTATTATTATTGTCTCCTAGGCACCAGGAGAGAAAGAGGGCAGAGTGGTGCTGTGTGCATCTCTCTGCTAGAAGAAAGAAATAACATCGAGAGCTCAATCAACGCCCACTGAAATAGTTACATGCGAGTACAGTCCGGGCACGGCAAGCTGTCCTGTTTGGGGGGGGAATGGAGGCATTCAGGCAGTGGAGAGCAGTGGTCAGGTCTCAGATCTCAGAACAAACAGCCCAATTCCAATTGCCTGGGGTCAAGCCTGTGTAATGGGCTAGTCTGTGGCTGAAAGAGCCCATTACAGAAGGTGACATCACCCCCTCGGGACCTGGGGCTGAGCTGCACTCACACTCACTATAAAAATAAGCACGAACACTGCTGTGGGGGGTGAACATGGGATGGGCTACTACGTTATAAACAGGGCGTTCTATACTTCCTTTTATACTTGTTTTATGTCATAAGCAATGCATAAGCCCTGACCCAACATATGACACCACAAACAGAAACTGGGATTCAGGGCCTTAGCGTTGCTTAAGTGTTGCTTAAGCTAATGAAGGACCTAAATGCTTCCTGACTGAGCTCACCGGTTGCACCAGCACGTTGTTCTTGCCATAGAGCAGGTGGGTGCGCGAGTTCTGGTGCAGGGACTCCACGTATTCCCGCGCGGACGCGGCAAATTTATCCTCCGACATGCTGCCGCTGGACTGACGCTTCCGGACCTGCTCCCCCGCGGATCAACAGAGGTGGATGCCGAGAAAGAAAACAACGTCTCTCGTCAGGACCCCGACACAAGCTAGGGCCGAGGGGTACCCCAGCAGTCCCCTTGGCTGATGAGGCTTTTGCATGATTTGTTCTCCTCCAGCTTAGGTTAGTGTATTATTGTAATTATGAATAAATATTTGTTTTACCCAGTGTGCTTTATTACTCCTTTTCATCAAAGAAGCGACAGGTTCCTCCAGCTTAGGTTATCATTCCAGCAAAAATTACTTTAAGACGCGTTTCCATCACGAATGAATTCCTCTGTACTACTATCTGTACAAAAGCCTTTTTTACAACTTAAATTCATGTGCTAGAATTAAATAACAGGAAAATGCTTACATAGCCTAAAGCCTAATACTGATGAAGATCTGGACAAATGGAAACTGGAAATGGATTTCAGACTAGCTCAGGCCTAGGGCAGGCGTAGTATTTAGCACCCACTGGTCCCCACATCCTCCCCCCTACACCTCCGACATGTGTGGGCGCTCTCACCCCCAGGGTGGGCCGGCGGCCCGGAGAGGAGTCCGGGCGGCTGTGCGCTCCGTGGATCCGGTGCCGCTGGACCAGTTCGTTGGCCGAGGGGTCGGTCCAGAAGTGATCCGAGGTCTTCAGTTTGGTGTACTCCAGAGCACAGGGACCCACTGGGGGACAAGAAAGGAAGGTAAGGCACAGCTTTCATTCCAGCTCTGGGTGATTCCCTCCGCAGAGCAAAGAAAGGCAATTGTAAAAGTAAAAATACAGCGAATTATCACACATGCCTGGAATGCACTGAAAACGTAGCTGGAAGTTATTCTGAGCTAAGAGCCGTGCGAGCTGTCCTGCACAGCCAGCTTCAGGCCCAGAGAACAGGGTCCCAGGATGCAGGACTGTCTGTCAGGAGCACAGTGCAGGCTGGGGCGAAGAGCCTGAGAACTGCCAAGCCCCCCGAGCAGCCAGAAGGCGATTAGACCGTGAATCACAGGCAGGTGAAAGGCTTTCTTCCGACTCTCACATCAATACAGTTACAGGATTAAGGAAGACTGATAAGTGGGGCTTAAACACAGCGGCTCCGATGCGCATGAATCTCGTTAGGGCAGCACTCAGCCTTCTCTGCTCTGGAACAAAGCGTCAGCGGATTGTCTGAGGACTCCAAGCGCCTTGCAAGACGCAAGATGCTGCATCACATATTGGATGTGGGGCTTAAACAGCAGAGCATCTTAAGACCCCTGCCGCCCATGAAAAAGATTCACTGTGGCGGTGCTCCTGTCCAATTATGCCCCTAAACAACACAGCGTTAGGCTCATGAATTTCAAAATCACATTGCCCACCTCACCTATTAAATTCTGTATTTCACACAGTCATAGGCAACAGGGCACGACAGCTAGACACCAGGCCTGATAATAAACACTTTATGAGTCTGCTGGTTTCCATCTGCACCTCCCGGCAAGTTCTCTCAGCAGGGCCTCCACCAAGACATTGCAGACATGAGGCAGTTGGGGAAAAAAAAAACGTGACAGCTTAGCTACTACCGCCCCGAGAGCAAGCAACGTCTCGGTCAGTAAATAAACGAGGCCAAAAAATACGGGCTGTTAGATCTCTCTAACCAACACACCCATGTAGCACCCAGGTCACAGTTTATCAACGAGACCCCAGATTAAGGCCAAAAAACCCCAATTCAATCTCTAGCATAATCAAACTGTCCCCTTAGCTTCGCTGACTGACAGGCAACAACCTCACTCACCCCACATCAGTCCGCACATTCAAATGGTGCTGTGATCTGGTTCAAAGTGATTGATGTCTGTTACAAGCTAGAAGAGGCAAGTGGAACATGTGGAACAGTGGTTAAAGCTTTTAAACTGTAACCAGGACAGGAATTGGGGGGGTGGGGTTCAGGTGGGGCAGTGCTGCTGCATGCTTGAGCAATATACTCTACTCAGACTGCTTTAGTAAAATACCCACCTGGGGATGCTAAAGTCACTTAGGATGAACGCTCCAGTCAAACAAGCAAATAATAAGGTCTCAAAGTGCATGATGATACTGGGATGCCGAACGCCCTTCCAGGTCTTTCAAAAGCTTTCAGATTCCCCAAGGACAGAGGATGGGCTCCTGGGCTAGTTGGGTCTGGCATTTGTTTGGGAGCGGAGACTGTGACAGCAGTTCAAATCTGGGGTCGATCTTTGCAGGCTACAGCTTCACACAGTGGCACCTAGCTGAATCCTGGCTTCCATGGCCAAAAAGGAGGCCTGCCCACCCATACATCAGTTAACCCCAGCTATACATACATCATAAGGCCACCCTCATGCATTTAGCCCCCCCCCCCCACCCCGTACTGACAGAGCCCCTCCCACTTACCAAGTAAAGCAGCAAGAATGGGCCCAAAGACTGCATCATGCATCAGAGCCTCCTTCTCATAGTACTTACTGCAGAGACAGACCGCAAAGAGATCCTATTTTAATCTGAAGCATTAACAGCAAGCACAGGTCGCCCCCAAAGACAAGCTCTCGAAAGAAGAAATTAAATTACACAGCAAGTCAACAAGTGGAGAAGGCGTGACAGTGATTAAGACCCACGAAAGAGCTGGTTTCAATAAGAGGCATTCACGGTTTGCATGAGATACAATGCCTACAGGAATTTGGTTTGTAATTATTAAAACATACAGCATGCACAGGACCAATACAGAGGGGTGTTGTGGGAAGGGTAATTAGAGTCAGTGGAATGCAGAAAGTTTTTAGATTGCAACTCTAAGTGCTGCAGCACACAGTACAGTGCAGCGAGTTAGCAAAGAGCACAAGATTTTCAAACTGAATTAAATTACTCATAGCTGAAAATTGCATGGCGTGGTGGTGTGGTGCTCTTGGGTCCTGGGTGGTGTTCTGGACTGGAGCACAGACTCTGTGGAGTCTGCATGTTATCTCTGAGTTTGTGAGGTTTCTTTGCCAGTTGCTCTGGTTTCCTCTCACCTTCCAGTGACATGCTGGCCAGGTTGACTGGTGGCTCTGGTGTTTGTGTGTGTGTGTGTGCGTGCCCCGTGACGGACTGGTATCCTATCTAGGGTGCACTGTGCATTATTCTTTGGGACAGACCCCATGTGGCAGCAACCCCTTCCAGGAATAAGCGGTTTCTGGATGCAAGCTGAAACTAAAACGGCGCACCTGCAGTTGTCCACAATGTACTGCACGATCTTGTCCAGCACCTTCTCGAAGAGCGCCGTCCGCACCCAGATGTGTTTGATTGCCTGGGGGCTGAGGGGCTGTGGGGGCCGGCCTGCCGTTGAGCTCTGCCTCTTCAGGGTCTCCGGGCTGCTGGACTGCGCCCTCCTGGGGGAAGAGGACCATGGTGAATACAGCAGGCATGCCCAGCAGGCCTGCATGAATCAATCCTGCCACTAGGTGTCACTGTGACCACGAGGACTGCCGCCAGACACAATCCTCCAGTTTCCCCAAAGCTCATGTCCTGTCTCGGCCAAGGCCTGTCTCCCAAGCACAGTGAGAAACAGAAGCCACCCCTCTGAAAGGGCAACCTGTAGAACCTGCCTTATGTGTGAAGAAATAACTAAACCAAGAGCTGTCCTAAAATGAAGTGCATTACTGAGACTCTGCTCCTCTGTTACCTTTAAAGAGTCTTCTAATCAAACAAATGCTCTTTGAGGCTTCAAGTCCCCAGTTCTCCCGGAGAGCTGCCCAGACCGAAGGAAGAGCACTAGTCCCAGTCAGGAGGGAGTGACAGGGCCAGAACTTAGCTCCCATCCTGAAAGGTGCTTTTAAAAGGGTTTGCCGGGCTTTTGCACCACCTATGGTCTTAATTAACTAACAACTGGTTCAGCTGGACTAATTTGCGCTTTTCCCTCAAGATTGCATTGCAAGTGATGATTTAAAGCAACACTTAGAGGTGGCTACAAACCCAGGCGCATCACTGTCACCTCACAGGAGAGGAGTTCACACAGCAACGTCTGCAGATTCAAGAAGGATCTAGCAGGTGTGCCTAAGATCTATGGAACCAAATTCTGGCCTTGGACAAGTCAGACCAGAGGGTGGAATAAATCAGCATATAATTAGGAACAGATTCATGAGTCTGTCTGGAAAGGAGAAAGGAAAGTGAGAGATTATAGGATGGGTTGCTGGAAATCAACATCCTGTTCCTGCCAACGACTGCATGTCAAGACACCCATCAGCAAGTCCAGTATTGACAGGACAGGAGAGTTCATCACTTGCTGGCCTCCAATAACGAGCTCTTCCTGCCCTCCCCCGCTCCCCCTCTCCTCTGTCATCCATCTCCATCGCAGCCTGGGGCTGATTTATCAGCCCAGTGTGAGCCTCAGGCTCCACATGGCACACAGAGACGGGAAGAGAAATGTTTTCATTTCGAGAGATATTTATATTTGTATTGATCGCCACCCCATCATCCCAGCCGTGCAGGACAGATGCGCGTGTTTGTGTAGTCAGAACCCTTTAACACCTCGGGGAAAAAGAGGAGGAGGAGGAGGGGCTGATGATGATCGGAGAGCGCACAGGCAGGCAACAGGAGCAGCGCAATACCGAAAGCACCACTTCAAACCATGCAGCTCGGCGCTGTGTTCAGGTTTCAGGTCCACTATAGAATAGAAGCTGCTTCATTACAAGGTAATGCTCTGGCACACAGTAGCTGTCTAACTGTGTGGCCCACTAAAATGACAGTGCATTTTGGGATCACTCTTGTACAACAGAAAGCATTCGGTCATGCCAAAAGGAAGATGGCAAAAAAGCCAGGCTTCTCAGGAAAAGTTTGGAGTGCATGATTTACAGAAGATCATTAAGCACAGTTCCAACATAGGTGAAAATCGCCGAAAGGATTATTTTGAACTTGGGGGAAAAAAGCAGAGATGTTCGCAGAAAGTTCCATCTTTTTCCCCCGCACCTTGGACCGCGAGCAGGATAGGATGATCCCATCTCTTACAATCTCAGCGGGGAGAGGAGACAACATTGATACTGTAACGCTTATGGCCGACAGGTACTGTGTAAGAGCTAGCTTACCAGAGCAGGTGACGTCGCCGCCCTTCCCTGTGATAGTAGGACTACAGCTACTGGGCTGTAGAGAGATCTCTCTTTAGCTCACCGAGCTGGGTCCCTGTTCAGTGACGCAGGAGTCCCGGGTTCGAGCCCCCAACGGTGCGGGGGCCAACATAATGCGGCAAGGGCGCCCGCCTGAACCCCCTTTGCGTTACAATACAATCAATATCCTAAGCAAAAAAAAAAACTTAAGTGGGGGGAAGGGGTTTGCTTTTTTGCGTTCCACACAGGAGAAAAAGCCAGAGCCGACCAAGTTTATTTGATTATTTTCCTCCAAATATTCTGTTTTTCCCAGATGGTGTCCAAGTCAGAGGCATCTGAATTGGAAACGGCCATAATAAAACACACGAGCCGGTTCCGGAGCCCTGTTCGTTTGGCGGCCCAGGGAGCTCCAGGTGCTGCCTCGGCGCCGGTCGGGCCACGGAGAGAGCAAGCGCGTCCCTTCCAGTGCCATTCGGCTAACCCAATTGAACACTAACCCCATCAAGCAAATTAGATCTCGTTTCCCATGCGGGATGGGAGCCGGGCCAAAGGTCTGAATTAAGTCATGCCACGTAATCGCATTTCAGATCTCGAGAGTGGTGAAAAAAAAAAACCCTAAACAGAATCAAACCATAAAATAGAATCAGTCACGACTGATTCACAAGGTTCCGAGTAATGTGTCCAGAGCAATTGTGGATCTGCTTTACTTGGTTATTTTTATAATATTTTTAATGCGTTTAGTCCCTTAATCTCCGAGATGTCGTTTTCAAAAGCCTGGGTTGGGGGGGGTGGGGGGGAGGGAGACTCTGTGCTCGTAGGATGGGTGACATGATTACGTAGTCATGGCAACACATGTAACCAAGCAATGGAGCCCTCACTGAGAGGGAGAGAAAGAGAGACACACACACACCACGCAGGTTCATTCTGCTAAACAATGGCATTAATTAAGCGCTCCGTCTTGCAGTTAAGGAAAGCAGACCAGCGAGAAGCAAAACGACAAGCCCCAGATGTTGCCCCTTAAGCGAATTACTGGAGGCAGGATTCAGCGCGGCCTGTCGGGAGCAGATCCAGAGGAGGAAGAAGGAAAGAGAGTAATGTGCTCTCTCCTCTCTGGCAGCGCAGGGCTCTGGCCTGGTGGTGCCGGTGTGTGTAGTACCAACATGTCTGTCACTTAGCACAGCTCTGATGCACAGGGCTCCCATCTGGTACGACAAGAAGGGAAACACAGAACGTGCTTTCAGACGAAGGCCTTAGTCTATGGCCCGGGCCACACTGCGGACCTTAAGAGATCCTTATGGCAGTTTGTACAAGAGCAAGGCGGTTAACCCCAGTGTCAGAGCAAATGCTCCCTGCCAGGGAGTAAATGGCATGACCGGATCGTGTGCCCGATACACAGCGATCCCTGTACAGCCACTGGGCGACGGAGCGCCCCCAACCACCCCACCATCTGTTTGTCATGCAGTCAGCTTTGCATGGAGAGGCGGTTCACTTTCTGCAGATCTTTTCGCTTTGGCAGCGGTGGTCTGATTGCACGTGCCGACGTCATGACAGCAGCAGGGGCAAAGGGGAGCAAGACGGAGGACACAGCGATGAGTAACCCCTTGCACGCGTACAGCGCCTTTCATCCCAATGGGGTTTTCAAAGTACTGCATGCACAGGAAGGGACTCGCTTCATCCAGGGCGGTTGGAAGCCATTCTGCACTGAGAAATGGCTTCACCAGCTGAATTAAGGGGAACTTTAAGATCAGACTGTTGACGCTTCAGTGGAAATTAGCCGAGACACCAGGGTTAATGGCATTACTCTTAAGAACAGGTTTCATCTCTGATTGAAAAGATGGCACCTCCTGCAGCACAGTGTGCCTGTAAACGGGGGTCCAGAGGGATTACTGTGCATCGGACACGTGATCCTGTCAGGGCACCATGGAGAGCAGGAGTCTGGTTTCCCTTGTGCACGCGGCACTACCGGTTTGTTAAGATCGTCAGGGCGAATCTCTCTGACCTGCTGGCCTCCACCTGCTGCTGCTGCTGCTGCAGCTGCCCCTGCACCTTCCTGCACACCTCCGCCGTCGTGTCGTCCACCTTGCCGATCTTGGTGAACAGTGCCGCGACCTTGTCGCTGCGGAGGAAGCCGGCCGCTCGGCGCTTCAGCATGTGGAGGAGGCAGGCCTCCACTGTGCCTGGGAGAGAGAGAGAGAGAAAGAGAGGGGGGGGGGAGAGGTCAGACCCTGACTGGTGATGGAGATGTAATAATAATAATAATAATAATAATAATAATAATAATAATAATAATAATAATAATTGCTTACACTTATATAGTGCTTTTCTGGACACTCCACTCAAAGTGGAGGGGGAATGGGGGAAAGGACAGTCAGCTCCACAGGCCTGCACTGACCACACCTTGCACAAGCAGCATTGAACTTGGGTGAAGCAGTGCTGAGTAAAGGACCATAATGTCTCGGCAAGCAATCGCAACAGCCCATCCGCTCCCTCACCCTTGCCTACCAGCCATTCGACTGTGCGGCTTGGCTCCTTGTACATTTACACAGAGGATCCGATTAAAAACCCAACCTGCCGCCGTCACCGGGTCTCCTTAGGGCTTCCACTCCTCTGGCACTGACCCTTCACATTTCAGCCCTCCCTGAAAGGACAGCGCCCCCTCTCCAGCAGCCACGATCCCAGTACGCCCTTGAAGACAAGGGGGAAATAAAGGGTATCGGGCCCAACAGAAGGGCAATAAGAAAGCCTCTGAATGCTACTGCGTGCCGAGGGAGACGGCTGACTGGTAAGGAAGAAGAGGTCCTGAATTACATTTGTTTTCTCCAAGTTACAATTTCCAACACTCTTCTGGTCATTCTGTCAGTCCGTAAGCAGCAGTGGGCTCTGTGATTTCCACCTGTCACCAAGGCAGGCTGCACTCTCCCAGCCCAGCGTTGTCCTGCACTGTGAAAAATGATATCGACAAGCAGCCCGCGGTTGGGCAAACATGACAACATAATCGAGTGCTTGGAAAAGCAATCTGAGTTTTATGGGCCTAATATGGGTTTTATTGCTGCTTGCAGCCGACTGAAACAGAGAGACTGAAATACGCTGGCCTCCGGCTCTCTCGGTAGTTGTGTGCATTTCTTTGCTAAAAGCAGCACTGAGGGTTTTTTTTTTTTGTTTATAATACGCAAACAGTTGAAAAGCGGTTTGAACAATGTAGACTCAGTTTGGCAATCTTAGAACACCAAGTGTGTGAAAGCACCTCTTATACTCTTATTCAAATATTACACCTGGGTCCAATACAGACCCAGAGCAGACTGAGAGAGGAGTAAGGTAGTGTCGCATTGTAAAGAAAGAGGCTGGGCACAGTGCCAGTCCGAAATACTGGAAAATCTGCCCACTCTGCCCCAACACTCAGAACCCCCCCTACCAATTACCCAGTTACAGCCTGAGAGCCCTCTCTAAGGTGGACTGGGCAGCCCTGCCAGTTCACTATTATTCACCGATGACAAAGCAACTGGAAATGCCCTGTGCTGAGCACAGCAGTGTGAGCCGACGAAAGGCAGTGGATTAATACAAAGCTCAGACAATCTCACTGCTCCTCAGCAGCTAGGGTTGTGTGGACTGTTAAAAGCACAAGCCAAGCAGGTCTAAATGCTTCAGAGACCGCTGGCAAGTTAAACATCAAACAGTTTATAGCATCGGCTCAGGGCATGTTAGGAGGGGAATGCCTCAGCAAAGAAAATGGGAGTTTTGCAAACACAGTGCCTGGTTCTCAATGAAGAAAAAGAAGAGAAAAAAAAACTAAAAACTAAAACCGCATACAGAAAACAGGAGCTTGGGGACTCCGGAAAAAAAAATTAAGGAAAAGGAGGCTCTGGAGCTCCTCAATCCCATCAAAGCAGTTACACTAGCGAAACATTGCCTGCGTGCATTTCTCTCAAAAGCTGCAGAGGAACGCAGCTCGAGTTCACGTGAACAAGCTTTAGTGGTTTTAAGTTTTTAAAATAGCGGAGGGATATTTTAAACGGAACGAGATTGCTGAAATGAAATTGACTGGAAAAGGCCATCTTTTTTTTTTCCCCCTTTGGACCCGAGCATCACCAGAGCGACCCCTCAGGGAGAGGAGAGGCAGATGATTAGAACGGTGAGAAACAGGCTCATTAAGGAGTGTTTATGTGATCATTCAGCACCAGGAGGAGTGGAGACCCTCAGTCTAATAGATTGAGGTTAACTGCTCTGGGAAGAGTCGAACACTGTCAACTATCCCATGTCAACATGAATTATTAAAGCATACAAAAACTGAACGCAAATGATCTCTGAAGGAGTTATCAAGGTGTGATAACTGGGGCTCAGAAGTGCTGTTATAGGCAGCTTTCAAACAACTGGACGACTGTGGCACAGTTTGGTTTAAGGTATGGTTCAGACGATTGACCCACAGGCAGGCTTTTGATTTTCACACACCCCACACAACACAAGGAAGGAAAATTCCCTGCGAGTCCCTGTTCAAGTGAAGAGCGCATAGAAAGAACACTGAATCTCCCCCTCTCCCCTGTAGGTTCTAAGGATTTTAGCTCTTCTTTCCTGTAAGAACACAGTGTTTGATATTCTGGTCCACAAGAACCAGTCACAACTACTAGGTGTTATTCAGGGCTTGGCAGCACAAATATATGCAGAATTCTGAGCTCAAACAGCCATGACCTCTTCCTTTGGTGTACATAAAGGGCAACGCAGGCAGTGTAAATCCGACTGCAAACAGCTGTAGAAATACCATCCCCTCCCTCAGCGTACAGCCCACTCCAAAACCTCAAACAGCTGCTTCAGAGGAGAGAGCACATTCAGCCAGTCACAAAGGAGTAGCACTGCCCGGCTGTCATACAACAACGATAATATTTCCTTACAATTACATAGCACTTTTCTGTAGACTCCAGTCAAAGTGCTTTACAGGTAAGGGGTAGCCCCCACCTGGATGATGGGGCATCAGCTTTCAGTGAGGAGGAGAGCAGAGTGATGAAGCCAATTCATAGATGGAGATTATTAGGAGGCCATTGTTGGTAAAAACCAGGAAATAATTTAGCCAGAACCCTGGGGTAACACCTCCGTTTTTGTCCTCGAGAGGCGCACTGGGATTTTTAATGACTGTAGGGAGTTAGGACCCTAACTACTTGAGCACTAACTACTGGTCCCATTAACACCACTTCCAGCGGCAAATTTAGTTTTTCCCAGTAGGTCTCCCATCCAGGTACTGACCAGGCTCACACCTGCTGAGCTCCAGTGGGCGGCCAGTGATATAGCTGCTGTCTATGCATGAATACATTGGCTTTAGAGGGCAGCCTCAACTTCTGTTGAGCACATGGGGCCCACTCCCATCCAATGTCCATACATCTGCACACAAACACCAATGGATCTGGTAGGTCCTGACACAGACTCCTACGTGTAAGCCACTGTGATGGAGGGCAAAGCTACTGCAAGGAAAAACTGGACTACTCTAATATTCTTGTGGCACCACCACCTTGAGCAGGCCCGATCTTGTCTGATTTCAGAAGCTAAGCAGGGTCGGGCCTGGTTAGTACTTGGATGGGAGACCGCCTAGGAATACCAGGTGCTGTAAGCTCGGGGCGGAGCTGTGGCTCTGTGGCTGGAAGGTTTGCCGGTTCGTATCCCGCAGCCGGATTAGGAATCCTACTCTGTTGGGCCCCTGAGCAAGGCCCTACACCCCAACTGCTACAGGGGCGCCGTATAAATAGCTGACCCTGCGCTCTGACCCCAAGCTTCTCTCCCTGTCTGTGTGTCTCATGAAGAGCAAGCTGGGGTCTGCGAAAAGACAAATTCTTAATACAAGAAATTGTATTTGGCCAATAAAATGATCTTATCTTATTAATAGTGCTTGTGTTCATACGCCAGGGCTGTACAAGTTAGGCAGAGTATTTTTTAGCAGCAACAGCAAGAGGCTCAGGCAGGAAGGCCTTGGGGTTTAGGTCACTCCGGTTCCATCTCATTGTCAAATCTCATTTGTGCTAATTAAGGAGGAACTGCATTGGGTGAAATCGTACTGGCTACCTGCTGGGTTATTACAATAGAAAACAAACTAGAAATAACTCACAAAAGTAAAAGTGTAAGTATTACAATCCAAAGGATGACAAGGGAGTGACTGGTTAGGTTTTCGACACCAGTTCCAGTAATCCACTGGCCCGTTTTCAGCTGGAGCTAAAAGACTGACTGAGCTTTACAGGTGTGTTTAAGACTCACCAGCTAAAACAGAAATAATTGCTCAACAAGCAGCCAGACCTAGTTCTGGCTTGGGACCTGACGGGTGTACTCGGTCTTTGAAGCGTTGCGGTAATTGGCATTAATGAATTTCATTGCAGGGACTTGCTGTCAGAAAATCCGGGGGTGAGAGAGGAGATCCTGCTTTCTGACTCATTCCTCCCACCCCCGAGCTGGGAACCCTCTGCGCCCCAGTGGAGATAAGACTCTGAGGAAGAGCTTTGCAGTTTTAATCTTTTTTTCCCCTGAAGTGTTTGGAGCCCAGACTTCCGAGGAGAAGAGCTGCCCTCTGGAGGGTTGTGCTGTTCTCTAGCTGCAGATCCGAACAGAAATGAAAGCTGAGGAGCCCCGACTTACAGGAAAACCGGTTAGGAGCAGCAAAAGAAATTGAAAGCAGATGTTAATTCCTCTTGGGCGACACAATAGATTCCCCAAAGTCTTGCTTTGCATTGGGCACAGGGCTACTGCATTCTTGAAGACTGTAGATTACCCCCAGTGCTGCAAAGAGGCTCTATACTGTAGATGAGGACTGGCACTGCCTGGGGGGAGTAAATAAACTCCCAGACAGGCAGGAGGAACCAGGCTATTAAAGTGTCTTTTTTAAAGGAGGAAGGATCAGTGGGAGCATATCGGCTCTTCCCGGCATCAAGCTGACATGAAACAAAAGACTTTTGTAATTAAAAGAGAGGAGAGGAAGTGAGCGGCAGGGGAGAAAGGGGGGGAAGTTCAACGGAAGAGGAGAGGGGGGGAAGGAGGAAGAGGAGGAGGAAAAGCCGAAAAAAGGTGACAAAATGAGAGAAAGAAGCTGCAGATAGAGGTCAGAGGAGCCAAAAGGGGAGGAGAGGCAGAAATAAAATCTTCTTTTATGTTCAAGTGCAATGTGCTGGGCTGCAGTGCACAATGAAAAATGACCGCTCCAGCTCTCCACTTCCTCCCAGCTGACCTGGGCAAGGAGCGAGGGAATGGGATCATCCAGCAGGAAGCCCTCTAGCCCGCGTGTTCACGACAGCCGAGAGCACCCTTGAGCACTTCTCTCCCTGCCAGCATGGACTGCTGCGACAGATCAGCTTTTCCTCATCTTGCAGAGTTAACCAGGAGGCCCACCAGTGCGTTGAGGTGGGGGGAATCGTCTAGTTTATTAGCCCCTGGCTCCACTACCTCTGACTGACAGCTTTAATTCTCACCCTGTCCCTGCTAACAGCTTTTATTTTTTTACGCCTCTTGTGTTTACCGGAAAGCGCGTCCAGTTATCAGACTACTGCAACAGAAAGGGGGTGCACTCTGGGTTTTTAAATGGACGCCAGAGAAAGGTGAGGACGAAACGTCCAGAGTTATCGCTCTGTACAGCCCAGAGCAACATGATGCGGCCACTCTGGATGAGTTATTCCCCAAGGGAATATTACCCACCATAGCAACATGTCAATTCTCCTGCTTAATGCACAACAGCTGGCGCTGCCCCGGTAAGGTCTTATTAATTAAGGCAAACAAAACAGAGGGTAATTGACTTAAAAGATTAGAAACTGATCAGCAAGCTCCCCAGAAATACAGATACTGTATAAGCATGCAACGGGGATTGCAAAAAAGCTGTCCATTCAAGAAAGGTTCAGGTTTTTCTTTGCACAGGCAGCTGTCAACACAGTCGGAGAGATGTCCTTCCACACAGCCAATTTTAAATGACGCCCTGTGATCCTGCTCCCCGTGTCAAGTCTGAAGTCGCCTTCACATTTCAGAAAAGGCATCACTGTAAACGCGCTAGATCGGGTTCCTGTCTGCGCGGTGTTTGTGAGTGAGGGGAACTCGCCCATCTCTCACATGCCTCCCTTCTGCTCGCTTCCATTCTCTCGTGCCTGACAGATCAGATCAGAGAATGGGAGCAGAGCAGAAGGTCAGGGGCTGATTGACGTGGTCTCCAAACCTGGTCCTAGAGTGACAACTGGGGACACCAGTAAGGGCTGGAGTGGAGCACGTAATCTCTTTGATTAAAGAGAGCTCTAGTCCTTGTGGGCATTTGGAGGTTGCTCTAAATGATCTTTAAAGTAAACCGTAACGCCTGCTTCATCAACTTCTGAAACCTGAAAGACTGGGGCTCCCCAGGGGCAGGGTTGGAGCATCTAGAAAAGCACAGAGAGTGGGATAGGAGGTAAGCAAAGCTACTTACACTGTGTGCAAACACCTCCACTCTCGCCGGTTTGTAGACTTTACCAATACATGTGCAAAACTCTTGCTTGCAGCCTTTTGTGTGCTCTAGGAACGTGGAAAGGCTGTGATCTCTCCTTTGATGGGACGTGACCAGAGACTGATACTTGTCCCCAACACATTACCGCCGCACACTCTGCCACATAAAGCTTTTGGCAAAAAAGAAATAAAGAAACCCGAGCAACTTCAATTAACTTTCTTTTTGGAGGGCATCTTCATCGACAGGCATTAAGGTTTCTTTCAGAAGATGGCAACCATTAAACAGCTTCACTCCAGCGTCGACCTCCCCCTGTTACTAGTGAGCGACAAAGAGGGCTATTTAAATCTCAAGCACAGTGACATGCTGCTTTGGATATAATTGCTTTGAGCGGGCGGTTATATCACTGTAATAGATCTGAGTGAGTAATACCACACCTTCAAGTCTTCAGTCTCTCTCTCATTCACTTGACAATGTTATTAGAGAAGCTCCCAATAATGTTGAATGAAACCTTTTGCAATTCAGCTCAAAAGAGATGAGTTTTTATTGGACTTCATTTTTGTGTTTCTATTTCTCTTTGTGTTCCTTTTGTTAAATCATCTCTTTCCATTATCACACTGAGGTGGGAAAGAGGGTAAGGAAAAAAAGAGCTGTGCTTTCTTCCTGCTGCCCGTGCACGTACAGGGATCAGAAGAAGATTCCGACCGATCAGAAACTGATGAGGTGAGTATCCAGCCTGAATCCTCCCTGCTCCGTTCTTGTGCACAGTATGAACAGTTCTAATCTCAGAAAAAAACGAACTCAATCATGAATCTAAAAGTAAACCCCAAACAAAATGAGCTCTCTTGATCATAGGAGTATGGACACAGGTGAAACCGGGTTTCACTAAAACTAAACCTAGTAAGAACATACCCAAGAAAGCCATTAGGATAAGTCTCGCCCCATGGCTAATACCCAGGCTATGTGATCCAGGGCAAGATTGAGATCAAGTGGTCAACAATCCCAAAAAAAGAAAACTACAACCTATCTAAAAAAAAACAACCAAAACGATCAATATCGCAATCATCAAGTTGGAATATTTAGTAACAGTTTTCTACTCAATTTTAGTTACGTGCTCCTCAGGATTGGCCACCCTACAGCCCAGCAGAAATTATGGGAGTATATTAAGTCATTCATCAACTGCTTTACACTGGGGGCATTATCAAACCAAACCAAATGTCTCATTCATTCAACTAAGACAGAGTGTCTGCAGGTTTCCAGGTCTCTTCAAAAGAGCAGCGCCTGATGAGCTGGAATCAGCCCCTAAAAAGGTCCAACTAAGCCAATAAAGAGCTGATTCGGGTTGTTTTGTGTCCCGCTGGACTGAAATCCTGTAAAAACTCCAGGCCTCCAGGACCAGGTATCCCTGAACTAGGGAATTATGAGCTCTCACAAAGAGGAAAAGGTCAGGTGTTCCTGGACGGCTGGAGTCGGTCAGCACTTCCTCATGGAAAAGGAGGAGGGTTGTGCCTGTTGCAGATCCCAGGAAGGAGCCAGGGACATGTGGTTCTCTACCCTCTCTCCTACCCACTCTGTCCTACAGGGGTGGCTGTGACAGAGAGGACAGCGTTCAGCAGCTTGTGATTAAATATTTATTTGAGTTGCCTGAACCCAGCCCCACCACTGTGGCTAAAGAGCTGCACCTGTGGCTGGAAAGTTGCCGGTTCAAATCCCACGGCCGGCAGAGGAACCCTACTCCTTTGGGCCCCTGAGCAAGGCCCTTAACCCCAACTGCTCAAAGGGCACTGTACAATGGCACACCCTGCGCTCTGACCCCAAGCTTCTCTCCCTGTCTGTGTGTCTCATGGAAAGCAAGCTGGGGTATGCAAACAGACTAATTCCTAATGCAAGAAATTGTATATGGCCAATAAAGTGATCTTATCTGATCTTATCTGATCCCTGCCTCACGTCAGCAGCGGAGTCGTTGCTCAGCTAAGCTACGTGGCCCTTCGGCGGAGGAAGAGAAGGCTCCTGTCGTACCGGTGAGCATTGCCTCTCTCTGTCTCTCCCCCATTTTAAAAATCCAGATTCGCTGCGGTCAAGTTTGCCATACTCTGATCGCCCACGTCTCCAGGAACACAGACATGACAGGTGCACCACACACCTCCCCATCAAGGCCGGCAATTCTACTGGAAAACAAAGTGCAGAAATTGTCATTTTAGGTCATCTGTCCCCATCGAGAGCATTCCCTCTCGTGTTCACCAGCTTTCTCTCCGGCCTAATGAGCCTCAATATCCACGCTTTCAAACAGGGCACTCTGCTGACTGGTCCACCAATTAGGCCAAAGACATGGGCTTACACTGCACTGGCCTTTACCACTTCATGTAACACTGCCCCAGCCAAGGTGTAAAGGCTGAATGATCCCAAAAGAGAAAACATCCAGTCATTACGCTGCTAATGTGAAGACTCCAACAGCCAATTTGCAGTAGGCAACATGTCAGGCGCATACCAAAGGATATTCAAGCCTTTTAATGGAGAACAAATCCCAGGTTTCCTGTGTTCTAGTGGGGGTATGAATGGTGCAGGGCTCCTTCTATGGCCGAACTGCACTGTTCAGAGCACAAACACACCAATGATGCTGCTATTCTGTGTTTTAAGGGAACTTGAGCTTCCTGGGTAAAAAAAGATACCTCGGTTAGCAACATCTTTCCTTCTTGTGGTGCATTTTCGAATAGGGCGATAGGCTCCCATGTGTTTTGTGGCATCCGGGGAGCAGAGAGAGAGAGATTTAACTGCAGGTTGCATTGCATTTATTTAGAAAGGCAGCTTCTCTCTTATTGGGCCTCTGTACGTATTGAGAGTTTAATAGTTAGAAGTCTGGGGGGGTTTTCTGGGTGACCAGAATGTGAGGCCTCTGAAAAGCCTCGTTTGTAAATACTGTAACTTGTGTGCCGGTTGTTTGTTGTGTGGAGTGTCATCTGTGTCTAGTCATTGCAATAAATATTTGTTTATCCAAATGTGCCTGGATTATTTCTCTCTTCACTAAAGCTGTGCCAGAGAACAAAGAATTCATTAATGGCACCATCAATGGTGCCTCTAATTATACCAGCTGCTCGGGTATATTCTGGAGAAATCGCGTACAAGTTGGAGGTTATAAATAATTATTTTACTTATGGACTAAACCGCTCGGTCAATTCCTGATTCCCACCATTTTCGTAACCCCCCCCCCCCCGATTTGTAACACTATTAATTGCAATTAATAAAGAACTCTTAATTACCCCCCAGCCTCCTGGCCGGTGCACCAGTGAAGGAACCGGGAGGAGGTTGAAACCTGCGAGCTGAAACTGAGGCCCAGGCGACGTCGTCTGGCTCCGTGACATGACAGTACTGCATGTCACAGGGGACCTGATCTACAGGCTTTTTTCTTAGGGACAATTTAATTACATTGATTTAACGCTCTGCGCCGCAGGAGCAATTAATATTTCAGATTCTTTAAAACCTGTAAATTAAAGACAGTGGTTTAAAACATTTGCGGGAGCAGGGACGCTAATTAGAGTGAGCTGCTGTCGGCGGTAATTAAAAAATGAACAGTTTTGGTCTTCAAGCAATCACACATAATGCAAAGTCAATCAAATGCCCTCCCCCACCCCTTCTCGTCCTTGCAACAGCTGTCTTGACAGTGCTCTGAACCTTAAAAACACGACCTGGCTGGGAAGCGCGGAACAGCGCCCCGATTATGGTCACTCTCCCGCCTGTGAAGCCGCTGGGACATCAGGGGAAAAGATGTTTTTGATGAAGAGGAGGAAAGGCTGGGGGTGCAGAAGGAAGGGAAAGTGTTAATCCTCTTACTGCAGCCCTGAAGAACTGTGAACCACTGAACCCAGTGGCTTTGTGGGGCTGCTGTGCACACAGCTGTCCAGGTTATATGCATGCATGTTTATTTTGTGCACTAACTGCAGGCCTTGCGCAGTGCAAATGTTTCTCTTTGACATCCTGCTATCGTCAGGAGACGAGCAGGCGAGGAACGGAGCAGGGCAGCGGGCCTGTGCGTACGCACACTTCCGCCCCTCCAAAACTCCCCAGAGCGCTTGGCAGGAGAAGTGGCTTTGTGGTTGTTTTTTTATTGACAGGAATAAAAGAAGGATGCTTTATCGGGGCTGCAATGAATGCCAATCAGCCACAACTCTCCCAGAACAAACACTCCTGTTTCCGATGCTGGCTGTCTTGGCTGCCAGAGGGAAGAGAGTGCAGCACACTACGGATCACATCAGCTTCCAAAGCCACGCCGAGCGGCTCAGGCAAAGGTCACATGCCATGGAGCCTCACAGCATGACCGGGCCCAGACAGGCTCCAGAGGCTGTACGGTCCGTGGGAGTCTTTTTATTCTCCGTGCAGCATCTATCCTAATCCTATTGATTGTAGGGAGGGTGGATGTTATTTGCGAATACAGCCATGTGGTCGTGCTGACAGCAACAAGTTGCTGTGCATAATTGAAAAAGGCAGGCTGTTTGTTCCAGTTTCCCCCCCCCCCTTCCAGCCCCCTACACTTCCTGATCAAAGCGCAGCCTGGTGTGCGGAGAGCATTCGAAAAACCAGCGTTGAAAGGCACCTATAAATAATGCATGACTGGAGACCCGTTTTTATTAGTTTTACATTTGTTACAACAAAAACAGTATAATGGCGGCAGCACGCCCCCAGCCACCCCTGCCATCAGTGGTACCCCCTCCATGTTTCCACCCAGGGGACCTCCAAGCAAGATTCGAGGCACTGTGCAATAGGATCAATAGCAGCACGCCTACACTGACCCCCCCAGTAAGCACTAGTTGAGAAAAATAGAAGAAACCAGTTACCGAAACTTAAAATATGTGTTCACCCCCAAAAATGCAAAAATGATACCCTGGTATAGAATCTTCAACTATTCCCGAACTGTTCACTGGTCTTAACAAGGGCACTCATCTGCTCTCTCCTGACGCTCTGGTTAAACAATGACTTCCATCTTGATGATCACTGCAGCAGAAATACTGTAGATCTGGATGTCAAGTCTCACCAGGAATAAGAAGGGAACTTAAATATGATTGAGTACGTTTCCACAGCCAAGGGCGCTGTGCATAGCGAATAAAGA